>NW_008356258.1:10201830-10225584 GCF_000622305.1 Nannospalax galili
TAAATCATAGAAGCAAATGAAATGTCTTAGTGCTTACAAAAGTCTAACTCTATGCTAATTTTATAACTTGTTACTTTCCTAATATACTATTTACAGGTGTAGGCATTTTCTAGCAAAGTCTTTAAGGTATCCTATATAGAGAATCAAATCGTCTGCAAATAAGGGTATTTTGACTTCTTCCTTTCCGATTTGCATCCCCTTTATCTCCTTCACTTGTCCTATTGCTCTGGCTAAGACTTCGGGCACTATATTGAACAGGAGTGGAAAAAGTGATATCATTGTGTTATTCCTGATCTCAGTGGAAATGCTTTGTCTTTCTCCATCAGGCATGATGTTGGCTATGGGTTTGTTGTTCATTATGTCCCCTGAATCCTTAGACTCTCCCTAACTTTTATTATGAAGTGATGTTGGGTTTTGTCAAAGGCCTTTTCTGCATCTAATGAGATGATCATGTGGTTTCTATCCTTGAGTCTGTTTATGTAGAAGATTATATTTATTGATTTAAAATTTTTTGAACAAGCTCTGCATCTCTGGGATGAGGCTGACTTGATCATGCTGGACTATCTTTCCAATGTGTCTTGAATCTGGTTTTTAAGTATTTTATAGGGAATTTTTGCGTGTATGTTCATCAGGGAGATCAGCCTATAATTCTCTTTTTTGTATGTATGTATGTACAACTGTATGTAGGTAGGTGCACCCGTGTCATTGCAATGCTCGCAGAGGACAGAAGAGGCTGTCAGATCCCCTGGAACTGGAGTTACAGACAGTTGTTAGCTGCCATGTGGGTGCTGGGATTCGAACCCGGGTCTTCTGCAAGAGCAGCCAGTGTTCTTAATATCTGAGCCATCTCTCCAGCCCCTATCTGGTTTTAATATCAGAGTAATATTAGATTTATAAAAAGAATTAGGAAGTGTTCGTTCCTCTTTTATTTTACGAAATAATTTGAGAAGTATTGATGTTAATTTTCTTTGAAGTTATGGTAGAATTCTGTGTTGAATCCATCTGACCCTAGTCTTCTCTTAGTTGGGAGATTTTTAATTATTGCCTCTATCTCATTAATTATTATGAGTGTGTTTAAATTATGATTTAACTTTTGTATGTCATATGCATCTAGAAATTCATCCACTTCTTTCAGATTTCCCAGTTTACTGAAATGTAGTTTATGATTCTCTGAATTTCCTCAGTGTCTCCCCTTTCATATCTAATTCCATTAATTTGGGTCTTATTTACATATATAAAATAGGTTATCAAGGAAGAAGTCCAATGACAGATATGAGTTACCTCTTTTGGAGTTGTTGGCCAGTAGGGTCCCATAGAACCCTCCCAAACATCACAGGCTATCACCATTGCTCTGGGTTACCCTCTAGAACTTGAAGGCAAGACTCCATTGCTGAAGAGAACACATACTTTAGGACATGGAGAAACTAAGCTGATGCTGACCTAGAAGCTTCACCCAGCCTTCATGGTGCTGGAAGATGCTTTGTATACTACTGGGGGAAAAATAATCTACAGTCTTACCAAGATGTTCATCCTGAGAGCTATAATAATGACTGACCTGGCAAGATATGCCCACTGGTGAAAGAGTGGCATGAATGTTACAGAAATAACCACTTTATGATTAGATTTAAAGCCTGCTTCACAAAATGGAACTCATGTATGGTACTAACTGGGCCAAAAATCATGATTGAGTAGGTCATAGGTCCTAAGGCAAAACCTACTACTGTTATTCTGCCAAGTGGACATAGTAATAAACTGCCCCCTAAGAACTTATCATTGTACTCATAAGTTAGTGCATTTTTTCAATTCTAATCAGAGACAGAGACCCAGAACTGGTCAACAGGCAGGGACTAAGAGATTGTGGAGTGCTCAGCTCTAAATGGGACAGCTCTATCACATTCCCTACCCCCAAGGCTCAAGGGGATCATCACAGAAGAGGGGGCAGAACAATTTTAAGGGCTGGAGGTAGTGGACATCTTCAGCAAAAGAGCATTTGCCAGACATAACAGTGCTATGCCACACATGAACTCATAATAGTTGTGACAGGATGTACAAGACCTGCACAAGATCAAGGCAACCAAACTCCCAGCATGGTGGGGGGTGGGAGCTCATGAAGTTCCACCACGTGCTGAGTAGCTATTAGAAATTGATGGCTGGTAAGGGAGGGGTTGTCAGTTTTCTTCGGGGATGCAGCCCTTGAGAGGTTGCCCATGTTCCTGTAGATTGCCCTACACCCATGCACATACTAGAAGCACTGAGTGGACTCAGTCAGTTTAAAGAGCATGTGAAGCTGGAAAGGAATAGTGGTATGGGAACAGAAGAATTTGGGGGGGGATGAGGGTAGATTTGATCAAAACACATTATATACATGTATGAAATTATCAAACAATAAAAAAGAATAAAAATAATTTTATAGCCTAGCTGTATAAAAATACTACAAATATTTTTATTTCACTTACCAACAATCATCACCTCCAAAAGAACACAACAGCTGCATGAATCCCCTATTTGTTAATGTCCATCTCATTCTAAAATCTCTTGGGATCAATTATGAAATCTCAACTAGAAGATATTGGGCCAGAAAAAATACTTAATTGCTTGACTAATTTTAAATTTAAATACTGTCTTTACTGTGTTTGCTGCTTTCAGAGCAGATATGTTAAAACGTTCCAATGCAATGTGAGCATTCTACAGAATGGGGGTTATAGCATCACTGCATTACTATCTTCCTGAATTCCCTAAACAGGATTATGAATGCTTGTGCCTGTCTATCACTATCTGTAAGAGGATAAAGCTAAATTTACCCCATTAATCTTCAATCATTAGGAACTTGGTTTCATAGAAATGTTTATTAACACCCTTAAGGGTTTTCATCTGAAATAAAAATTCAGGATTTAAATGTAATCCAGGTCAAATCAAGCCTTCCCCTCACACCCACCCAACCCACCCCCCAAAAAATGACAGCCAGCCTTGCAATATAGAAACAGGTGGTTTCCTCAAAATCACATCATGAAACGCTTTCTCTCCAGGTTTGGTCTTTGAATCACACTGAGACTCGGTGAGAACAAAATCATGGCTGCATAGAGTCTCACCCCATTCCTTCTCTTTGCAGTCCACACAGAGCCCTGTCCCGTCCCTTCCCTGTGCACACAGCTCACACAGAACCCAGAGCACAGTACACATATACATTTTCAATCATGGAAAAATAGCAATAACTTGCTCTCTGACAGAAAAAGATCACTTCCATCAACCAAATCTCAGAGTGTAGAAGAAAAAGAAGACTTAAATAGTTCAGAAAAAAGAATGTTTCTACTGTCAAAGGAACAACTAGCAGAGGGAAGAAACAGTCTACAGAATGGGAGAGAATCTTTGCTGCCTGCTTGCTCCCTTTTACCCATGCTTTTTCTTATCTTATACAGTTCAGGACTCAGTCCATGAAATGATGACACCCACAGTGGGCTGGGTCTTCCTATATCAATTAACAGTCAAGACAATTCCCTTCAGACCTGCTTACAAACAAACCTGATCTAAATATTTTCTCAGCTGAAACTCTCTTCCCAAGTAATTCTAGGTTATAGCATGCTGACATTTAAAACTAACCATCACAGTAAGTATGAAAATGTCATAATGAAATCTAAGGTTTTGTGTAGTGTAACTGAAAAACACTTCTAATGTTTACAGTTTTTTTGCTACTGCTATCCAAATTACTGAACTTTATTTTTCAGGTAACTTTGAATTTTTTTTTTACTACAAGAGATTAAGTCATTATGTGTTGGAGTCATTTCAATTAGGATTTTTAATTAATTGATAAATTTCTTACAAGTAAGTTTTTATCTAAGATAAGAATATTCAAATTAAACATTATAGTCACAATCTAATTTCAAGTGCAATTAAAAGCAGCATGCAGCTGTATCAACATTAAGTATTAACTTAGTCCACACTGCTAGAATCAAATATCTCACTGCAATAAGCTCATCTTCAACTGCCCCATGTCAGTGGGACTCCACTGTATGTTTGGTTTGGTTCTGAGTAAAATTATGAGTATAGTTTAGTCAGTTCTACGTAATAGTGTACGTGTGTTTGAGACAGGGTCTCCCTGAAGCCACAGCTGACCTGGAACTCACTGTGTAGACCAGGCTGGCTGCGATTTCAGAGATCACTGCCTCCCGAGTTCTGGGATTAAAGGCGTGCACCAGTATGCCTGACCCGTGTTCTGTATAATTTATAGACATTTTTAGCTTCTCGAACTTTCAAATCTAGCCATAGGGTTTTGGTTTTTGTTATTTGTTTGGCTGTTGTCATTGTTGTTGTTGATCTTGTTGCTTTGTTCTGTCTTGTTTTTTGAGACAGGGTCTCATTATGTAGCCGGGCTTGCCTGGAATTCACTGTGTGAATCAGGCTGGCCTCGAACCCACAGAGATCTGTCTACCTCTGCCTCCCAGGTGCTGGGATTAAAGACTTGCACCACCATGCCCAGGTGTTCACAGATATTTTTTTTGCTGCTATTTGTTTGTTCTATTTTGGAGACAGAGTATAACTATACAGTCGAGACTGACCTCTAAAGTTACAACCCTCCTTCCTAAGTTACCCAAGTGCTAAAATTAGAAGACTATATGAAAACATCCAGCCCTCTATGCCTAGTTTTGATAATCAGATATATTTTACACGACTTCTCTGAGGTCTTAACAGTATTACTATACTAACATTATAATTCCTAAACAAATAGCTTAACTCTTAAATTTAGTTTTTAAGAGTGTGCCTGAACTTGGAGGACACTTGTTCCCCTAGATACCTCTTTTTTTTTTTTTTTTTTTTTTTTTTCGGTCTTTTTGAGACAGGGTCTCTCTGTAGCCCAGCTGTCCTGGAACTCACTATGTAGACCAAGCTGGATTTGAGCTCATAGAGATCTGCCTGCCTCTGCCTCCCGAGTGCTGGGATTAAAGATGTGCACTACCACGCCTGGCCTAGATATCACTTTTTAAATATTTTATTTATTATTTTTATTTTATGTGTATGAATGTATTGCCTGCATATGTATAAGTGCACCCACATCATGCAATTCCTACAGAGGTCAGAAAAGGGTATCAGATCCCCTCAAACTGAAGTTAGTGGGACAATTGTTAGCCACCATGTGGGTGCTAGAAATCAAACCTGTGTCCTCTACAAGAACAGCCAGCGCTCTTAAATGTTGAGCCATCTCTCCGGCCCTCAGATATCTCTTGGAACTGTCTAGCCCCTGGAACTATGCTGATGAAACGGTCTGGTTGGAACTCTGTCCCTGGATTGTGCTGCTGAACTATGTCCTCAAGCCTGGCCCCACCCATAATTTTATTCAACATGGTTTTTCCAGCTTCAATTGAGGAAGTACAAGCTTGGCTCCACCCTAATCTTAACAAATAATTCAGCCGTTTTATCCCTAATCCTCATTCACCCAAGGTCATACATCCTTTCTAATCTCCACTGTGTGCAGTAGAAGTGGGTGCACTTGCCTTCAGTGCTTTCATATGTTGATTCTCAAGCATGCCCACATTCATTCATTATCTTTTTGGGTGGAGTACCACATTGAGGCTCTCAGAAAAAGAGACCAGGTGCCCAGGTCACAAGACACAAGAGCACATTCTTTTGCTGGAGTTAACTATAAGTCCAGACTATGTCCATTTTATAAAAGTCATTCCCACAAGGTCTGATGTATTTCCCATAGCAAACACAGAGAGAGAGAGAGAGAGAGAGAGAGAGAGAGAGAGAGAGAGAGAAAGAGAGAGAGAGAGAGAGAACAATTGGTCATGTATAGAAAAATGAGCATTTGAGTGAAAAACTACACACATGGAGGAGTATAGCCTACGACGCAGGCTAATGACCAATATGTAGTTTTAAAATTCCTTGACATGTTTATAAAACAGACTTATTATGAACTAAACAATTGAATAATCACAATCTTGACTCAATAGGCCTTAACTTATATGACAGAATGCATGAAATCCAGTAGTGGGACTGGGGGTTGTGGATGGGGGAGGAGGTCTAAATATGACTAAGATGTTTTATATGAAATGCACAAAAATTCAATAAAAATATACATTGAGAAGAAATTTTAAGAAGAATAATGATGGACATAAAAACTTCAAACTCGTGGTTTTAAGCAACAGCTATGGTAACATTAGCCTCAAAAGATTTTGAAATCTGGCTATTTAAACAGAACTGGAAAGGTAATTACAAAGGTAATTACAAAGCTGACATGATTAGCATGGTTAGCATGTAGACAATTTACATGCACCATGTCAAAATTTTTACCCAAGTAACAAAATGAGGTGTACTTTTACTACTATATTTTAGTTTTAAAGAAAATATTTTAAGACTAAAAATCAAGTCAAAGGATCCTCTGATCCGATTTACCAAACCCTAATTTTATTAAACCGTGTTTAAAAGCATTTAATTATTGTATTCACTGATTTCCCACATAATGAAAGCTATGATCAAGGACTGTAGACAGTCACTGACCTAGGGAGGTCACAGATGAAGGCTAGTACCCTTAGTGTACTGAGTCCAGCACCTAGGGCTTCTCTTCTCCCCACACCAGGAACAGATGTGCTTTGCAAAATAGACTGTATTCCATTTACGCACCCACTATAAAGACAAGTGGCTGCAGATTCTAAATGCAGGGTTTGTGCATCAACAAAGAAAGACTGATAACATGAAGCACAAGAGTGTAACATGCAAACTGGGACAGCAGGAAGTCATTCAAGAGATACGGTTGCCTCTTCAATAGAAAATTAATATTCTTACAAAATTCTACAACTTTAAATACTTGCATCTGCTGAAGTCATACCATTGGATTGGCCCAAACTTACTATGAGAAATTAAAAGACAAGAGAAATTTACCATCAGGCCAGAGAAACTTCAGAACTGTGAACATTCCATTCATGAAAAACGAAGTTATGAAAAGTCTGCAGGACTTTTCTCCCACAGAGGATACAAGCTCTCTCCAGAGCTCAGGAAGGCTGGCCCAGGCGCTGCTGTAGCTGCTCCTTTCCGGCTTGTGCAGGAGTGAACACCGGCTCCCAGGCTCCCGGGCCCATCCTGTGACAGGGAGCACAGCACACCTGTCAGCCCCTCAGTCTCTGCCTACCCTAAACTCTGTGCTTCCAGCAGGCTAGGCACCAGGAAAGATGTGCTAGTTCAGGGAGGCCTCTAATCCCATCTGAGCCAATAAGGCCAATAGACAGCCCACGAACTCTGCCACGTGCTGCCACTGCCTCCCGGTGGCCCCACCAGTTTCCCTGACTCGTCACCCTTTCAAATAGGTTGCCAACTGGAGACTTCTCATCTTTGAGAAAAAAAAAAAAACTGTGCAAAAAGGACACTGTTGTGCCTATTATTCAAAATGCAATTTCTTAGGAGAAAAAAAATGACCTTACTGTAGCCTAAACAAAGAAGGGTTATTTTTCTCACTGAAGGAGTTCAGAGATGGCGATCCCAAGGCTGGCTTTTCTCAGCGTCTGTGAGTTTCCCTGATCTTGCCACATGCTTGTCCTAGTTGCGATGTGGTTTCTGCAGTCCCACACACCATCTCCATGCTCAAGACAAGATGAAGGTGTGATAACAGCATCATCTGTTCCAGGCTCAGGAAGGCCAGTGCTTCCAGGACTTCATCGGGTGGTCAGCGTGCATCTCAGTGACCAGAAAAGTGCCTCAGCCACCCCCAGCAAGAGAGCTCGGGAAATGACTCCTCCAGTCTGCTGGGCAAAGGCAGAAGAAGAGAGAGAAGTTTTGCCAGAACTGCCATTTAATTAGTCAATCCACGGTGTCTGCCATACGGGGTTTAACAAGAGTATCAGTTTATCAAAGACACAAATCCAAAACCTACTTTCCTTTCAACATTTAACTCCAATTCATAGATCTTATTATTCACTTATAATCTTGTAAAATAGGAAATCAATTTCACTTTTTACTTTACCATGTTTAAGTTGAATAAACCGAGCTCCTTATAACAGTTACCATTCAACACTGCTAAATATATTGAACTATTATTAAAAACTCACACATAATTATTAATTTTACTTAAAATAGTTTAAATGTTGCTTCAAGCTCTATAAAACCTAGTTAAAAAACATTTTAAATATAACAAAGTCAACTTAAGTATCTCAGTGCCACTTATATATGTAATTCTATTTTTTTTCTAATTAAAGTGCATATATCAAGCCAGGCACAGTGGTGCTTATATGTAATATCAGCTATTGAGAAGTTGAAATCAGAGGATAAGCTTTCAAGATCACTCTGGACAATATAACAAGACTGTCTCAAAAATATAAAAATAAGTAAATTTTAAAAATAAAGAATAGTAGCCGGGCGTGGTGGCGCATGCCTTTAATCCCAGCACTCAGGAGACAGAGGCAGGTGGATCTCTGTGAGTTCAAGGCCAGCCTGGTCTACATAGTGAGTTCCAGGACAGCTGGGGCTACAGGGAGACCCTGTCTCAAAAAGATGAAAAATAAAAATAAAAACATAAAAAAATAAAGAACAACTGGGGCTGGAAAGATGGCTCAGCAGTTAAGAATGTACTCTTGCAGAGGACCCAGGTTCAGTTCCCAGCATCCATGCTGGGCAGCTCACAACTGCCTGTAACTCCAGCTACAGGGGATCTCATACCAAGCACATGTGCCATACACACACATAATGTAAATTATTTTTCCCAAGCTTAGTTTTTATTCAATGTAGTTAAGATTTGGCAAAAGTAGAAAGGAATATTCTAACATTTATATTACACATAGATTATATCAAGTTGGTGCTGGAAAGTTTCAGACTTTAGATTGTTTTTCTGTAGTATAAATGCTAAGCCCTTCTCATAATATAAAGGAAATTTTATTCTTTATTTTCTTTTTTTCTTCCCCCTCCCCCTCTGAGGACTTCATGCAATGTATTTTTTTTAATTTTTTTATGTGTATGAATGTTTTACCTGCATGTACTTAAGTGCACCGATATCATGCTATGCCCCTGGAAGCCAGATGTCAAATCTCCTAAAACTAGAGTTGTGGACTGTTTCTAGCCTCCATGTGGGTGCTGGGAACTGAATCTAGATCCTCTGCAAGAGCAGCCAGTGCTCTTAACCACTGACCCATCTCTCCAGACCCCTCATACAATGCATTTTGATCATATCCACCTCCCCCAACTCCTCACAGGTCCACTCCCACCTCCTTACCCACCCAATTTTATGTCCTTTTTTATTTTTTCTTTTATTTTTAAGCCCACATAGTTCAATTTGTGTTGCCCAAACACTCTTTGGTGTGAGTCCAACCCCTAGAATATGGTCACACCCTGAGAGAAAACTGATTCTCCCTCTCTCCGTAGCTACCAATTTCCAGTAGCTCCTCAGCTAAGGGTGAGGCTTTGTGCTCACCTCCTGCCTCCATGCTGGGATTTTCTCTAGCTTGAGCTAACACAAGCCTTATACATGCTGTCCCAATCAATATGATTTCATATGTGCAACTATTCTAGTGTATCTGGAAAACACTGCTTCTGTGTAGTCATCCACTGCCTTTAGCAATCTTTCCACCCCCTGCTCTGCAACCATCCTTGAGCCTTGAGGGGAGGAGTGTGATACAGATGTCCTATTTAGGGCTGAGCACTCCACAGTCTCTTAGTCTCTGCATGTTGACCAATTGTGAGTCTTTGTGTTATGAAAAGAAACTTCCCTGGTAAGAGTTAACAGATCAGATAGATGATAGATGATAGATAGATAGATAGATAGATAGATAGATAGATAGATGATAGATAGATGATAGATAGATAGATGATTGATAGATAGATGATAGATAGATAGATGATAGATACATAGATAGATAGATACATAGATGAAGACATAGATAGATAATAGATGATAGATAAATAGATAGATAGATAATAGATAAATAGATAGATAGAGGATAGATAGATAGATAGATAGATAGATGATAGATAGATAGATAGATAGATAGATGATAGATAGATAGATAGATAGATAGATGATAGGTAGATGATAGATAGATGATTGATAGATAGATGATAGATAGGTAGATAGATAGGTGATAGATAGATAGATAGATAGATAGATAGATAGATAGATAGATAGATAAAGAGAGACAGCTTGGGCTGAAGACCCATGGAAGACAAGAACCCATTTGAGAAGCCCTAGGGCCGGGGCTAAACTTGTTACTCATGAACTTACAGCAACAGTAGCAGCATGCATAGGACCAGACAAAAACAGCATAGAAGTAGAGAAATCATTGGTAAGAAGCTCCCAACCTTAGCTAAGGAACTATTGTCAACCAATAGCTTCTGGGAGATTGAGAGCCAGTCTTCTTAAAGTGTGTAACTCTTAATTTAACCAGTCTCCAGTGGATGAACCCACATCTGACTCAATAGGCCTTAAAAAAAATAATCAGGGGGGAGTGGTAAGGGAGTGCAGATGAGGAAGTCTAAATATGATGAAAATACATTATATAAATTTTGCAAAAATTCAATTAAAAAAATCTGAGACAATGAAGAAAGAAACTGAAGACAGAGAAGGTGGAAAAACCTCTCATGCTCATGGATTGGCAGGATTAATATTGTGAAATGGCCATCTTACCGAAAGTAATTCTTTACAGAAATTGAAAAAATAATCTTAAGTTTCATATGGAAAAGTAAAAAACCCAGGATAGTCAAAAAATCCTGAAAAATAAAAGAAGTGCTGAAGGTATTGCCATCCCTGATTTTAAGTTATACTACACAGCTATAGTAATAAAAGCAGCATGATACTGTCATAAAAACAGACATAATGATCAATGGAATAGAATTGAGGATACAGACATAAGTTCACATGCCTAAAACTATCTGAGCTTTTCTTATTATTGTTGTTTTGGTCTTTCTGAGGTAGGGTTTCCCTGTAGCCCCAGCTGACCTGGAACTCACTATGTAGGCCACGCTGACCTTGAACTCACAGAGATCTGCCTGTCTCTGCCTCCTGAGTGCTGGCATAATAGGCATGTGCCACCATGCCCGGCAAAGATCATTCATATTATTTTTAAGTTTCATCTTTCATATACCTTTAGAAACCTGAGTTTTGACAAAAATACCAAAAACATACATGGAGAAAAGACAACATCTTCATGAAATGGTGTTGGTCAAACTGGATAGCTACATGTAGAATGAAACTAGATCCTTATCTCTCACCCTGCACAAAACTCAATTCTAAATGGATCAAGGACCACAACATAAGACTTGATAACCTAAATCTGATAAGAGATAAATAAGGAATATTTATCACCTTATAGGCACAGGAAAGGACTTTCTGAAAGGATCTTGATAGCATAGGCATTAGGACCAACAATTGACAAGTGGGACCTCATGAATCTAAAAACCTTCTGTACAACAAAAAAATCTTAAATAGCTAAGAAACAGAAAGACAGATAAAGCACATAACCAATAAGTGTAAAATTGTACCACATCAAGTCAGCCAAAGCTTCATCTCATACAAGGCAAGTAGAGGTGACTTTTTAGCCAACATGTGTGCATGTGTGTGGGCATATGTATGTGCATGTGCACGTGTGTGCATGTCTGCATGAATGTGCATGAATGTGTGTGCATGTGCTTGATGCAATGGATGGAACTTGAAATGTTATGATGCCAGGCAATCTTCCACCACTGAGTTCCTCTAGCCCTAGCTACAGGTTTCTTCATCAGGACACATATGTCGAGTTTTTCATACATGGAGTTTTTCACACCTGAAACATTCATAGTAAGGAACTCCAGTACCGACACTTCACGGTCTGATCTCCAAGTCCACATTCCCACTGCTCCAGTTATCCGTGCTGAGCAGTATTAATTCTTCTGCATTCAGGGTCAATAACAGAGGTGTGAGACTTACACAAGAAGTTAAGAATGAGAAAAAAATTGATATGCAGGTGTTAATGAAAGACTTAAGGATTAGAGACAAAGCACAGTTCTCACCTCAAAGGGAATAGGTGATAATTTTATTATGGAGCGAGATAGGAATGACCATGGTCCAGGAGCACAGATTCAAGTTGCCCCACTAAGATTCTACTGTGAGAATGATTTCATGAAGGTTTTATAGTTACAGAACAAAGGAAAACCACAAATGAAGGCATTTTCAAACATATTGCTAGAAATATCAGCCAAGTGGAGAAATCTCTGCTGTAGGTGTCAGTGCTATGTGATGACATTCCTAGCTTTGGGGTTGGTAGGAACTAGTGCTCTGTTAATACAGCCCAGGTTTCACATGACAGCCACAAGGATGTTAGGTCAAACAAAGAGGTGGGCAATGAATAGCTTTTAAGAGGACTAAAACAACCCAAGATAATTTGACTCTAGATCTGCAACATTGCAACCCTCCACAATCTCACAGTTCTAATCAGTCAACAGCCTTATAGTGTCCTTAACATAAGTGTAGCTTTTTCTGGGAACTTCATTTCACATATGTATATCTATCTAATTTAATAGGAAAAAGGAAGCAGGGAGAAGGGTTGAATGGAAAGAACAAGTTCCCTTAAGAAGGAGTGTCTTTTTCCTTTACTTAGTGTGTGTATATGTATGCTGGTGCTTGTGCCACAACACCCGTGTGGAAGTCAGAGGACAACTTGCTGGGTAGGCTCTCTCCCTCTACCATGTGGGTCCTGGAGATCTAAATCAAGTCAGAGACCTTTACCAGCTGAGCCATCTCACCAGTTCAAAACGTTTTTAGGAGAGCAAATAAGAAATAAAGTCTCTGATGTCTGTTCACATCCTTTGGGGCCATGAACACCCTAGCAAAGAGACTTCTGGGGGGATTACTCTTGGTCTGTCTCTTGGGAGTAGAGTCACCAAAAAGAGGGAGTTCATGGCAGCTTTATTTCCCAGAAGTTTCTGTTGTTGGTCATATAAATGGGCTCTGAGAAGGCATGGTTCTCCATCTGTTGATTCTCAAATGTCTTCAGCTTAAAATATCAACTCTGGAACTCCAAGTAAGTCCCCACACCTGTTAAAAGTTAATTCAAAAAGAATTAGGGGGAGAAGAGATACAATCATGAATCATACAAATAAAAAAATCAAAATGTCTCAAAAACTTTATTCAACTCACTGATGAGAGAACCAGTTATAAACTATTCAGGGAACTGGGGGGGGATGTCTGTGTGTCATCAATAGGAATGCTGGAATAAATTTTCTTAATGCATGCAAAAGCAGCCAATAGCCATGAGGAATTAATTAATGTATTTTAACTATCCTCTATTTATAGCACAGAAAGTCTGTATTTCTATGGACAATGGTTATTTGCACTTTTATAAGCTGGCAACCACCTGCAAAGTTGCAAAATAGCTCAAAGAAGATGTAAGGTCAAGATAACTCTGCTCAGTGACTTTGTGTTGTTTTTTTCCCATTTCAATTCTTTTACTCTTTTTGTGTCATATCATTGGCCTGGGACAAACCGGGCGTAATTAGTACATCTGGAGAGTCAGAATACTGTCTGTAGTGGACAGGTTTCCTTGTTTCCCTGTGAACAATTACTTCTGTGACTCTTGGGGCAACTTTTCCAGAGAGATTTCCTATGATCATTAGTTCCTGAACACTTGCTTTTCTACTCTATTCTAAGCAATCGTGTCCTAAAAGTCATTTGGTGAGTCACGGGAAGATATTCTGGGCTGAGATGGAAGGAGAGCCATGTGGCCTGGGGGTAGGATTTCAGAGCTTCTTTGCAGTGAGGAGTGTCTATGGGGTGAGAGTGCCCACTGTGGGAGTCAGCACTGCGTGGGACTGGAAAACACCCATAGAGGAGAGTTGTCAGGATGATCTCTGCACTGAAATAATAGACAGCAGGTCCCTGAATGTCAGAAGAGGGACTGATAGACCCGCAAAGAAGAAAACTAGACTGGGCTTCATAATGCTAGATAGGAACTGGGGCAGGAGTGAAATCCAAAGTTTTCAATATTGAAAAGTTTATTGACAAATAAATACAAATGTATGTGTGCACAGGTGTGAATAGCTACACAGATCCCAGTCTGTCCACTGAGGACAGCCAGGGCAGTTATATCCCAATATCAATGTGCACACCTGGGGTCCTCATCTTGGCTTCCAAATACTAGTCAACTCTGAACTCAGAGAAATGGCTGGTTCCAGAACCACATCGGGGAAAACAGATGACTGAAAATCATTCAATGCCAAAAAGCATGGAAGTCCTGCCAAGGTGCAAGGCAACACCAAAGCCTGCTTGAAGTTATTCCCAGTGGCCAACATTGAGTCAATTTGAGCACTAGGGAAAAAAAAAGCAAATAAGGAATGAGGAGCCAGCAAGATGGCTCAGCAGGTTAACATGCTTGCCACACAAGCCTGACGACTTGAGTTAAATTCTGGGAATCCAAGTAGTAGAAGGAGAGAACGGGCTCTTGCAAGTTGTTCTCTGACCTCTACATGTGTGTCATGCCCACATGAACACACAATAAATGTTTTTTAATGATGAAAATAATCATTAACAGATACAATCCATTAAATAAAACAGGAAACAATAAGAGCATCTTGTAGAAATAAGTGAATAAATAAATTTAAACTTAAATGAGGAAAGATATTTCTACATAGCTAGAAAGTAACCTTTTGAAAAATGCTTATTAATCACCAAACCATAGCCTGGCCTGGAACTCACTATATAGACCAGGCTAGCCTTGAACTCACAGAAATCCACCTACCTCTGCCTCCTGAGTGCTGGGATTAAAGGCATGTGCAACCAAGTCCAGCATCTTTAAATATTTTTATCTGTTATTTTATGTGTATGAGTGTATTATCTGCATGTACGCAAATGCACTTGTATCATGCAGTGCCCATGGAAGCCAGAAGTGGGTTCATAAAGGCACAGCCATGCTCCTGGCTGCTCCAGTCAGCTGAGACTGCCTCTTCTACCTATAGTGTGCATGTGAAATGTGTGTTTTCTCCCTTCCACAGGTCCCAGCCTGTACTAAACCCCGTCATCTTTCACTGGGTTGTGGCAGTCTTGTTATCAAAACTCAGCTCCCACTCTGACCCTCCAAGATGTGTGAACCCTATGTCCCAGTTCCAGCCACCAAAAGATAATTATGAACATATTTCCCAAACCCTCCCATGGCTGAAGGGCCATCATCTGCTCCCTTTGCATTTTAATTTTTTTAATGTGTATGTGTGTATTGCCTGCATGTGTATAAGTGCACTCATGTCATGCAATGCCCACAGAGGTCAGAAGAAAGCGTCGGATTCTCTAGAACTGGAGTTACCCACAGTTGTTAGCTGCCATGTGGGTACTGGGATTTAAACTGAGTCTTCTGAAAGAATATTCATTGTTCTTAACCACTGAGCAATCTCTCCAGCCCCATCTCCTTGCATTTTAAATAAAAGCTGAAGTCCTCACCTCTGTCACCTCCTCAGCCTCACATTGTGCCCCTTATACCAGCTCACTGCAGCTCCATCACAGCAACTTCTTCAAGATCCCTCATCCTCAGTCTGGACTTGTTCACGAAACTCACTTCCTCAACTTACCTCCACACACACTGCGGCCCCCTCCTCACTCCCACAATGATTCCTTTTCTTCAGCTCCCATCTTACTCAGACCCATATCTTGGAGGCTCACTGCCTCCCTCTTGTACATAGCCCAGCGCAGCTAGTGTTCATGACAGCACTGGGTTCATTTCTTTTTGTACCTCTCAAAGTTTTGAATTAACTGTTGAGTTGTTCAACAAAAGAAGAAAGAAGACAGCCTGCACAATGGCAAAGAGAGGGGCTCTAAGAGCATCCTAGAGGGGCAGATCAGCAAGGCAAACTGCCCTGCCGAGGGCTGAACTAACAGGACAAAGGGGCAGGGGAAATATGAGGTGAATCACCTTTGGTGAAACATTTGCACTAACCTTCTCCAAATATGGTGTCTCCCTCCCTCTCGGCCCCAGTAGCTCCCGGGAGCACCGAGGATGTCGAGTGTCCCCTTGGCTTCTTCCCTTGTGGGAACCTCACAAAGTGCTTGCCTCAGCTGCTGCACTGCAACGGTGTAGACGACTGTGGGAATCAAGCCGACGAGGACAACTGTGGTAAGTGAGGAGCTAAGTCACAGCCAGTGACAGGGGCAGAAAGACCTCCAGAAACAGAGAACTGAATGTACAGTTTGCGCAGGGGGCCATTTTGCTCTTTAGCTTCAAACTCTATGTCTGTCTGTCGGTCTGTCTGTCTGTTTTGAAGTAAGGTCTTACCTTGAAGTCCAGACTATGCTAGAACTCACTATGTAGTTCAGATAGGTCTGTAACTTACAAACACAATCCCCCTGCCTCAGCCCGCACCCAATACTGCTATTACAGGTGTGTACCACCACCCCCAGCTCCTACTCTATTATAGGCAACAATGTCACAGTTAAGAGTTCTAGGATAGTAGTGACTGTGCACAAAGCAACTGTTTTAAGCCAAAAACCTGCCCAGTTCTCATCTTTGAGGCAGAATGGTGCTGAAATTGAGAATATGGTCTCAAGAGAGTGAACCTAGGTACAACAATAACAAATTATGTAAACTTCAGAGAATACTTCTTAACCACTGTGTGCCTCAATTTCCTCATTTCGTAAAGGGGTTAATGATTATACCTGCACTGTGAGAATTTGGAAATATTGAGTAAAATGGGTTAGGAAAACGTCAGGCATATGATAAGGACTGACAACGTGTTAGATACTGCTGTATCTACCCTAATATGAATGTACAACCTAACCTACGGCCTAAAAAGGCCAACTAGTGAAGCCAGTTGAATATTTAACCAAGTAGAATATTTAAGAAAATAGCTTACAATTGGGATTGTTTTTTCAAATTTCTGAAACTTTTAAAGTATAAAATTATAAAAACAGCTTGAATTTTCTGGAACCAGCTGTAGTGGTTTGAATCCAGAAATGTCCCCAATAAGCTCAGGTATTTGAACACTTGGTCCCCAGGTGATGGCACTGTTTGGGGAGGTTATGGAACCTCTAGGATGTGGAGCTCTGTGGGTGGAAATAGGTCTCTAGGGGCAGCCTTTGAGAGTTTGCAGCCTCACCACATTTCCAGTTGGCTTTCTCTGTTTTCCACCTGTGGTTGAAGAGGTGATCTCTCGGCTGCCTGCTCCAACCTCTTGTTGCCATGCCTCACCCGTCATGATGGACTGCTCTCTGGAACTGTAAGCCAAAATAAACACTTTCTTTCATAAGTCACTTTTGGTCATGATGTTTTATCACAGCAACAGAAAAGTAATTGATATACCAACTCAGTGCAAAGCTAAGCTGTCAGTCAATAACACAAAATAATAGTATTTCTCACTTATGGGAAAATACGTCACTATTTTGGGAGAACAGAAACACAGCTAACAGTGATAATATTGGAAGTGCTGCATAAATCATGAAGGAGGCTCTGCTGTCCCAACCCTGCATGTTCCAGTGTTTATAAGGCACTGACTTAAATGAATTAAGCTTTTGTTAAAATAAAACAGGATGGAAACCAGTCCTAAAAATCGCCAAACCTGTATAAGGAAGTCTTAGCCTACCTTACTTCACAGAAATAAGACTTGAACCTATGGGAAAGAGGTCATTTTTTGCAAATGCATTTCATAATTACAGACAAAACATAAATCATCTTCCTAAAATAGTATCAAGTCAGCATTTCAACCCAATCCCTGCCTTGTGGGATGTCCAGTATAATAATCGAAAACTTTAAAGTTTCAACAACTTTGTCATTCTCCCTTGTAAGACCTCCTACATGTCTCTGAGCGTCACATCATCTGGGCTGAGGTGCCCGATAGTGAGCTGTGCTTTCTCTTAGTTTGTGATAATAAGCATTTGTTTATTTATTTTTTCATTTATATATTGTTATGCTGAGAGGATAAAACATAGGGCTCTGAATTGGGCAAGCATTCTACCCAAGCACACAACCACACCCACAGCCCCACAGAACATCACCTGAGTGTATTTTCAGCACTTCTTACTTTGAAACAGTCTTTAGACCGGCAATAACTCAAGAGTAAAGCATTAAACTGATGATCTAAAGCTACCTTTGAAGTAGAGGGCTCTAAAAATGTCTTTAAAGAATAGAGGCTTGCTGAAATAACTGAATACTGCATGGTGTTTTAAAAACTAAGCTAAAACAGTGATCTGTATGCTGCTTTCCACTTTTCTCTACCTGCTTGTTATGTAGACACAGCCCTAGGTGGAGTCCCACCAATGGGAATGGTCCCAGGAACTAGGAGCTGCAAGGCAGCTGCCTCAAATTCATCACTAAAAGCAGGTTCTCAGCATAAAAGAATAAGAGAACTCTGGCTTCCATGATAACCTTAAAGAGACCAAGAAACAAAAGTAGCAATCCTACAGTGATAATCCTTACAGTCAGGTGCTTCCCTCAGGAGCCCCCAATCAAAACTGAAACAAAAGCAATAAGGCATTTGGGTTGGCAAAGCAAGTTCTCTGTCCAAGTCTCCAATTCTGGTATGCATGGAGACTAAGGACTCTCCTCTTGTAGAAAATGGGTGTTTAAAAAAAGTACGTATGGCGTTAAGAGGACTGCACATGTAAGATGCTTAGCAGAAGATAAATACGATGCACTTGTGTCCCCCCTGCCCCAAAATCTGTGTATCAGAACCTTACCCTCTAAAGTGTTGAATGTTAACTCAGACCAAACCTCAAAGATGAGGTGCAGGTGGTGAGTTGCTGTTGTCAGTTCATGCCAGAGTAGGATGGAACATTCCAGAAAGGATGGCAGAATTTCATCACCATCTGTAGAGTCCAGGTGATAAAAATTATGAGATGGAGTTATTTCTGCTTGCCTCTCATTGCTTTACTTCCCTTTGCCAGCTGTGGGGGGGTCTATTTCTTCATGTTCTACAATATGGAAAATTTATGCTCCTGGAGCTGCTCATTTTTAAGGCATCCATATTTAAATTCTGCTTAAAGCTAATTAAACTAAACCAGAAAGTCGGTCCTTACAGAATATGTAAACCATGCATATTTTAAAAGGCAGTATTAGATACATTTCCAACAAACAAAATATTTTAACTTATATATATGAGATGAATCTACAGGTAACTTTTAGAGCTATCATTTGCAACTTAACAGTATATTTTCAAATAAAATGTCCTTTCTTTACAGAAGGGAATTTTTTCCTTAGTTATATCTTTCAAAGTAAAACTTAACTTAAAATTTTCTGTTATTAAACTACTTAAATGTGATCATCAATAATGATTATTAAAATGGAAAGATAAGTCAAATTAAAATAGTGGAAACAAACTTGAAAGGAATAACTAAAAATAAAAGGCAAGAGAATTAAGCTAACTCTACATGTATTAAATTATTATATGAACTACTTATGTTTTAAAATATGTTTATTGAGAATTTCATACATCTTTTGATCATATTCAGACCCCTCCCCTACATCTAGCCCCACTGTATTCCCCCCTGCCTGACTTCATGTCCTCTACTATTAGTTTTTAAGAGTCTATCAAGTCTAATTTGTGTCCCCAAGTGTTCTTGGGTGTGGGTCCATCCACTGGAGCCTAGTCAGCCTACCTAGCATCACTCTTGGCAGTTCCACATCCTCAGTGCTTGTGACCGTACTCACAAGACCTGCAAAAACCCAGTCCAAACAAAAAACCAGCATGGATGAGAGAGGTAGGCAAAAAGCCCCAGTCCAAGGTGAAACGCTATTGGCTATTGATAATTACTAGAACTGGCAATTGATAGTTACTAAAAGAGAGAGAGAGGGTCAGCTTTCTTCAAAGGTGAGAACTAGTGTTATTTAGAAAGAAATTACTCTTGGGGCTGGAGAGATGGCTAAGTGGTTAATAGCACTGGTGGCTCTTGCAGGGGGCCTGGGTTCAGTTCCCAGGACCCACCTGGAAGCTAACTCCAGTGTAACTCCAGTTCCAGGGGATCTGACACCCTCTTCTGACTTCCTCAGGCATTGCACAATGTGGGTGCACTTAACACACATGCAAACAAATACTACTAGTAAATAAATAAAAAATACTACTAATAAAAAATAAAAGATAAGGTACTGTTGTATAATCACAGGAACTTTAAATAAGTTCTTTTATTTGAGCATTAAGGTTTCTGGTTTTCTCAGAAAAACTCATAAACCACTTCTCTATGGTTGTAATAGTTAATACTGGTTGTCAACTTGACAGGATCTGAAATCACCTGGGACACAAACTATCTGTGAGGGAGTTTCTATATTGTTAATTGAGTTGGGAAAACAATCCTAAATATAATGGCACCATTTGGTGGTTTGGGGCCTGGAACAGAATAAGTAGAGCGCAATCTCAGCATAACATTCATCTCCCGGTTGCTTCCTAAATGTGGATACAGTGTAACAAACTGCCTCACACTCCTGCTGTCATTCCCGCCCCAAATTGGACTATACCCTCAAACTGTGATCCAAAACAAACCCTTCCTTAAGTTGCTTTTGTCAGACACATTTGTCACAGCAATGAGCTTTGCAAGTAACCAATACAGGGGCTGGAGAGATAGCTCAGTGGTTAAGAGCACTTCCTCTTCTTCCATGTGACCCACGTTTGAATACCAGCGTGCACACTGGGCTGCTCACAACTGCTTGTAACTCCAGCTCTTGGGGGGATCCAATTCCTTCTTTTTGCCTTCATGAGCACCCACATACATATGGCATATACCCACAGACACACACGCGCGCATACAATGAAAATAAATCTTGTTCTTAAAATGTAACTAATACAGAAAACGGGTGCAAGAAGTGGGATTTTGCTGTAATAAACCTGACCACATGATTTGTGGCTTTTAAAACTGGTTTGTGGGAGGAATGTGGAATGGTTCGTAGCTGCCAGCAAAAGAGTCCTAGAACGCTGTACTCCGAGCTTCATGTGCCCTTTGATGTGAATTTGGAAACTCAGAATGTCAAGAGAAATGCAGACAGTGGAAGCTTGTCTCCTGATGCTTCAGAGATGACTAGGGACTCCATCAGGAACTGGGATAGAGGTCATTTTGGAAAGAACCTGACTTCATTCTGCCTGTGTCTTGAGAACTTGAGGACTCTTAAATTCAAAAGTAAGAGGGGATAATGTTCTGCTTGTGGCAAGATTTCTACTCACTTCTCTTCTTCAGCTCTACAATATGAAAGCAGAAAAATATGAAAAAAGTGGGTTTGGCAAGGAACAGAGTATAATGTTAGAGTTTCAGAGAAGGAAAATGTAGAGAAAGAAAGGTTTTAAAAACAAGGCAGGTCAGGTAATACATGCCAGAGTCAGGGTCCCTGCTTTGGTTTGATTTTTTCCTTGCTATGCTGCCATCTTTGCCTGATGGAATGGAAATGTTTGTTCTGTGCCATTGTATATTGGCAGTACATAAACTTTGTTCTCTATTTTATGAGATTACGGTTAAGAGATTGTCTTAAGTATCCAAAGGAACTTCGACTTTGAACTTTTAAACAGCATTGGAACTGTTAAAGACTATGAGGGACTTTTGAAGTTGGACTGAATGAGTTTTATATTATTGGTTAGTCATGAGTCTATTGGAACAAGTAGAAGACTATGGCTTTAAAGTGATATGTTGGTGCGTCAAGTTTACAAGATATAGACTTTCAATGGTTAATACAGATTATCAATTTGACAGGATCTAGAATTACCTAGAAGACAAGCTTCTAGGCGTGTCTGTGAGGGAGTTTCTAGGTTGGATTAATTAAAGTAGGAAGACATACCCTAGATGAGAAATACCATTGCATGGGCTGGGGTCCCAGACTGAATACAAAGAAGAAAGCAAGCTGAGCACCAGCATTCATATCTACCTGTTTTCTGACAATAGTTGCAATGTGATCAGCTGCCTCAAACTCTGGTCACTATGACCCCCATGCAAAAATAGTCTATACCTCTGAACTATAAGCCAAAATAAATCGTTCCTTCCTTAAGCTACTTTTTTCAGGTATTACATCACAAGAAAAGTAACTAATATAATAACCAAGGAAAAAGAATAAAATATCTAATACGGAAATCATTTAAGCATTAAACCATTGAACATTTTCAAGGACATAATGCAAACAAAAGAAATAGATTGGGGTGGGGGGGGCTGGAGAGACAGCTCAGCAGTTAAGAACACTAGCTGCTCTTGCAGAGGACCCAGGTTCGATTCTCAGCACTCACATGGAAGCCAACAACCATCCAAAGTTCCAGTTCCAGGGGAGTCTAATGCCCTCTTCTGACTTTTGTGGCCATTGCACAACATGAGCGCACTTACATACACACAGGCAATACACTCATGCACATAAAATAAAATAATAAATTAATTAAGTTAAATTAATTTTGAAAAGAAATAGATCTTGAGGCCAGGCATGGAAGCACTTACCTTTAATTGCAGCACTAGAGAGGTAGAGGCAAGTGGATCTCTGAGATCGAGGCCAGCCTGGTCTACATAGTGAGTTCCAGGCCAGCTGGGGCTGTAAGGAGACCCTGTTCCAAAAAAGACAAAAAAAGAAGGAAAAAAGGGAATAATTCAGTTTAATTCGTAGGGATCCCTTTTTTCTACAATTTTAAGCAATATAGAATGTATATAGAGAATTTAGATAGAAAAGCATATTTTCACCAAACTGTTGCATTTGTATAATTCCCATATAATTTCTGTTTATTTATGCTGTGTCACTAACCTTTCATTTCTACTCAGTCTTTCCACAGGCAAAATCTGAGTATAAGCCAAAACAAAAGTTTGAAGTCATCAGAGCAGGATTTTGGTGTGTCAGTTACAAAGCAGAGAAGAAAACTTTCCTTTTTCAGACAAAATTATCAGATACTTTGGAGAATGTAAATACCAAGGAAACATGAGTACAGGAAGTTGACGACCCTCACTTAGAAAGGACCTTAACTGCTTCTCGTTTTCCCTTGTACCTGGGTCTGGATATGAAAGGCAGCGAAAGTTTGCTCCTGGCTGGCTGCCCAAGCCAACAGAAGGACTACTTTGACCCCAGATTGGTTACTTTGCATATGGAATCCTTGCTCCTAGCTGAGTTCTTTGTTCTAAGAACTGTCTGGCCTTGAGGAGCCAACTGTCCATAGTGGCAAAGTGGCAAAACATCATGCAGGCGGGACACACACACACACACACACACACACACACACATGCACCCACACCCACACGCACACATGCACACACACACACACACAGAGGCACGCACATGCACACACACACAGGCACACACATGCACACACACATGCACACACAACACACACAGACACACACACGCATGCACACACACACAGAGGCACGGACACGTGCACACACACACACGCACACACACATGCACACACAACACACACACAGGCACACACACACGCGCACACACACACACACACACCATGCAGTTTAGTAGGTAGTACACTGGGTCTTTTTGGATTCAGTTTTACTAGCCCTTCCCTGCCTTCTCCTCACAAACATACACCCAAAGTTTCAATAACAAATACCAATAAGTAGAAGTCAACTTTGACAGTATAGCAAAAACTTGCTCCTTGCAAGGGTGACTATGATTGCTAATGAGCTTATCTACTTCCACTTTTTCTGTCCCTATAGCAAATTCCTAAGGAAATCAATTCATAACCTACAAAGAGGAGAGGTTTATTTGTGCTCACAGTTCAGGGGGTTCCTGTACATAACCAGTTAGGCCCATTCCAGTCCATGGGTTCCAGTCCATGATTGATGGACCTTGGCATAGCAGCATAACATGGTGGGAGCATGTGGCAGAGTAGAACCACTCACTTTATGACCAGGAAAAAAAAAAAAAAAAAAAAAAAAAA
>NW_008356258.1:10226004-10232734 GCF_000622305.1 Nannospalax galili
CAAGAAACAGAAAGGGACTCCAGTCCTCTTCCATGGCATATGCCCAATGAGCTGAAGAATTTCAATTAGGCTCTACCACATAAGCAGCCCATTAAGGCCTCCCTCAGGTCCAAGCCTTAAGCACAGAGACCTTCAGAGGATAGTCAACATTCAGACTACAGCAAGCTTCCTTCAAATTTTACCTTAAATGCTCTGCCTTTGCCATCAGCTTTGAATGCCCATTACTAGTGCTGTGTTTTGTTTAGAGATGTCTCTATACACTGGATGTTCTGTTTGTAAAATTCTATTTTATTTCTTTTTACCATTTTAGTAATATTTGTTTTTTTCTAATAAGAGTTGAAATAACAAAATTAATCGTACCTTCTATTTTTGAGTACTTCTGTGTGCCAGACACAATACAATACTAATTTTTATACACTTTCTCTCATTTCATCCTCACTATAAATCAGAGATGCTGGATTCTATAAATAAGGAAAATGAAAGTGCAGCATCGTACAAACTGCTCTCTGCTTCAGAGACACCTCTTGCAAGGATGAGCACGATTGCTCATGGGCTTTCCTATTTCAGCTGTGCTAGCTTTCTGTCCTGATAACAAATTCTAAGAAAATCAACTCACTCTTCTGAAATCATTGGCCAGAATTCAACCACAAGTATTTGGCTTATGTGTTAGCTTTCTATAACTTTAAAAAATACTTTAGATAATCAACTTATAAAGAAAAAAAATGATTTGTTTCAGCTCACAGTTTGAGAGGTTTCAGTCCATGATCAGTTTACTCCACTTTTGGCCTGTGGCAAGGTGGCACATCATGACAGGAGCATGTGACCAAAGAACACTGCTCCCCTCGTGTCCAGGGTCCAAAGAGACAGAGAAAGAGACTGGGTTCCTCCAATCCCCTTCAAGGACTATTCTCAGTGACCTAAAGGTCTCCTCCTTGGTCACACCTCTTAAGAGTGCCCCCACATCCCAGTGATGCCATGGACTAAGGACCAAGCCTTAGTATCTGGGTGTTTGGGAACCACATAGAAACTTCTCAGGCTCTGGTTTTGCATGGGAGGAAGAACAATACTCATACTGTCAATTGCTATATAATTTTGCCTTCAAACAAATCTGTTGATAAACTTAGGATTTCCTTTTGCATGATACTTAAAACTCTTGGGATTTTTTAAAAAGATATTTTTTAAGTTTCTTTTTAGAAAAACATTATATGAGAAATAGCTCAAAATCTAAAATGGTAAGTACAATGATAAGAACATAGGTGATATTTTTACAGTCCTTACTAAGTATAAGATACTATTCTGAGTCTATATTTTGCCTGATCTAATCCTCATGACAACCCTTGAGAATAGAGCTATTCCATTACCTTTAAAGACAGGGAAATTGAAGCCCTGTGCTACACATGAGCTGAGAATGTCAGTTCACATTCCCAAGTGAGTAAAAATCTTTATTCATGTAAACCTTTATTTCTCTGTACCCAAATGTTGCTTCTATTACAAGCTTCCATCCTTCCAAATAGGAGAAACCAGCCAAAGGTCACATCTATTTCTCTTCTTCTGGGACTGCAGCCAAGTTCATGAGTCTCTGCAGGGCCAGGATACTGTGTGGGGACAACCGGGATAGACGATCTAGCTGGCTATCATCATGTAGTGACCACAGCATCCCCCTGAGACATTCATGAAACAGTCTGATCCTTTGCCATAAGTATCTATGCATCACCACCAGCCTGAGAGACACTGTCACACTTGGTCTCTCTTGCCTACATCCTTGGCCCTCTAGGGCTCCTGGGAAATATTTCACTGCTCCTGAGCAGGCTGAGCCCCCAGAGAACTTTCATGGTCTTGTTGATGTCCATCTACCTCAGCCCTCATGACCATTTCCACTCTGCTGCTCCTGAGTCAAGCTGGACCATGTTGCAGTTCTGTGGGTTTTATCACATGACCCTACACTACATCTGCTCCAGAATCCAGTGTGGAAAATATGATTTGGATTCAGATTCAACCCAGAGACAGAGGACCCTTCCACTGCCCTTTCCTTTTCCAAGACTCTTGTCCAGTCTGAGTCCAGCAAAGCTCAATACTTCTCTTTCATCAGCTTATAAACATATTATCAAATGCTAAATTTAAGCATTTGAAAATCAAATTCAAAATATGACTCCTTTGTTGTCTTTGAACTTCTGTGTTGTCTTTTTCAAAAAATAGACTTACAAAAGTCGAACTGCCTAAAATAAGAAAGGGGGCAGAGAGTGCAAGGAATTTAAGAAAATAAAAACTTTTTTTTGTATTTTTCTGATACTGGCTTGGCATTTAATAATCAATGAGAAGAGATAAACAGTGTAATAGTGATGATATGTTTTTAATTGGATTAGAACGCTGAAGTATATTCAAGGATTCTTTCAATTTTTAATTGGTCCTGCATTTAGAATTCTGAAGCACTAAACATTCCATAATCTCCTAAAGCAGCTTCTTAAGATGCCTGCCATCAGGAGAGCAATCCCAGCAGCTCCATGCAGAAGCCAGATGTTCAGAGCATTCCATTAAAGTTGGTGGTTTGTCTTTTTTAAGATTAAAAACAGAGGTGACAGAGTGACCTGGGTTGTGATTCTGTGTATTAATGTACGATCATACTTTGGATATTTTTGTCTTTTGTGGTACTAAGGGTTGATCCTAGGACTTAGCATAAGCACGCACTCCGTCACGGATCTATAACTCAGCTTTCTTCTTTTTATTTTGAGACAGAGTTTCACTAAGTTTCCCAGGCAGGCCTTGAACTTGAAATCTTCCTACCTCACCCTCCTAGGAAGCTGAATAATAAATAGGTCTTTACCACAATTCTCAGCATCTAACCATCTATTTTATGTTTTTAAAAAATTGACTTTGTATTTAGTATTTCAAAAATATTATAAGTAGCCGAACACTTGGCTCTTCTAAAACTAAAGGCCTAATTTTAACTTCAAATATGCTTGCATTTATCCAATGATGCTCAGGGCCGGGCACAGTGGGGCCTCACTGTAGTCCCAGGTATTCAAAAGACTGAAGCAGAAGAGTAGCTTGAATGCAGGCATTGGAGGCCTTCCTGTGCAACATAATACATAAAATACATCTCACAGAAAAATATCTAAAATATGTAAGCCATGTTTGGGTTATCTCCATACACATTTTCTTCTCGGAACACTTATTACTAAATAAAGGGCAAAAGGTAGTTTTTTTTGCAATCTTAATTTTCATTAAAAGTTGTCCAGGATGTCACACTCCTTGAATTCCTCAAATAGTGTCCTGCAGTGGCACTACAACCACAGACAGAATTCTCAATGATTGGAGAATAGCTAAGGAAAGCTTAATGCAGCACCAGGACAAGTTAGCACATCCAGGAAACTTGGATCTCCTCATCCCCAACTAAGCGCCATCCCTTGCCCCCATTCCTTAAGGCCAATGCCAGGGGAATCTGACACAAGCAAGGGAGATGCATTCTCCAGAATTCAAATTGATGGGTCTAGCCCACTCTTCTGTGGACATCATGTAGCTAACATTTGGTACAAGTGAAAACCAGTCCCAATTTGCAATGTTTATCACAATTTTCCATTTTTACAACAGCAAAAATGTGATACACATTCAATAGGAAACCACATACTGAATTCTGAATTTTGGCTTTTCCTGAGCTAATGATATGAACTACAATAACTTGTGATACCGGGCAGCAGCAGCAAACCTGTTTGAAGTCAGTCACACAACATGAAGGGAAACATCCAGTATTCTACAGTGTTCTGTGTGCTGAGCAAGGGTGTTCATTAGGTTAGATATAGTACATCATTTTTTTTATTTTTTCATTGTGTATATTCATTGTACATGGTATAGTGTTATATAAGTGCATATGTCCATTGAGTATATTCCCCCAGAAACCTCCATCTTTCCCGTTCTCGACCCTCTTCTTACTCTTCTTTTGCACCAAGACAGTTTGACATTCATGTCATATATACAGGCATGATTTTTATGTATCTATATAAAAGTTGGTGGTTTGTCTTTTTTAAAGTTAAAAACAGAGGAAGGAAAGTGATATGGGTCATGATTCTGTGTGTTTATGTACAAATATGAAAGAATGCCTATGATATTTGTCTTTCTGAGACTGGCCTAATTTACTTATTATCTTTAATTGTGTTCATTTTCTGCAAATTACATAACTTTGTTCTTCTTTATAGTTGAAAAATCCATTATATATTTATATAGTGATTAGATGATAGATAGATAGATAGATGATAGAGCGATAGATAGATAATAGATGATAGATGATAGATAGACAGATAGATAGATGATAGATAGATAGATAGATGATAGATAGATAGATAGATAGATAGATAGATATAGAGAGATAGAGAGATAGATGATAGATACAGTGATATTTATAGATTTATCTATATATCACTTTCTTATTAACATCTCTGTGATGCTAACATGGAGTGCTTCAGATAAATACCCTGTTGATACAAGTGAGTTTTAAGGTAGATCTTTAGATTTTTGAGAAACCCCATACTGATTCCCATAGCAGCTGTACAAATTTATATTCTTCCCAGCAGTGTATGAAGGTTCCTTTTTGCTCACATCCTCACTAGCATTTGTTGATACTTGTTTTTGTAATGATTGTAATTCTGACTAGGGTGAAATGGAATTGCAATGCAGTTTTGCTCTACATTTTTCTGATAGCTAGTGAAGTTGAATGTATTTTCATATGTTTATCAGAAATATCTCTCTCTCTCTCTCTCTCTCTCTCTCTCTCTCTCTCTCTCGTTTTTGAGGCAGGGTCTCCCTGTAGCCTAGCTAGCCTGGAACTCGTTATGTAGACCAGGGTAATCTTCATCTCTCACAGGGATCTGCCAACCTCTGCCTCCAGAGTGCTGGGATTAAAGTTAAAAGCATGCACTACCACACCCGATTGTATGTCATCTTTTGGAGGTCTGTCTTTTACTAAATCTAGCTTCCTCACTGCAATACGAGGAGGGCTCAGTGTCTATGGCAGATCCCTCAGTGCTGGTCCTCCAGGACTTGTGCTAAGACTCACTCAGACACAGAAAATACAGATATCCAGGCCCCGCAGTGTTAAAAATAGATGAGAATTTCCAAAAAGGGTCTGGAAATCTTTTTGTGTTACTAGCATACAAGAGAATGAGCTCTGTCTGGTGTAGCTCTAAGTTCTCCATTCATTCAGGAAGCACTTTATTATATTCCTGCAACATGGAAAACGAGCTTTTCTTGATTCGTGTTTTTAATTTTTATTTATGGAATCATATAATTTGTTAGCTAAAACTCTGTTTTTATTTTAGTAGAGCTGGGATAGAACCCAAGACCTCGCATGTGTTAGGCAAGCGTTCTACCAATGAGCTACACTCTTAGCCCCCAAACTCTTTTTTCAGTGTAAAATATGCTGTAGATTACCTTAGATCACCTCAAGAAAAATCAGAGAATCAAATTCTAACAACAGTTACTGAAGTATGAAAAACCACATATCCTTAAAATATCAAGCATAGAGGATTTAAAATATAACGCATATACTAAAAGCTGTTTTCTTAAAATGTTAATTCTAACTTGGCAATTCTGGCCACATTTCTCATGTTCTATATGCCTGCCTTCTGTGGGAGAAAGTGAATGGTGGGAAGAAGAAAATGCTTTGGCAAGATAGATGGAAGGTAAAAACTAATTGCTGAAAGGCTTGTTTACTTGAAGGTTTTGCTATTTAAAAAAAAAAAAATTTCCACAAAATGTATGTTGTAATCTGGGGAATAGGCATGTTTTCAGTGTTTCTGCTAGTCAAAATTCCCTTCGTTCCATCCTGACGGTATCTCCCTTTCACTTTTTTCTATGATTCCACGGAGGGGTGGGGGGACATGGCAGGATGACAGTGAAGCAGAAAAAGAGTGAGAGAAAGGGTAAGAAAGAGAAGGGTCAGGCTACTCTGTGTCTCCACTCCGACCCCACACATCTGCTGTGTGTAGAGGACAGCATCATCACAGACACAGCCATCGGTACAAAGCTGGAATCCCAGGAGCTCTTCCTACATATCAGTGAGAGACTCTGCTGTGAACAAGCAACTCAGCTACAGCAGTCAGTGGAAACAGCATCAGGAAGTTCAAAGGGGACAACAGGAGCACAGGGGTCCCCTCCAGAGTGGTCTATGTGGACAAGCTACCCAGCAATGTCACCCAGAGTGAGGTGAGGTTGCCAACATGCTCATGCTGAATGGGAAGAACCAGGCCTTCATTGAGAACAGCACAGAGACCACCAACATCAGGATCAGCTCCTACCCTCCTTCGCCCCATGCTGTGCGAACAGCCCATCTACAAACAGTTCTCACCATTCCTCAGAGCCCTGCCCACCTCTCTACCATTCACCAGAAGTGCAGTAAACTTGGGGGACATTGCTTCTCCCTGGCTTGATGTTCAGCCTGTTCCCAACGAAAGGGTGTCCCTGGACCCCGATATTTCATAAAGGAAAGTGGCAAGGATGCAAAATGTATTTGTTTAATACCTGTTACTAGGCAAAAACAACACATGATAGTTTTTTATGGTAACAGGATGTGCATTTTGGTTAACAGCAGTTGTAGGGTCAGTATTTTCTTTGGAGCCAGCCTTGGCCACAACATTCCACCCAGTCCTCCCAGATGGTGTCCTGAGGAGAGCTCCAGTAAAGCCATGTTATGACAGGAGGAAGAGGAGGAGGAGGGGGAGGAGGAGGAGAAGAAGAAGGA
>NW_008356258.1:10232760-10251952 GCF_000622305.1 Nannospalax galili
GGAGAAAAAATGATGAAGAGGAGGAGGATGAGGAGGAGGAGGAGAAGAAGAAGGAGAAGACGGAGAGCAAGCAAACACGCAGCATAAATAACTACATCATCTAAAATTACTGGAAAAAAAATACTGCAGTTAAGGCAACTGTGATGGCTGGTGTTGTCATCTTGGCAAAAACTACAGTCACCTGAGAGTTTGGCCTCAGCATGTCTGGGGGATTATCTTGATAAGGGTAACTGAGGTAGGCAGACCCATCCACTGTGGATGGCACCATCCCCTAGTCCGGAGATCCTGGCTTCTGTAAGAGTAGAGAAAACCATCTGAGCACTAGGGTGCATGGGTTAATTCAGTGCTGGACGCTTGGCTATGGCTCCAATGTAATCAGCTGTCTCAAGCTCCTGTGACTTCCTTGAAATCATGGACGGTAGCCTATGGGTTAAAATAAGCTTGCTTCCCTTAAGTTGTTTTTATTGGAGTATTTCATCATAGCAACAGAAGGAAAAAACTAAGACGGCCACATCTATTGTAGTCCTTAAAACAGCAGAAGTATAAGAGATCAGCAGTGAGAGACAAAGGACCAGGAAAGAGCACCAAGCCCATGATGTTGTCACTGCACTATTTATGGTAAAAATGTGACAGCTTGAAATAGTCCATTTGTAGAAGCTGTTAAATATAGAACCTGCTAAGGAAGCAGCATGAACATCTTCTGTCAGTCTCCCAGCTAAGGAAGCAGCATGAACATCTGTCAGTCACCCAGCTATGCAGCATAAACATCTGTCAGTCACCCAGCTAAGCAGCATGAACATCTTCTGTCAGTCACCCAGCTCCTTCCGTCTTCAGTTTTATGGCAGGGTTGAAACACCACCCACGAAATAGCCCTGTGGTTACAGAGGGCTGCCACCTCACCTGATTACCTCATCACTCCAGATGCAACTGTAACACTAGCACGAATGAGGCTCCACAGAGTTTCACAAGGCCCTGCAGCCTACAAGGTCAAATTCTTCCCCAGACCCTTATAAAACTCATTCATCCTCTCGCTGGTCCTCTGAAGATGTGAAGGAAATGAAATTTGGTCTTAAGTAAATAAGCTCTCTGGAGATCTTAGCTCAGTGGTAGAATGTTTGCCTAGCACGTGTAAGAACCTGGGTTTAATCCCTGGTGCCACAAGAAAAGAAGGGGGCGCTCCTTACCACCCCTAGAGCCAAATGAGTCACATGCTTCCATGTTTTATTTACAATATTTATAAATATATAACAATTCATAATACTCTGAAAATGAATTTATTTGGCAATTTAATTTTTTTCAGTAATATTCTGCACTTCACAATACTTTCCCTGATTCTAAGAATAAAAATAGTAATGGACTTAAATTCCAAATTATAACTACTTCTGTGATAATTAAATGAAATTTGGTAGCATTCACACAGTCCTGACCTTAGACCCTGTAAGGGGAGAAGGAGATGACACCTTTCTCATCCATTATAAGAGGCACAGCTGACACTCCTATAACAGGTTAGTAAAAGCAAAGCATAGCCAGTTTAATCAAAGTTTTACATGAGACCAGAGCCTTCAGAAATGAAGATGCAAAAATCCAGGGAAACAATCTGTTTTTAGGTTTAGATTTGATGCAGAATGAACAGACATGTAGAAAAATGATTAGAGAAAAAATACATACAAATGCTGAAAGGAAGTGTGGGGAACATCTGTCTAGATCCTTCTTGGCCTCTCTGTGCAGTATGGGGGACATCTGTCTAGATCCTTCTTGGCCTCTCTGTGCAGTATCCCTTCCTCTCAGGGATGGGGTATCCCACTGAATGGGGAATTTTACCATCTACCATCAGACAAGGCAGATCACAGAATTTCCTTACAGTTCGCTCCCACACAGAAAAATGGGGGAAAGTTAAAGTAACTTTCTAGATTTTTATAGCTGGCTCTGGGAACAGCAGTTATGGTTTCTATGCCTTGAATTGCAGAAGAGAAACTGGTCTCTGTGCGTCACCTCAGGAAGATGAGAAATTGGAAGGCAGGAGAAGGGCCAGAGGCTGCGTATAATTCTTCCCAGTCTCCTTAGCTGAAAATTCTCATCCTGCCAAAGCACTGTAGTCCAAAGCACCTTCTTCTGAGACCCAACAAGTCTTGATGAGAGAAATGAAATTGGACAGCAGGAAAGTCAACAGCTGGACACACATGCATAGTGAGACCCTGTCTTTATAAAACGGTGAGGAGGCTGGAGAGATGACTTAGTCAATAAAGTGCTTGCCACACAAGCATGAGGATCCATGCTCGACCCCCAGCACCTTCATTTGAAAAAAAAAAAAAATGCACTTGGGAAGCAAAGACAGGAGGATTCCTGAAACTCACTGGCCAATCAGTTTAGTGGAATCAGTGTGCTTCAGGTTCAGTAAGAGACCTTGTCTTAAAAAACAAGCTGAAGAGTGATAGAGAAGGCGTGCTACATTGACCTCTGGCCTCAACATGCACATACACATGCTCACAAAAAATTTTTTTAAATAGATAACAAATGGTAATAATTATTTGAAGTTGATATAACACAAAAGTTGGACTTCTATAAGTAGAGTATAATCCCTGTACATGGAAAAGAAAATAAATAATAATGTTATTACTTTAATATTCAGTTATTCTTAATCATTCTGTTTCTAAGCCAAATCACTCTACTTCTCTGAATCAATTTTTTCTGTTTCTAAAAGAAAGGCAAATGATTGTGACTGAGCAACATTCTTATGAGGATGAAACATCTACTACAACATTGTCGATTTGTGTTGAATAATAGCTCTCTACCAGCTAAATATTAATGTTTAGCTTCTCTGTGAAAATGGGGGAAGTGAAATCACAGAATTCCCTTTTCTGGTACCTATATACATGAACCAAAACTATAGAAGCAAACATTTGTGCATTAGTTACTCTTTTGTTGCTTCAATAAAAGACCATGATGAAAAGCAATTTATACGGTTGCAGAAAGATAGTAAGAGTCCATCACCACAGGGAGGCAGGGCAGCAAGTGGCAAGTAAGGCAGAAGGAACAGCAAGCTGGGAGGTCACATCCCCAATTGCTTGCAGAAAGCAGAGAGAGCAAAGTAGAAGTCAGGTAAGGTATAAATCCTCAAAGGCCATACCCAGAAATGTACTTCCGCCAGCAAAGCTAAACCATCTAAACATTCCATATCCCCCCAAATATGGAGGGTATTTCTCATTCAAGCCACCACATTCCACTCCCTGGACCCCATGGGCTCATGGCCATATCATAATGCAAAATGTTGTTATTCCAATTCAAAAGTCTCCAAAGTCTTTTAACAATCTCAACACTGTTCAAAAGTCCAATGTCCAAAGTCTCTTCTGAGACTCAAGGCATTCTCTTAACTGTGATCCTCTGTTCCATACTTCCAATATAAATGGCACAGAATATGCATTATCATTCCAAAATGAAGGAATGGGGGTATATTGAGAAAATACTGGACCAAAGCAAAACTGAAACCCAAGGTGTAAACACCAAATCCCACAGCTTCATGTTCCATAACTGGGACTTGAGTTACAAATGGCATAGATGGCTTCCCAACCCTCCGGCTTTGGTGTTTATGACATACATTTATCTCTTGGACTTGTTCCACTTCCTGTATGCAGCTCTCCTTGGCAGATGTCTCACTGCTTTGGTTTCTTCAACATCTTGGGGTCTCTATTGCAACCCAGGCTTTACTTTCACAGTTTCACACAATGGCCTCTGACAGCATCCTGACCTCGCAGGGCCTTCTCACAGGGACTCAGGATCATGCCTTAACTGTGAGTGACTATAATCAAGAACTAGTGACATAGTTCCATATATAATGGCACAGAATAAGTATTTCCATTCCATCAGAGAAGAATGGGGCATAACAAGGAAAGATCAGACCAAAGCAAGACTGAAACCCAGCATAATACCAGATTCTACAGATCCATGTCTAGCTTCTGGGCCTCTTAATGGAATAGTCTGGCTCCAAAGGGAACAGGTGGCCTCTTATCTGCAGCTCTGCTCCTGTAGCAGGTACAGCCATTCTCTTGAGTCAGCTCTACTCCTTACATGCAGCTTTCCTAAGAGGACATCCCATGATCTTGGCATCTCTAGCATTCTGGGGTCCCTGTTATGCCTTCGCAGCTTCAGGAGCTTCTCAAGGCCTCCTTGCAAGGACTCTGACCCTGTCGCACATTACTTGGCCTCAAATGATGATCTGGAACCAGGGTACAAAATTTCATGACCCCGTCAATCTGGAATGCCTGAAAAACAAAGCAACACTGCTAAGTCCTGCTGCTGCCTCAGGATGGAACCTGGCCCCTCTGGACAATAGTTACATCGGCGTCTGTGTGCTGACCCTGGGCAGTTGCTTTTAAGGAGCAGAGAACCCTTTCAATGGCATTCTCAGTTTTAGGCCTTCTCCTTTAAAGTGAATTTGCACTTTTACAACATATGCCCTTCCAGGGTAGGGTCTTCCTTCAGGACATCTTTCCTGCTGTCCCAATGCACAGCACCAAGTTCCTCTTTAATAGCACTAACCTCTTGAACAATTACAGGTGATTTTTCAGTACTGCCTACGGCTTTAAACTCCCTCCACCAAATGACATTTTTCATACCTTTTTGCTCCATTTTTTCACTGTATACACACCGAAGAACAGTGAAGAGTAGCAACAACACAGCCTATTCTGTGAAATTTCCTCCACAAAACAAATTGGTCCATTACTCCTGAATTGAACCCCATTCAAGTTCTCAGACATGAGCAGAATGCAGCCAAATTCTTGCCAGAATATCACACAAATGGCCTCTAGTCCAGTTCTTCATAGAATCTTTGTTCCCCTTTGAAACCTCCTAAGTCAAGCCTGCACTGTCTGCATTTCCCTCAACATCTTCCAAGCTCCTACCAGAATAGCCCATTAAGCTCTGCTTACAGTGTTCTAGGGCTTTTCTAGCCCAAAGTTCCAAACCTTTCCTTCTACAAGCTGGTTCCAAAGACATAAGAACCACATGGTCAGGTTTATCACAGCAAAAGACCCACTCCTCATACAATTTTCTCTACCAGTTACTTGCTTTATTGCTGCAACAAAACACCTGACAAAAGCAACCTAAGGAAGAGTTTATTTTGGCTCAGTTCAACAGTACGGTTCACAGCTACAATCCATAGACTAGGACACTCTGCCCAGTCCCTGCCAGTTCCAGTACAACTGGCCAACCACTGCCACCATTGCTCCTGACCACATCCTTGTTTTAGAAGCAATGGCAGGAAAAGAACCTTGTAACTCCCTATCACTAACCAAAGTGGATGTGAATGTACCCCAGGTCCTGGCTCTATAGCAGATGTGACATGCTGTTCCAAGATTTTCAGTGTCTGTCCCCACCAAGGAGTGGAATTGAATGGAAGTTGAGTCCATCTGTAGTATAGTCCCCTGTGGGTTCACAGCAGTTGCACAATATAGCTGTCATGCCCCACATAATCTATTCCATTAGAGATTCAATATTCATATATGTTTGCCTCTCAACTTCATTTAGCCTAGAATGTGTTAGCTTTCTGTCACTATAATGCCTGAGATGATCAAGTAATAATGAGAAGTTTGTGGATTGGAGAGACAGCTCAGCAGTTAAGAGTGCGTGCTGTTCTCACAAAGGACCTGAGTTCAGTTCCCAGCACCCACAAGGCAACTCACATCACCTGTAACTCCAGATCCAGGGGACCCAGCACCGTCTTTTGGCCTGCATGGGTACTGCATTCACATGATGCACATACACACACACATATACACATGAATAGCTAATAAAAATAGAATCTGGAGCGATGACTCAGTGGTTAAGATCACTCACCGCTCCTACACAGGACCCAAGTTTGATTTCTAGCACCCATATGGTGGCTCACAAACACCTGAACTTCTAGTTCCAAGGGATCCAGTACCCTCTTCTGGCTTTCACAGGTACTTCACTCATGAACACACACACACACACACACACACACACACACACACACATAAGTTTAAAATTAAAATCATTTTTAAAAAATAGTGATGTTTTATTTAGCCCATATCCTATTGTTATTGAGCCTGTGCTCAGGCAGCACATTATAGAGACCAAAATTATTCTCCTCATGGCTGAAGGCCTGGGGTCCAACTCTCAAACCTCCCAGTAGCATTAAGGTAGGGACTGGACCATTAGCACCAGGGCCATTTGGGGACCATTTCAGACTGAAACCATAGTCACAAGCTCCCAAACTGCTATACACTGGATCCGGGAGCTGTTAGGGTGCCCATATTAGCTTTGCATAATCATGACTTATCTTCCTGCCCAGTGGTTCAGTACTCTTAAAGCCATTCCTTAGACTTCTTCTTTATTATTTTATGTATTTTTTTAATTCTTCATGCGTATGAGTACATTGTCTGCATGTATGTAAGTGCACCCATGTTGTGCAATGCCCATGGGGGTCAGAAGAGAGTGTTGGATCCCCTGGACCTGAATTTAAGGACAGTTGTTAGCTGCCGTGTGGGTGCTGGGAATCGAACCTAGGTCTTCTGCAAGAGCACCCAGTGCTCTTAACCACTGAGTCATCTCTCCAGCCCCAGCTTCTTATGTAAGTCTACAAAACTGTCTTTTCTAAGTCCAACATGTCTTCTGAGGCATGCTGGGATTTGATTCGAGTTATATGCATTGGAAAGCAAAGAAGCATGTTGATTAAAGGGCCTGAGGAAAATGGACAACTCTCTGACTTCAATTAGAGTAACTAGAGGATCTTCATACAAGCTGCAACTGACCTTGTCAGAAAAAGCAAACTGCTTCTGATGGCAAGGAGCAGAGGGATAGGGACTTGGGGTGCTCAAAATCAGTGGAACACACATGTCCTAATACACTCACCTAAGACACATGCCAAAGCATGATTTCAACTTATACTACAACTTAGTAACACCTGGATCAGAGTCTACATGATTTGTGCTTCATCAATCCTGATATAAGACCTCCAGAAATATGACATTCTCTCCAGGTCATTATGGAAGTGCCCTGGTTCTCTGACCTATTTTGAGCTGATAACATTAAAAACCCTGATTATGCTTTTTCTGGATTTTTACATTTTTATTACCGTGTGTGTGTGTGTGTGTGCGTGTGTGTGTGTGTGTGTGTGTGTGATGTATGTGGGCATGCACATGCCATGGTGTAAATGTGTGTAAGTGTGGAGGTCAGAGGTTAACTTTGTGAATCAGTCTTCTCCTTCCACTTTTACATAGGTTCTGAGAATCAAACTCAGGTCATTAGGCTTACACAGTGAGCACTTTTACCTGCAGAGTCACCGCTCCAACCCTAAGTTTGTCATTTTTCTCTAATATTTCCAGAGGTGGAAATATAGTTAAATATAGTCATATATCGTCATTATAGTTATATAATTTGTCAACTTCACAAATCCAGAAAGACAGAACCTCAGCTGAGGAGTTTCCTCCACCAAACTGGTCTGTGGGCATGTCTGTAGGGGCATTTTTTTGATTGTTAATTGATACAAGGAGGGACCAGCCCAATGCGGAGAGTGCCATCCCTGGGCAGGTGGGCCTAAGATGTGCAAGAAAAGTAGCTGAGCAAGCCAGGGGGAGCAAGCCAGTAACACCATGGCCTTTGCTTCAGTTCCTGCCCTCGGGTTCCTACCTTGAGGTGCTGCCTTGCTTCTCCTCCAGGACAGACTGTAAACTGTAAGCTTAAGTAAATCCTCTCCTCCCCAAATTGCTTTTGCTCATGGTGTTGATCCTAGCAACAGAGAAAACCTAACCATCCACTTTACAATCCTTGATGTTTTTCCTTTTCATTGCAATGATTTATCGAACCACTTTGCCAGTGTCGAGGCTTGTAATAAACCCATCATCCCAAGCTTACCAAGCACAGGAGGAGCTGAAGACCAAGAAGCAGCAGTGAAGGGAGTGACTATACCCACCGATGTAAGCGCACAATCAATGTCTGCAATTGCCTCAACAATAAAACACAAAACTAGCTGGAAAAAAAGTTAGAAAATAGAGATGAGAAAATACATAAGCAGCCAAAGAGCAACCATTTTAAATATCAGGTTCTCTTTAATTTTATTTATTTATTTATTTTTATTTTATGTATATGAGTGTTATGCCTGTATGGGTATTACTGCACCCATGTCATGCAGTGCCTGCAGAGGACAGAGGACAGAAGATGGCATTGAATCCCCTGGAACTGGAGTTAAGGACAGTTGTTAGCTGCTGTCTGGGTGCTGGGATTCGAACCTGGGTCTTCCGCAAAAACAGCCAGTGCTCTTAACTGCTGAGCCATCTCTCCAGCCCCCAGAGTACTTTTAGAAGAAAAAAAAAAAAAAAGGAACACGGTCCCACTGACTCTTCCTTCGTGTATGCGTGTGTGTGTATGTGTGTGTGTGTGTGTGTCTGTGTGTGTGTGTGTGTAAGCAAGTATATGTGGAGAGCAAAGGTTTCTGTCTTTCCTCAGTCATCCACTTTGTGTGCTGTTTTTTTTTTTTCAGACAGGGTCTCTCATTGGCCTAGAGCTCACTATGATAGGGATCCTCCTGTCTTCTTCTCAGCACTGGGATTACAAACACATGCCACCACACCCATTTTTAATACTTTATTACTTTTATTTTATGTGTATGAGTGTATTGCCTGCATGTATATGAGTGCACTCTTGTTATGCAATGCCCATAGAGCTCAGAAAAGAGTGTCAGATCCCCTAGAACTGGAATTTTGGACAGTTGTTAACTGCCTTGTGGGTGCTGGAAACTGAACCTAGGTCCTCTGCAAGAGCAGCCAGTGCTCTTAACTTCCTAACCACTGAGCCATCTCTCCAGCCCCCATGACTGCATTTTTTTTTAATTGGGGATTGAGCTCAGGTCCTCATGTTTATTAAGCAAACACTTTACCAACTCACCCATCTCCCAGTCCCCTTCTTCTTGTATTAAATGCAATCATCAAAGCCATGTCTATCCATCTCTAAAACCAGTTTCCACAAAGGAAGAAGATATGTTCATGTATGTCCATCATCAGTTTCAATTAATGAAGATGGTTTGGGGAAACAAGTACCATGTGAAGAGCAGTGTGTCACATTTGAGCACATCTAAGTCATCACTGGTTCAAGTATGGCCAAATCCTCCTTGCAGCAGAATTACTACAGTGCTTGATAAACATGGAGACTGGGGCCCATTCCAAGCCTTGCGTTGGAGCCAGAAAGCCACATTTATAGGAAGTCCCGCAGGATGTGCACCAAACTACCTTTGAGATTCACTGCTTATTTTAGAGGAATTATTTTCCCCAAGACAGCAAAATAGATCTATTTGTTTTTCTTTTATAACTTTCCTGCTGTCTGATTTTTTTTACAGGAGACAACAATGGGTGGTCTCTACAGTTTGACAAATATTTTGCTAATTACTACAAGCTGACTCCCGTGAATCCCTTCAAGGCAGACACCTCTGAATGCTGTAAGTAATCAGAGCCATTGAGAGTCCCCTTTTCAAGGAGTTCATAGTAAGAGGCCATGTTTTCAAAAGTGGAGTACAATTTTTTTAAAGGTTAGTTATAGTTTTCTAGTTGCAAACTTTTTTAGAAATGCAATCTTTATTTGGAAATCTAAATTTTTTAATGTCCCAGAGATCAATAAAATTGGGTATTGCCAACAAAATTAGTGTTAGTGGTCAGAGTTGCTGTTTTATTTATATAAGCTCCTTTTTCACAATTACCATAATCTGACATAAACGAAATGGAAGATGGAAGAGCAGAGCAGCTGTTGGAGTTTTAATAATTGCAAGTGAAAAAAAAAATTCTGGGTCTAAGCTACAGAGCTTTGAATGCCTTGTTCATAGTATCCTACTAAGTGCAGTCATCTGCTGAGCATGTACAAATACACTGAATGGGGTGTGGAAGGAGAAAGCCTTATCAGTAACGTCATAATAGTTTAGATCAGGAATACCTATGAAAGTAATTCCTTTTATAAATTGTGTACTTAATAAATTATGCAGATACACATGTGTTCCTTAGGCCTGTAATTTTCAAAATTATGGTCAAAAAGCAAGAGTTGGGAGAAGGGAGAATTCCTCAACTATGTTCTTTACCTTTACGTCCCAGCACAATTTTTAAGTCTAGCTTTTAAAATTGTTAATATTTTTGTCTTCACTACCCAAATGAGATTAATTGACTACCAACAACCCTTAATGTAAGGAGATTCATAATACTCTCATAAGTCTTACAGTACCCAGCAGCCTGTCTCAGCATCAAATCTGCCTCCCAAAGAAGAAAGATCAAATAATTTGATCATTAAAAAGCTAAAAGGTGGTCTGGATTGGTAGAAAACTTGCCTAGCATATGTAATGTCCTAGGTCCAATCTCTAATACTGCCAAAAGAAAGAAACAGTTTCTGGGTGATGTAGTGCACACCTTTAATCCCAGCACTTGGAGGCAGAGGCAGGTGGATCTCTGTGAGATCAAGGCCAGTCTGATCAATATGAGTTCCAGGCCAGCTGGGGCTACAGGGAGACCCTTTCTTCAAAAGCTTTTTAAATAGAAACTTAATAGACATAACTATTAAAATGCAAAAATATGTATGAGGATGTGTCTTAACATGTAACTTCATTTTCTTTTTCTTTTATATTTTATTCATATTCCATATATTAATCTGTTTTCATTTCTTCATTTTTAATTGAATCTTATACCTTGCTTCATTCCAATAAGAATTTAATTGAATCTTATATCATACCTTACTCCAAAAAAAAGTCATAGCTTAATATTAATATATGACTATTAGCAGATTTAGACCATTAACAGACTATAAGAATCAAAAGTTAAATGGTGAATAAGAATAACAGCAAAAATATATATATAAGAGAATATCCTCAGTTTGGAGTGGTGACCAACACCTTAACACCAGCACAAGAAGCCTGGAAAAGCAGGATCTCAAGTTCAAGGCCATTCTGGGCCACACAGTGGGAAGGGAGAAAAAGAGAAGGAAGGGAAGGAGGGAAGGAAGGAGGGAGGGAGGGAGGGAGGGAGGGGAGGAAGAGGGAGGGGGAGGAAGAGGGAGGGGGAGGGAGGAGGAGGGAGGGAGGGAGAAGGAGGGAGGAGGAGAGAGGGAGGGAGGGAGGAAACAGTGGTTTACATAACTGTTATAGTTTGTAAAGCAAAATCAAATAAATGGGGAAAAACAGATCCAGTCAACAAGAGAAATCAGTTTTTGCCAGATATTTCATTCTAGAAGAAATTTGCCATAATTGTAATTATTCAAGAAGTGTGGCACTGCACAATAAATGATGAATTGAAATACAGAAGCAATTTTCCATCAATACTTAGAAAATACAAAAACGAGTTTTAATTAGTTATTTAGAGACAATGGGGTTTACAATTCCTGATTAAACACCTTTTCAAATTTGAAAGTGGTGCAAAGATGAAACAGTGCAGTGCAAGGATATCGGGGTGAGACTTGAATTAAGGTTCCTACTGTGCCATGTAACGTGTCAGATTATCATAGGGACTGTCGGTATTAAACTGAAAACAACTCATAACCATTTGGGGTTACAGGAATGAATGTAAGGAAAGAACATTTTTTTAAATTCCCTTTTCAGACAAATATCACAGAAGCATCATATAAGATTAACCAGTGTAGGGCTAGAGGGATAGTTCATCAGTTAAGAACACTGGCTGCTTTTGTAGAAGACCAGGGTTCAATTTTCAGTACCTACACGGCAGCTAACAATCCTTTGTAACTTCAGTTCCAGGGGATCCAACACCCTCTTCTGAACTCTGAGGGCATTGCATGACACAGGTGCACTTACATACATGCAGGCAATACACTCATTCACGTAAAATAAAAATAATAATTTTTTAACGATTAACCAATGCATGATCAAAGTTTGAAGTTTAAGGATCTCGAGGAGAGGTTTGTTTACTCCACACTCAGAGGCTACAAGTATTAACTCACTAGTGCTTTGCACAGTTTTTGTTTTAACCTAGTTGAAATTTTCTATACAGTTTTTAACCTAATTTTAAATTAGCATTTTGGCATAATCAGGCTTCTATTTTATAATAAGCTCTCTTAAAATATAGTATATAAGACTGGGGGTGTAGCTCTACTGTTAGAATATTTCCCTAGCAAGCACAAGTTCCTGGGTTCAATCCCTAGCACCAAACTGGGTGGGGTGGTGCACACCTGTAATTCTAGCAATTGGGAGGTAGAGGCAGGAGGATCAGAATGTCAAGGTCATACCTGGCTATATGAGTACAAGGCCAGTCTGAGATACATGAGAGTCATCTAAAAAAATAATAATAACAATAATAATAATAATAACAATAATGGGCTGGAGAGATGGTTCGGCAGTTAGAAGCACTGGCTGCTCTTGCAAAGGACCAAGGTTCAATCCCCAGCACCCACACGGCCAATAACAACCATCCTTCACTCCAATCCCAGGGGAATTGATGCCCTCTTCTGGTCTCCATGGGCATTGCACAACATGGGTGCACTTAAATACATCTGGCCAAAACACTCACACACATAAAATAAAAATAAATTTAAACATTTTTTGAACAATAATAATAAATAAAATACATTATATGAGAAATATTAAGTGGCATACTTTACCTATTCCTTTGTTGTTTCATGTTAATATTGTCTCTTCATTTTACCTTATTACAGATTACCTTAATTCGATATTTATATATGGAGAAAACCCTGGGATTAACACCGAGTTCATTGCTTTGCTATACAGGCCTTCATTCTCAGAGCTTTCAATCTCCTCCCCAATGTTTACCATCTCATTCCCAGGACATAAACATACACTCACATAGTAGATATGACTCAGGAGAAGAGAAGAACACTTGTCACCCAGGCTCCCAGAGTGAAGGTTGCCTTCCTAGCTGGGAGCCCACAGCCAGCTGTGCTCCTTAGCCATCTACAGAAGACACCTTCATGCTCTGTAGAAACCTTACCACAAAGGTCAGAAACTGGGAGCCTGCAAACAGGAAATCTTTGCAGGAATTTTGGGTTGTTCTGCAGTGTTTTAAACTATCTCTTATTGTTTTAAAATAAGCAATTACATATAAAACATTGTATTTCTACGTTACTGTCAGAAGTTGTAGATATGGTTCCCCATGTTCCTGTTCTAATTTGACAGTAGCTAGAAGTGGTTCCCCTTAGACATGGGGACAGCAGACAGTCTACAAATGCAACCCTACTGTGGAGTTTGGGCCTCTGAAGTAAGTGGGGAGGGCAGCGATCCTCATTGTCTCACCAGCCATCCATTCCCAGCAAGGCAGAAATCACACTGCATTAGTTAGATGGGATAAAGTCCCACCAAACTGTTTAGATGCACTGCAGGTCTCTAGCAGATGTATTGAATCACATCCTTAACACCAGTGCTCCAGCCCCACAAGCTGGCCAAAAATGGCCCACACTCCTTTCCAATGCCCATCAGTGAGAATAAAATGTACAGAAAAATGTCCCATAAATGTCACCCCACATATGACAAAGAAAGATCATTTTTAAATATCCTTTGAAAAACTCCTGAATTTCTTAAAAAAAAAAAAAAAAAAAAAAAAAAAAAAAAAAAAAAAACCTCTGCCTGTTACGCAGGCTTTGGGAGGTCTAGAAGGATCGTGGGTCGAAGGCCACCCTGAGCTACAGGGGAAAACTATTCAAGAGAAAAACAAAAAGATTATTCCATGTTTATTTCCCTCTTTTCTTTTTCCTTTCTAGTTAGAATGTTTTGATCTTCCATTAAAGGCTTTGATTACTTATTATTACTTTGAATACTTGCTCTCAAAAAGAAGCTCTCAAATGAATATTAAGCCCCATCGCACACTATCACATCTCACAGAAGCAGAATATTTCATTCATTTGCTGTTTTTCAAAAGGAAAGCGATGGCTCAGCAGTTAAGTGTGACTGCAACTCTTCCAGAGGATCAGAGTTTGGTGCCCAGCATCCATGTGGCATGGTGGAGAGGTCACAACTACCTGTAACTTCAGCCCCAGGAGATCTAATGTGTTCTTCTAGCTTCCATATGCACCTGCACACACATGTGCATACACACAGACACATACATATAATTTTTTTAATTTAAAAATAATATTAAATGGAAAAAGGATGGGCTCATAAACAAGTATGTTTCCAAATCTTAATGCTAGTCTAGCATTGTGTCAAAGTTAAATCAGAAGCAAATTTTGGAACCTTAATTTAAAGCATTCCCCCAATTGCTTGGGTAAGCATGATAGACCTTTATACGAAGCTATATTCTCATAGTTCTGCATTTCTTTCTCTTCATTCCCCTCCTCTCCCTGGTCTCTCACTTCATCATTCCTTCCCACTTCCTCGCTGTTCAGTGATTGGCTCTGTGCCCAAGCGTTGTTTTTGCCGAGATCTAGAGCTTGACTGTGATGAAGCCAATTTACGAGCTGTTCCTTCAGTTTCTTCCAATGTGACTGTAATGTAAGTAGAAAAGACTGGCTCACCATTGTGGCTGGGATAGTACTGAGAAAGCGCACCACAATGGATAGCACATCCTTGTGGGATGAGTATTCTGTTCAAAGAATATTTCACTCCTAGGCCAGTTGTAATGAGTTTTCATACATAGTTTGCATTTCTTATAGATTAATTTTTCTTTTATGTATATGAGTATTTTGCTTACACACACACACACATATATATATATATATATATATATATATATATGTATGTATGTATACTCTGTGTGCCTGATGACCTTGGAAGCCAAAAAGAGGGTGTCTAATCCCCTGGAACTGGAGTTATAGGCAGTTGTGGGTGCTGGGAACTGATCTGAGATCCTCTGCTCTTAACTGCTGAGCCATCTCTCCAGCCTGGTATTTTGCATTTTTTAAATATTAGACCTCAATATATATATATGTATGTATGTATGTATGTATACTCTGTGTGCCTGATGACCTTGGAAGCCAAAAAGAGGGTGTCTAATCCCCTGGAACTGGAGTTATAGGCAGTTGTGGGTGCTGGGAACTGATCTGAGATCCTCTGCTCTTAACTGCTGAGCCATCTCTCCAGCCTGGTATTTTGCATTTTTTAAATATTAGACCTCACCTTAAATTATTTCATATGAACAATCCTGAAAGTACTTACCATCCCCATATTTCATCTAAACAAAAGATGGCATCCACTACATTTGCTACTGAAAAAGAAACTGCCAATAAAACTGCTACTACACCCTTCTTGTTACATGGAACTTTTATTTGATGCTTATTGCAAGAGCTCCTTAGAGGTTTTATTCCTCCTCGTGTACAAATGAAAAGAACAAGAATAATAAATTGGATAGACTTTCCCAGAACTTCACATTTAAATTAACTTCTAAATTACATTTTGACTCAGAGATATTGATGTTATATTTTCCTAAGCAATTCAAACTTAGGTATGTAAAAGAAAAAGATTCTTTTAATAAGTGGCTTGTTGATTTCTAGTGTTTATGGTTCTGAGTTTCTGGTTGTACTTATTTGAGCTCAGCCAGACTTGAGTAGCACAAGCGCACAATTTGGTGCTGACTTTTTAAAAGAGTTCAGTGGAAGGTGGATATTTCAATATAATATTTTCACTGAGTTGATTGGTTTTTTGGTTTTGGTTTTGTGGGATTTTATCCAGACATTTTACTATCTAGTAATTCTGACTTTTTGGTTTATTCGGACACAATAAAAACAATTCTTGAGTTTATAAATCTTGACAAGTCCTGCCTTTCTCAAAATAAATAAGCTACATGACGGCTCAAAGGCTTGGCACACAGCAGAAGAGTTGCAAAAACAGAGTCCCATCCAGGCCACAGAATCTGGGTGCTGCCTAGTGAATAGTGGCCCAAAAACATAAACAGAGAAGCCTGGGAGGGTAGACCACAAAAGTTTGCTTTCTAAGGAAGAAGCATTTCCTGAATTAAGGAAGAAGGGCTCTCTGGTATCCTTCCTGTCTTTCCTCCCATGGCTTAGTGTGGTAATTAATCTTGCTAGAAAAAATAATGATTCTCCAAAGTAATTGAGGACTTGTGGAGAGTTGCTATGAGTCAGATTTTAACTAGACATGTTAGGTGTAAAATTTTGTGATGATTTCATTCTATTTTCAAAGAAAAAAAATCATTATCACCCCCACTGCTTATACCAAATTACTAGAAAATATAAATGAAAGACTCCCCTGATGCAGTCAATCTCATTTTTCCTTTTCCCCCAAGTAAGATTTAAATTTCTCAACAATCCAAGGAAGCTTTGTGAAAGGAAGGGACAGAGGGTGAAAGCTGGAGGGACTGGGGTCAAGAAGAAGGCAATGATCAAAGGGTGAATAATTTAGCTAAGTTAATTATCATTCCGTTTTTTAATGTTTTATATATATGGATATTTATTATATTTATATATATGGATATGTATGCCCAGTTTTAACCAAAGGAAGGAAGGAAAGAAGGAAGGAATAGAGGGAGGAAGGGAGGGATAGAAGTAAGGAGGGAGGTTAGACAGGGAGTGTGAGAGGAGGGATAACTAAAGCTTAGGTGGATCCTACCAGAAGGCAAGTGAAGAAGGCAGGTAAAGTGATACCGAGGCTGAGTTACAGACTGGTTATAGAATGGGCAAGCTAGGTGGCAGTAAATGGGAACAACCAGGATTCAATATTACTTTTTTTTTTATTTTAATATTAACAAGTGGCTTGGTGGAAAGATGAATAAGATTGTTTGGGATGTTCTGTATGAAATACAGAAAGAAAAATTAATAAAAAAATTAAAGGAAATTTCCAAAATACATTTATACATGTAGGTATAATGCTCAGATGTTTATGTCTATAGCGTTTTATTTATTCTTTGTTTTAAAAAACAGCATCATTGCTAGGTGTGGTGGTGCATGCCTTTAATCCCAGCACTCGGGAGGCAGAGGCAGTTGGATCTCTGTGAGCTAAAGGCCAGCCTGGTCTACATAGTGACTTCCAGAACAGCTGGGGCTACAGGGAGACCCTGTCTCAAAAAATAAAAATAAAAAATAAAAATAAATTAAAAACAGCATTATTAAGTTGGGAGTGTAGCTCAGTACTGCTGTACTTGCTTAACATGTGAAGATCTGAATTCAGTCCTTAGGACTGCAAACATACATATATACAGACAGAATGTGTGTGTGTGTGTGTGTGTGTGTGTGTGTGTGTGTGTGTGTGTAGACAAATAGACACAGCTACATAGCATTCTCTTGTACTTTGAGTCAAACCACTTGATTCTAGCTGCTCATTTACATAGACTCTTCTCTGCTGGCCCAGGTTCCTATCTTATCCCAGTCTGTTTGTTCAGTTCCAGGGAGAAAAAGAACTGTAAGCTTTACTGTAAATATATTAAAAGATTAATATCAAATTGGATTGCTGGGTTCTTCCACATTTTGAGTTGGATCTGTTACAGGGAAATGTCAGAAATAGCCTGAAGCATATATAAGCAAAGTATCAAAGATGCCAATAATCCAGGTAATGTTTACTGAAATTGAGACTCAAAACGTTTCACATTAATGCTAAAGAGTGAAACAGGCAAACCCATATTTGAATATTTACAATTTTTCTAGCTCACTAAACTTTAACTTTGAGAGTTGACTTTCAGATCCCTGAATTTTATCCCTAAAATGACATGATTACTGTTGAGTAAGAACTTTTTTCCTAATCCAGAGCACTGGTTTTGACAATAATGATAAAGCTAAGCCCTTTAGCTCTCTGCCACATATAAACACACTTTGTGTGTGTGTGTGTGTGTGTGAGAGAGAGAGAGAGAGAGAGAGAGAGAGACTTTGTGAAGAGCCAAACTTGAAATATCAAATTTTAAAATACAAAATTATTATATGAAAAAAGTGTCTGAGGTTTTCCTAATCAATGAAAATAATATCTACCTATTTTCATTTCTATAAAAACACTTTGAAAATGTAAATGAAGCTATTTGTGAAAACATTTGCTATTACTTAGAAAGAAGTCATCTATAAATCCTAAATATTCTGTACTAATAAGGCTCCAACTTCACAAGACTCAGTGACAAGCCATCCCTGTAGCCTCCTTCCCTATACCCCACTCTACTCAAGGGCAGCCAGCCTCTTTTTGAGGAGTTCTCTCATGGAGCCTCACTTGCATCTCTTTTAAGAACATCAAATATCTTCCTTGCAAAGTCCTGGGGTCATCATCTCCTCTTTCAGCACACTTTTTAACTGAATTTTTGTGCATTTCCAACACACTTTTTAACTGAATTTTTGTGCATTTCATACAATATGTCTTCATCATATTTATACCCACTCCTCTATCTGCAGCCCCTATAACTGCCCCCACTGTATTTCACATATTGTCATATAGTAAGGCCTATCCAGTCAAGTTTGGGTCCCCAGATGTCCCTCCATGTGAGTTCATCCACTGGAAACCTGGTCAGCCTGTCTAGTGTCACTTCCTTAAAGAAGACCAACTCTCCCTCATCCAGCAGTGATCTTATCCATTTCCCCTCTTCTATGCTGAGTTTTTGTCTGGTTTGAGTTTGCATGGATCTTGTGCATGATGTCACCATTCTATAAGTTCATACAAGCAAGTTCCCAGTCTCCTGGAAAACTCTGTTTCCTTGTTGTCATCCAACACCCCTAGCTCTTACAGCCTTTCTGCCCCCTATTCTGCAATGGTCCCTGAGCCCTGGGTGGAAGAGGTTTAATACAGAGACACGCAGTCTGCAGTATCTTATTCTTTATGTTTTGGCCAGTTGTGGCTTTCTTAGTTAATCACCATTTGCTGTATGAGAGAGCTTTGCTAGTGAAGAGTTGAGAGATGCATCAGTATTATCTCTACCCGCTGTTCTACAATGTTCCCTGACCTTAGGTGTAGAAGATGAATTGTCCAACACACTTTTTTTTTTCATTGCATTATTTGTTTACTTTTTATTCATTTGTGGGGGGCACAAGCCACATGCAAATATAGAGATCAAAGGACAACCACAGGGAGCCAGTTCTCTCCTTCTACCCTTTGGGTTCTGGACATTCGATGCAGGTCACGCGGTGGCAAGCACTTTTTTTTTTTTTTTTTGGGTCAAATGAGGTTTTTTTAATCATTATTTTTTTTTTCATATAGAAGAATTCATTCCAAAGCAATTGACATTGAGACGTTTTCACATGCATTTCTAATCTCTATATACATGACTATCACTGGTCACAGTCGCCCACCTTCTGAGCTCCTCGGCATCTGAGCATGATTACA
>NW_008356258.1:10257450-10336461 GCF_000622305.1 Nannospalax galili
TAGGGAGTCCCAGCGCGGAGAGCTGCGCTGTAGACTTACCCCAAGAGGCCTGAGGATAGTAGTCTGTCCAACACACTTTTAAAAATGAATGTATAAGTAAACAAACACACACAAAAAAAAGTAGAACAAACTAATTGTCTTTTTTAAGCCATGGGCTGTGATTCTGAGGGAATCCTCTAATTTGTAAAATATATCATTGGTTATCCAAATGGAAAATGAGATTAAAAGCAGAGATAATGCTTTTCTTCCAAAGGGCATCCAACACACTTTTAAAAATGAATGTATAAGTAAACAAACACACACAAAAAAAAGTAGAACAAACTAATTGTCTTTTTTAAGCCATGGGCTGTGATTCTGAGGGAATCCTCTAATTTGTAAAATATATCATTGGTTATCCAAATGGAAAATGAGATTAAAAGCAGAGATAATGCTTTTCTTCCAAAGGGCAAATGGGGCGAGGTGTGATGGCACATGCCTTTAATCCCAGCACTCAGGAGGCAGATCTCTGTGAGACTGAGGCCAGCCTGGTCTACATAGAGAGTTCCAGGCTACCTGAGGCTACAGGGAGACCCTGTCTCAAAAAAAATGCAAATGGTTGGGGGGTTAACACTGAGAGGATGGATGGATAAATGGATGGATGGATGGATGGATGGATGGATGGATGGATGGATGGATGGATACCTTTAGGAGCACAGTAAACTTTCATCTAGGTCATTAAATCAAATTCAAATACTTAACAATTTAATCTTTCCACAATGTAAACACTGAAACAGGATATAGGGCAGAATTTAGTAAAGTCAAATCAGATCACTGATAGAAAAAGAATTCTCAGCTAGCTAGGATAAAGGATAGCTCAACTTCCCAGAGTGACTTGGAGACAGGGTTACTAAGCAGCCTTTGGCAGTCATTCGTGTAAAGTATATCATTAACCCAGATCCTGTAAATACAGTAAATACAGCTACAACTTAAAAGCAAAAAAAATTAAATTTGAATACCTCTAAGGAAGATTCAACCTTTCAATGTGTTTCAGGTCCCTTCGGTGGAACATCATAAGAAAGCTTCCTCCCAATGGCTTCAGGAGGTACCACGAACTGCAGAAGCTGTAAGAAAAGCTTTAACTCCTAGAGTTATGATATCTAACTTTGTTTATACTGGTTCTTGCTACTTCTACATAATACCACTGCTTAAGTCTAGTTCCTCCTCTGGAAATTATTTAGTTGTTATCTGGAAACTTTCAGGTAACACTTCTGAATGATTTCTAGAAAACATTCTAGAAAAATTTCAGCTAACTATCCCTATATAAACTAGAGCATGTAAACTGGATCCTCCACCACATTGCAAGAATGGAAATATGTATTGGAACCCATATGGTGGAAAGAGAGAGCCATCTCCTACAGGTTATCCTCTAATCTTCATAAACATGCTACATGATGTGTACATGTGCGTGCACTCGCGCGTGCACACACACACACACACGCACTCACAGTAAATAAATAAATAAATGTAAAAAAACTTTTTACTTAAAAAAAAGATGTGGCATACAGTGAGAGAGCTCCTGACTAACCTGGCACGTATAACCTCTCACGACCCATCAAAGATGCTTCTTTTTGCAACAGATGGAGACTATTACAAAGTTCCACAACTGGTCAAATGCAGAGAAGAGGCGTCTATGTGGCTAGCCTAACCCTAAGTGACACATCTACAGTGCAACCCTAAGGCTCAGGGAGCTTAGCAGAAAAGGAGGTATAAAGAATATTAATACATCTCTCAACTCTCACCAGCAAAGCTTCCTCGTGCAACAGACGTTGATCAACCCAGAAAGCCACAACTGACAAAAGAGCAGAGAATAAGAGACTGCAGAGCGCTTATCCCTTAAGTGGACACCTATATCAAAACTCTGCCACCCAAGGCTCAGGGATCATTGCAGAAGAGGGGGTGAAAAGATTGTAAGAGCCAGAAGTGGTGGATGACCATAAGGAAACAGTCTTCCAGTCACCTGGAAAGTTACTCATATGAACTCACAGTGATGGTGACAGCATGCACAAGACCCACTCAAACTCAAGCCTGACAAAATCCAGCACAGAAATGGGGAAGTGGGGAAGAAGCCCCAACCTTAGCTGAGGAACTATTGCCAACAGATAACTGCTGGGAGAAAGGAAGTCAGTTCTCTTTAAGTGTGTGATGCTAGATTAACCAGTGTGTGATGCTAAGTTAACCAGTTTCCCATGGATGGACCCACACCAAAGAACATCTGGGGATACAAATGTGACTCAATAAGCCTTAATATATATGAAAAAGTACATGAAATCCTGCAGTGGGGATACTATGAGTGCAGATAGGGGAGGGGGTCTAAATATGATCAAAATATATTTATAAAATTCACCAAAAAATCAATTTTTTAAAAATTGAAACTAGAAAAAAAAGACATGGTGATCTTCTGCCACAATAAAATAGCAGGCTGGGAATGTGACTTAGGGGTGTAACACTTGTCCAGCAAGGCAAGACCCTGAGTTCAATCCCCAACCCACAAAAAAATTCAAAATAAAAGATTAAGTAGTGAAGTATTTTTTTCCCATAAGAGAGCAAGTTGCCATGATGGGAAAATTATGAGCATGTTGTTTAGGAGACTACATTCCATTTTCACATCTGCCTTATAATACAGATGTTTATCTTAGCCTTGAGCAGTACGGGGCACACTTGCTTCCCTCCAGGTTACATCATGAATGTACTCTCAAAATCCACAGTAACTCAAATGATGTCTACCTGTGATTTAGGTCAACATTGGGAGTAACTCATATTGCCAGGCAGCTGAATTGCTGGGTTTAGATATTCTGTCCCTAGACCACACCATCTAGAAAGCATCTCAGAAGTTCATCTTCATACATGCCTTGATTTAGTTTGGGTATATTAATATGTATCTATATTTTATTAAGATAATAGATGGCACTAGTCTGGACCCAAGACAGCCACTGACATATTCCCAGTAATCTGGGGGTGATTGGACCTGAAGAAGGCTAAGAGACAGGAAAGAATGGCTTTTTCTTACTTTGTCCATCCTCTTAACTTGAAATCTTATTTCCACACATACCCTAATGAAGAGTTTAACCAGAATTCAAACTCAACAGTACAGATCAGAGGATGTACTCTCACCTCACAACTCTTAGAGGACCGAGCAGCAGCCCTGAGCCACCTCCTCCTGTTTGCCAGGAGCTACCTCCCAAGCCCAACAAGACCCCTGGGATTCTGAATGTGGTTGTGTATGTAGTCAGTTTCTCCTGGCATGGTCACCTGTGGACACCTGGAGCTCTTAGTGGTCATTAGATCGTCCTGTCATAATGTGGACCACAGAACAACAGCAGATCCAGGTTCTTCACTCTGCAGGAGTCTGTGATACAGTGGAATTGAAATTTGCAAAGAATCAAGTAAATGGTCAATCCTAAGGGGATGCTGAGCTGGTGGTAGCCTCTGAAAACTCTGTGCATAAATTGTTGGAACTCCTGCTAGGAAAAGTTCTTAAAGGAAAAAGGTAGACATGAGGCCATCCACCCAACAGAACCTATCACAATCTGAGGCAGAGTCAGAAGAGGAAGCATGCGTCCATGCTCCCATTCTTGAGAGTCCAGAAATTCTGCTGGTGACCAGTGACCCTTTAAGAACCTTGCTGCCTCATCTGCCCCTGTGGATAAGCCCTCAGTGTGCTGTCCTCCTTCAGCCTTCCCATAATGGGTTTACCCCTACCCCCAATTCTACCCCACCCTCTCTCCTGAAACTTCAGGGTCCCTCCTACTCCTGGCACCCACTACCAACATCTCCTGCCCCCTTTCTTGATCACCTCCTCATTTGGCTGTACCTCCATGGTGCCATCCCAGTGTGCATTGCCCCAATCCACAGCCATCTTTCTGAGGCCAAATTTCAGGCCTCCACCAGATGCTGACATTAAGGCCGCTGCACCCTATCGCTACCATGGCAGCTGAGATTCCAGCTGTTTACAGTCAATGAAACAGAATTTGACAAGATCATAAAGTGAAATAGCACTTTCCACATGTGTCATTCTCAAAACAGTACCTGAAGCTAACCAGGGGCTGCGGTGGGGCTGTTGAGACTACTCACAGCTGTAGCTGTTATTCAACAGATCTGGGTCACCAATGATAAGCATTGCTATCATAAAGGACTGTCTTCATGGTACCAAGGCCAAGTTCTGTAGTAGAAATGGAGTAGGAGCTCTTCCAGGAAAACATTTCAGTCCAGGAAGAGGTCACCCAGCTGCCCAGGACAGCAGCAAGCAACACCTAGGTATGCTGATAATGAAGATCAGCATGATGACAGAGTCCAGGAAAGGAACCCGAGCACAAAGGACATCACAACAGAGGGGCAAGACCAGCACCACAGAAAAAGCAGTCTGCTTTGAAGAAAATGTCTTTGAATGGACTTTGATCTCCTCACCTTGATCAGAACTAAAAGACTGAAGCCTCCAAACCCCTAGCTTCCTCCAAAGACCCAGGCAGTACCTCTCCCCTACAGGATTGAAGATGGCTTAGCAGCCTTCCCAACCCCATCCCTCCTTTTGCCAAGGGAAAGAACCTAAGAGCTTGAGGGAGGGTGCAGACATGAAGAAAGCAGCATGTCCCAGGCCTGGTCTCCATAGAGAATGGTGCTTTCCCAAGGAAACGTGAGTCTCTGATTCTCCAGGAGCAGTGTAGAGGACACTGATGAGACTTCATTCCCAAAGAAAATGGATCCTCCATGCAAGAAGAGAGTGGCTGCTTGTGTCAAAACACGCCCTGGGTCCTGTTTGGATGGGGCCAGCAGGGGCCAGCTCCCTGCTAGCATTCTACTTCTTTAACTCTGTTTCCTTCCTAGTTCTTTGAGGAAGGCCCATGAAAACAGAAACTACCTGGTAAGCATCTACTGTTCTTGGTTTTCCAGTCTCATGCATTGATGCTGTGCTGAATAGCTTTAGTGTCAACTTGACACACCTGGGTTGAGGGAGCCTTAATTGTGGAATTTCCTTCATTGGACTGGCCTGTGGCCATGTCCATGGGACACCTTCTTGATTGTTGAGTGATGTGGTAGGGCCCAGCCCACTACGGGTGGTGCCATCCCTGGTCAGGTGGGCCTGTGTTGCATAAGAAAGCAGACTGAGCAAGGGCCAGGAGAGCAAGCCAGTAAACAGTGTTCCTCCATGGCCTGTGCTCCAGGTCCTGCCTCCAGGTTCCTGCCCTGAGTTCCTACCTTGGGCTCCCAGATGAACTGTGACCCAGGATATGTAAGCTAAATAAACCCTTTTCTCCCCAAGTTGGTATTGGTCAGTGCTTTGTCACAGCAATGGAGAAACAAACTAGGACAGAAATTGGTACCAGAGAGTGGGATATTGCTGTGACAGACCTGACCTTGATATTTTTGGGAGGATTGTGGAAGTGTTCCAAATTTTAGGCTGGAAAAGCCATTGCGTGCTGTTGCTGTGGAGCTTGGAACAGTTATGTTGAAAGAGTTGTGGACAATGGAGGCCTGGCTTGTGGAGCTTCACAGGGAAGTGGAGACTATCAGTGCTGTTCGTGTGAGATTTTGAATTGAGAATCTGTGAGTTCTGGTCAGCTGAGGCTGAAGAATCAGCTGTGATTAAGAAGAGACCAGAACCTGAAGTAAAACCTTTGCTTTACTGGGACAACTGATGCTGGTTAGCTGGGGCTGAAAACTCAATTGTAAGTAACAATATACCAGCTTCATTGTGGTGAAGTCTTCTGGGAGGTATTTCCTCAAAGGGGACCTGAGCCTCTATCTTAAGCTGGAAGCAGGACTTGGTAATGTGTAAGAGTCTCCTGCATGGTTCTGGTGTTGAAAGTGTGAAGGGGTCACAGAGAGCAGCTGAGGCTTGGCACTCTGAGAGACCAGGAAAGGCCATAGGTGAAAGTGCAGCTTCAGCTGCAGTTAAGACCCCAGGATTGAAGGGGTTGGGGAGAGAATCTGAGGTTTTGCACCCAGAGAGGCAAGAAGAGGCCATTGGTGAAGGTGAAGGTCTCCTCAGTTTCAGTGGAGACCCCAGCTTTTTGGAGATGCCAGGACTGTGGAACAACCACCAAGGACCACAGTAGGTGTGGAACGGAGCTGTCCTGGGTCTGCAAGATGAGTTGTTTGTGCTGTGGACAACAGAGTCAGAGCAGTGGAGCTGCCAGAACCCTTTGGAGGCCAGAAGATCGTGAGTGAATCCCCGATGTCCAGCCTTGAGCTACTTTGCTGGACTTTGGTTTTGCTTAGGTGTGCCCTGTTCTTCCCTTTGGAATAAGACAGTGCCCCACCATCTCAGCTCTGCTAGGACCTTCTCAGGTTACTATAATTCTTGCGCCCCAAGAACTGTGAAGTCTCCAACCTGAGTCGTCAGCCAACTTGTTCACATAACAATCATCCATCCCACCCTGCTGTCACAGGACCATGAGGACTCAACCATGGAAGCGCAACTCAAAAGTTTTACCTGGGGCTGGAGAGATGTTTCAGTGGTTAAGAGAATTGGCTGCTCTTATAGAAGATCTGGGTTTGGTTCCCAGCATCCCCATGGCAGCTAACAACATCCATAACTCTAGTTCCAGGTAATCCAATGCCCTCTTCTGACTTCCACAGGCATTGCACACACATGGTACATCTGCACACATGCAAGCAAAACATTCATACACATAAAATTAAAAGAAATAAATCATTTTATTTAAATTGCACTTATCCCTAGCTTAACTGGGACTACTTCTTACACCCCGTTTGCACATCAACATAAAGTGGCCCCAAACTGAACACCAAGAACTACTCAGCTGGGCTATAATCTGATAAACTGGGGAAACAACAAAGATACAAACTACCATTCAACAGAGATAAGATCACCTACCCATACCAAGAAATATCAACAACAACACAAGTCTAGATGCCTAGATCTTATCACACACACACAACATGAATAACCAAGAAACTATGTCTACTACAGAAAGTAGCACCCCATTGTAATGTTTCCTGATATTGGAAACCTAATGGCTACAGAAGACAATGATTCCAAAATATCAGTTATAAATATGCTCAAGGAACTCAAAAAAGATAAGAATAAAAGACTGAATAAAGATGGTATAAACACAATTGAATTGAATAATTAAAACAATTCATAATAGAAAATGAAAACCCAATAAAGAGAATCTCTGAAGAAAAGCCAAACTGAAATCAAACTTGAAATAAAAATCAGGGATACAAACAAAAAGCTTAGAGGAAAGAAGCAAAAAGAAAAGGAGGAAATGGAACAGAGAATATCCGATCTTGAAGACAAACTTGGGGAAATGGATCGCTCAATCAAAGAAAATGTCAAATCTAAAATAACTCATGAACAGTAAGGAATGTAAGACCTCTAGGACACTGCAAAAAGGCCAAACCTATGGATTATGGGCATGGAAGAAGAAGAACCTCAAGCCAAAGGTACAGGAAATATTTTTAGTAAAATCACAGAAGAAAATTTCCAAAATCTAATAAAGAGATGCCTATCAAGGTACAAGAGGGATACACAACATCAAGTAGACAGGACCAGAAAACAAACTCCCCATTCATATAATAGTCAAAACTCTAAATGTACAGAACCAAGAAAAGATATTAAATTCTGTGAGAGAGAAAGAACAAGGCATGACCATCAGAATAACAGCTGACTTTTCAGCAGAGGCTATGAAAGCCAAAAGGGCTTGAACCAATGTCCAACAAGTCGTGAAAGAACACAGGCTCCAGCCCAGACTACTATATCCCTCAAAACTATCAGTTGTAACTGAAGGAGAAAGAAACTTTCCATGATAAAAACAGATTTCAGGAATTTATGTCCATTAAAAAAGCTCCACAGAGAATACCCAATGGAATACACAAAGAAAAATTTACAATCCTAAACATATATGCACCACACATGGGGGCATCCAGTTTTATAGAAGAAACTTTGTTAGGCCTAAAATCATACATTGGCTGGGCATAGTGAAGCCTACCTTTAATCCCAGCACTTGGGAGTCAGAGGCAGGCAAATTTCTGTGAGTTCAAGTTTAGCCTGGTCTACATAGCAAGTTCTAGGCCAGCTACAGCTACAGAGAGACTCTGTCTCAAAAAGACAAAAAATAAAAAATAAAATCACACATTGACTCCAACATTACGATAGTGGGTAACTTCAATACCCCCACTGTCACCAATAGACAGGCTACCCAGACAAAAACTAGAGAAACCCTGGAGTTAAATGACATCATAAATCAAATGCACCTAACAAACATCTATAGAATATTCCACCCAAACACTAAAGAATATACTTTCTTCTCAGCAGCCCATGGAACTTTCTCCAAAATTGATCACATATCAGGACACAAAGCAAATTTCCACAAATTTAGGAAAACTGAAATATCACCCTGGGCTGAATGTGGTAGCACACACTTTTAATCCCAACACTCCAGAGGCAGAGGCAGGTGGATCTCTGTGAGTTCAAGGCCAGCCTGGTCTACATAGTGAGTTCCAGGTCAGCTAGGGCTACAGGGAGACCCTGTCTCTAAAAGACCAAAAAAGAAAGAAGGAAAGAAAGAAAGAATCAAATATCACCCTGTATTCTATCCAAGAACAAAGGAATAAAGCTAGATATCAACAATAATTTTAAAAATGGGAAAAGGCATACAAATTCATGGACGGTAAGCAACATACTCCTGAATGAAAATTGGATTGTAGTAGAAATCAAGAAGGAAATTTTTTAATTGACTGAAAATGAAAACACAGCATACAAAAACCTGTGGGACATGATGAAGGCTGTCTTTTTTTAAGTTTTTTTATTGAATTTTTGTGTATTTCATACACAACATCTCAATCAATCTTAATCATTTTTATACCTCCATCGCCACCAGCACCCTCCTATACCCCCTCCCACTGGAGTCCATATACTCTGTCATCCATGTTAAGGCCCACAGAACACAATGAAAGCAGTCTTAAGAGGAAAATTTATAACATTAAGTGCCTACACCAGAATATTAGAAACATCTCATATAAATAAACTGATGATGCATCTGAAGGCTTTGGAAAACCTAGACAGCACCTAAAAAAAAAGCATAGGAGAAGAGAGAAATAAAATCAAGGCTGAAATTAATGAGATAGAAATGAGGAAAACAATACAAAGAACCAAGGAAACAAAGAGTTGGTTCTTTGAAAAGATTAACAAGATTGACAAACCTTTAGCCAGTTGACCAAAAGAGAGAGGGGACCCAAATTAACATACTTAAAGATTAAAAGGGAAACACTATAGCAGGCCCTGAGGAAATTCAGAAAACCTCAAGGACATGCTTTTTTAAAAATCTGTATTTCACTAAACTAGAAAATCTGAAAGAAATGGATAAATAGCTAGATATGTATGGTCTACCAAAATCAAATAAAAAAGACTTGAATAATGTAAACAGAGCCACAGCAACCATTGACATAGATGCAGCAGTTAAAAACCTTCTAACTAAAAAGAGCCTAGGACCATACAGATACAGCACAGAATTCTGACAAATCTCCAAAGAAGAACTAATACCAATACGCTTCAAATTAATCCATAAAATAGAAAAGGAAAGAAGACTTCCAGATTCTTTTTTAAGAAGCCAGTAATACTTTAATGCCAAACCCAGACAAATACCAAACCAAAAAAAAAAAAAGAAGAAGAAAGAAATCTGTCTGATGAACATGGACACAAAAAATCTCAATAAAATAATCACAAATGGAATGCAAGAACACATGAAAAAAAGATTATCCACCATGATTAAGTTGGCTTCATCCCAAAGACACAGGGATGATTCAACACACATAAATCAATAAATATAATCCACCACATAAACAGACTCAAGGACAGAAAACACATAGTCATCTCATTAGATGCAGAAAAGGCCTTTGACAAAAATCCAACTTCCATTCATGATAAAAGTCATGGGGAATCTAGGCATGCAGGGGACATATCTCAACATAATAAAGGCAATATACAATAAGTCAATAGTATACTAATGGAGAAGAACTCAAAACATCCCCATTAAAATCAGAAACAAGACATATATGTTCACTCTTTCCATTTCTGTTCAATACAGTATTCAAAGTCTTAGCTAGAGCAATAAGACAAATAAAGAAGATAAAGAAGATAAATATTGGAAAGGAAGAAATCACAGTATCCTTAATTGCAGATGATACTATTCTATACATAAAACATCCCAAAGACTTCACCAGAAAAACTCCTAGAGCTGATAAATACATTCAGCAAAGTATCAGGATATAAAATTAACTCTCAAATAACAGTAGCCTTCCTATATACCAACAACAACCATACTGAGAAAGAAATTAGGGAAATTATCTCACCTGTGATAACCTCAAAAGCCATTAAGTATTTTGGAATAAATCCAACCATGGAAGTGAAGGACTTGTATAATAAAAACTTTAAGACACTACAGAAGGAAATTGAGGAAGATACCAAAGATGAAAAGACCTCCCATGCTCATAGATCAGTAGACTAAACAGTGTGAAAATGGCCGTCCTCCCAAAAGCAATCTACAAATTCAATACAATACCCATTAAAACCCCAACAAAATCTTCACAGAAATTGAAATATAATCTCAAATTTCATATGGAAATACAAACAACCCAGAATAGCCAAAATAATTCTGAGCAATAGGAGAACAGCTGAGGTATTACTATCCTGATCTCAAATTATAGCAGAGCTATAGCAATTAAAAACAGCACGGTACCAGCACAAAAACAGAGACATTGATCAGTGGAATAGAATTTAAGAACCAGATTTAAGTCCATGCATTTGCATATATCTGATTTTTTTACAAAAGAGTCACAAATCCACACTGAAGAAAAGACACCATGTTCAACAAATGGTGCTGGTCAAAGTGGATAGTGACTTACAGAAAAATGAAACTAGATCCCTATCTCTCACCATGCACAAAACTCAACTCCAAATGAATTAAAGACCCAATACCTAAAACCCAATACCCTGAATCTGATAGAGGGAAAAGCAGGGAATACATTAGAATTTATAGGCATAGGAAAGGACCTTGTGAACGGGACTCCTATAGTACAAGCATTAAGTCCAATAATTGATAAATGGGACCTCATGAAACTAAAAAGTGTCTGTACAGCAAAGGGCACCATCATTCAAGTGAAGAGGAAACCTGCATAATGGGAAAAAATTTACCAACTATACCTCTGACACAGAGTTAGTATCTAGAATATTCAAAGCACTCAAAAAAACTAAACAAAAAAAAATTCAATTAAAAATTGGGGGAAGAAAATGAATAAGGAGTTCTCTAAAGACGAAGTACAAATGCTGATAAATACTTTTTTAAATGTTCAGCATCTTTAGACATCATGGAAGTGAAAATTAAACCCATTTTGAGATTTCATCTTAACCCACTCAGAATGGCTAAGATCCAAATAACAAATAAGGTAAGGAGGTGGAGAAAGGGGAATGCCTATCCACTACTGGTGGGAGTGCAAACTGCTGCAGGCACCATAGAACTCAGTGTGGAGAATCCTCAAATCAATCTACCATATGATGGAATGGTACCACTCTTGGGCATATTCCCAAGACTCTATACCCTACTGTGGAAATACCTGTCCACCCATGTTCATCGCTGCCCTTTTCATAATAACCAGGAATTGGAAACAACCTAAATGTACATCAACTGATGAATGAAGAAGGAAGGTGTTGTACATATTATTTTCTTTTAAAAATGAAATAATGAATTTTTCAGGTAAATGAATAGAACAGGAAAGAATCATCCTGAGTGAGGTAACACAGACCCAGAAATATAAACCTTGCTTGTTCTCTCTCATAGCCGAATGCTAGCTTTGGAATATTAGATATGCATGTTTAAATATGAAAATCCAGAGAGGTCTGGAAAGTAACAAACTACCATGAGGGCAAGGAGGCTTCCTGACAGAGGAGGTAGAATGCGGTGATATAAAGGGGAAAAGCAGAGAGATAGAGAAGGAAAGAATAAATAGGGCAGGGAATGGGAGTGCTGGGCAGAGGAGGGAGTATGGGGAGGGATCGATAATACTAAGCCTACCTCTAACCTACCACTATAGAAACTTCTTAAAATATATACATATAAATTATAAAAAGAGACTAAAAGGAATTACCTTGTAACCAGGGGGCATTGCCTCTACTAGACTCCATAGGCTAGCAAAGTAAAATCCCAATTCCAGGAATGAATGCCCTCTTTTGAAACTGTTGACCAGGGGTACCATAGACCCTCAAATAATACTGGCCATTACCCTGCTCTTGATTACCCACCAGAACCTGACGGTAAGACCCTATTTCTGAAGACACTGCATACATGAACTGTAGAACAAACAAGGAGAAATCAAGCTGGTGCTGACTTCAAAGCTCATCTCTACTGGCTAGCTTTCCTAGTGCTAGAAGGCTTTATGCATGCTACCTGAAGAGAAAATTAATCATCAGTCTTATCCAGCTGTGAATCCTGTGAGCTACAACAACAATTGGACTGGCAAGATATGCCCACAGGTGTATTGACATGACTATTATAAGAATAGCCAATCACTTTCTAATTGGATTTAAGGTCTGCCTCATAAGATGGTGCCAATATATGACACTGATATCAGGCCTAGGAACCTGAAGCTAGACAGGTCACCGGACATAGGGGAGAACCTAATACTATAGTTCTGCTAAATAGATATAATTTTTTTTTTACTTTTTGAGACAGTCTCCCTGCAGCCCCAGCTGGCCTGGAACTCATTATGTAGAATAGGCTGGACTCCCTCTCACAAACATCCTTCTGCCTCTGCCTCCCAAGCTCTGGGTTTAAATAGCTATAGCATTAATCTTACCCCTAATGACTTATTGTTATACCCATAGATAAATGCATCTCTCAACTCTCAGCAGAGAAATTTCCTTATGCAGCAGATGGTGATTAATACAGAAACTCACAACTGACCAATGTGCAGAGAATAAGAAGCTGTAGGATGCTTATCCCTGAATAGGACACCTATATCAAACTTCTGCTTTCCAAGACTCACGGATCATTGAAGAAGGGGGAATGGAAAGATTGTAAGAGCTAGAGGTGGTGGATGACCACAAGGAAACAGAAGTTTCCAGGCAGCTTGTCAGTTGCCCGTATGAACTCACAGCAATGACAACAGCATGTACGAATCCCACCTAAGCTCAAGCCAGACAAAATCCCAGCATAGACATGGGGAAGAGGGTAAGAAACCTCAGCCCTACTCAAAGAAGTATTGGCAACCGATGGTTACTAGGAGGGGAAGAGTCATTTAAAGGTGAGACACTTGGTAGGTTGATCAGGCTCCAGTGGATGAACCCACACCAAAAGACTTTGGGGGCACAAATTTGACTCTGTAGGCATACACACACACACATTAAATATATGAAATTGTGTGGTGATAGTAAGGGAGGATGCAGATAAGGGGAAGGGATCTAAAGGCAATCAAAATACAATGTATGAAAGTTGCAAAAAAAATTTTTAAATAGCCCAAAATATTGCTGCTTGCTCTTGCAGAGAACCTGAGTTTAGTTCCCAGCACCCCCACGATGGCTAACAACTGTTCATAACTTCTGCAGGTATTGCACACATGGGGTGCACTGACTTCTGCAGGCATTGCACACATGGGGTGCACTTACATTCAGCACACATTCAAGCAAAACACTCATAAAATAAAAAAATTTTAAATCTAAAAGAAATTTTTAAAGGAAAAAAATTCATTTATTTTTTAATATATTGTTTTTATTTATTATTTATTTTTATTTTGTGTTTATGAGTGCATTGCCTGCATGTGGGTAGGTGCACCTATGTCATGCAATGCCCGTGGAGATCAGAAGAGGGCATTGGGTCCCCTGGAACTGGAGTTACAGATAGTTAGCCACCATGTGCTTGCTGGGAATCAAACCTGGGTCCTCTGCAAAAGCAGCCAGTAATCCTAACCACTGAGCCATCTCTCCAGTCCTGGGGGCGTGGGAAATTTAGTGCAGAGAAAATCAAGATGATAGATTAAGGAAAAACATACAGAATGTGAGAAAAGCTGTGAAACTACAGAATAATTTTCTCCCCATTTTTGTTTTGTTTTTACTCATTTCTGTTTTGATTTGATTTTACACTATGGTGATCAGACTTTGTTCTGCTCTAAACTACTGTCCTGCTTAGTTGTATGAAACAGTGTCTTTCAGGATGTGCCTTGCCCTGGGAGGCTCCATTTGACAAAGCAGCAGTTGACTCTCTGTTGTGTATAAATGCAGAGACAGACTGAGTCTGCTCTGCTGTTGTGCTTTGAATGTGAAATGCCCCCATAGGCATCCATGTGTGAACTCTTGTTCCTCAGCTGGTAGTGATATTTTGGAAAGTCATGGAGCCTTTAGGAAGTAAACCCTCACTGGGAAGTGGTGGCAGGGGATGAGCTTTGAGGTCTTATAGCACAGCCCCACTTCCTGTTCTTTCTCTGCTTCCAGACTGTGAATGCAGTATGACCTGTTGCCTCCTGCTCCTCTGGCAGGGCTTTCCTTGCCATGATGGAGAGTATCCCCTCAAACTGTAAGCCAAAATAAACCCTTCTCCTTTAAGTTACTTCTTGTCTAATATTTTGTCACAGCAACAGAGAAAGTAACTAATACAATTGTGTTTGTGCACATGGATAACACTAGCACAAACAATGAGACATAGACTGTTAAGTAACTCATACCTACAAGTTAAAGAATACCACCTATAAATTTATTAAAGTAGTTTGGGAATTCATGGCCACATATGTATATTCACACCACATCATGAAAACCAGGCCCGTGAACTTACTGAACACACCAGACAAACAAAGGGTGCAGCACCCTCATCTGAACCCATAAAAGGGAGAGCACCTAGAACCGTGATGCTGATGGCTTCATTAACCTGTCATCTGACCATATCTGTGCATCTGCCAAGGACTAACAGAGAACTCCCAACTGTCCCAGGAACTTCTGCTCAGCGAAGTTCCCAACACACGAATAGACCCATTCAGACTGTCATCCAACCTTCCATCCAAACTTAACCCAGTGCCTCACCTCCACAGGTGAGCTGACCAGCTCAGCTCTGCCGCTGTGCCTGCCTCCAGCAGGTCTCTAACTGAGCTTGTTAATAGCTAATCTATCCACATACAGTGGCTGATGCATCTGCATCAGATCTCTGCCTCTGCCTTCAGTAAGGCCTCCTTGAAGTCTGCAGCTTCTAAAACCCTGTTGCAACCATGTGTGTGTGTGTGAGTGTGTGTGTGTGTGTGTGTGTGTGTGTGTGTCTGTGTGTGTGTGTGTGTGTGTGTGAAGTATAAGGTGTGATCTGAGAGTTAATGTTAGTAATTAAGACTGAAATCACAGATCCTGTGATTGCCAATGGCCATGCTGGCAAAGGAGAGCAGGACTTTGTAGATTGCAGCCAATGAAAGCAGTGAAGCTTGTAAAATTGTTAATCAATAAATTCTGACATGCTGAAAAGACACACACATGTCCATCTGTGCTCACCGCAGACATAACTTTTAGATTTGTTTCCTGATGACAAAAGGAAGTAAAAAATACTCAACTCTCAGAAAGCAAAGGCCCTGCCTCCTGTTATCAAGATTTTTATGTCTCACTGATAGATTGAAAATTGTGTAATAAAGTTGACAATGGTATAAAAATAATAAGAGATGGAAATAGAGCAGAACCAAAAGAAAAAACAGGGTTTTTCATACAATAAAATGTTCTAAATTTCCAGATAATCTTCAGAAAAATATATTTAATATTTTTAAAAATTCAAATGACAACGATTTTCCAGAACTTCTTTCTGAGCATATCTAAGTCTACAAAGAAAAGCCCTTCAAAATTAGACCAGCCACAAAAACTTCAGGGAGTGCTCAGTTTTGTGTGGCTGCAGTCCAAGGCGCTTCCTGGTCTATAGCACCACCTTGTGGTCACATGTTTAAATGGCAATTCGGCTACAAATAGAATCAAAAAATACAGTACTTTATTGTTCTTGCACAATAAAGTTTTTTGGTTTGGTTTTTAAGATATAGTCTCACTCCATAGCTCAGGCTGCCTAGAATTTATGACAATCTTCCTGCCTCGGTGTCCCAAGTACTGAGATTACAGGTATAAGCCACCACTCCTGGCTCTTGAATTTCTTTTTTTAACAGAAAAAAAAAAAAAAAAAAAAAAAAAGCCGGATATGGTGGCTCACACCTTTAATCCCAGAACAACTTGGGAGGCAGAGGCAGGTGGATCTCAGTGAGTTTGAGAGCTTGTCTACATAGTGAGTTTAGACAAGCTGGGGCTACAGGGGAGATCCTGTCTCAGAAAAGGCAAAAAAAAAAAAAAAAAAAAGCATCTCCCCTTAAAAAACAATTTTGTGCGTATCTTTATTTTGTGTGTATGACTGTTTTGTCTGCATGTTTATAAGTGCACCACATGCATGCAATTCCCACAGAGGCCAGAAGAGGGCAAGGGCAGTAAGTGCTCTTGACCACTGAGCCATCTCTCCAGTCCCTTTGAATTAATTCTTGAGCCACCAATTTATTCCAAGTAACAAATGATCAAACTAGCCTAATAACAAAGCATTCTGATTGGTTTTTATAGGTACACTTGACTCTACATGTAAACAATTCGGTCTAGTTCTTAACGTATGGCTATCACAGTTAAAAACAAATAAATACATCTTAAAGTCTTCCTGTGTACTATTGAGAAAGATGTATTGCCTCCTACATGACAGGGTTTACAGCATGTCATGTGAAACTTTGAGATGCACAATCAATTTCATAATATCATTTTGCAGTTAAAGTTAGGTTTTCTCACATATTAGAGAAATGGGGACTCTTTTTTAATTAACTAAAAGTTCATTTGCATTGATTTCTCCTTTATTGTTCCTAACAAGTTACATACAAACTTAGGGAGCCTCTAGAGCAATGAGGACTTCCATTCCAAACAAGGAGATGGGCTTGACATCTTTATTTCATCATCCTTCACAACCCAGGGCAGGTGCCCAGATGTCCAGAGCTGCACACAGGAGAGCTTACCCACTGGACCCTGTGTCTGCTCACATCCAGTCAGCTCATGACCAAATTTCTAGGATGACTTTAGTTCACATGTAAGACTGTCTTTTGTCTTGACATTCTAACTTAATTTATGTTCTTCCAGTCCTGACTTGTTAAAATTCATATATTACTCTTCTGCAATTTTTCCTCCTTGTAAGTCCTCTCAAGTACTTTTGTGAATCAGGGTTAGCGTGTCAAATTAATAAAACTGAAGTTGATTTGCTTAGAAGATTTGGGGTTACTGTGGAGTAGTTTGCAGCATTAAAGACGTCATATACTGTATGGCATAACAAAGAACCAGGCCCAGCTCAGGCCACCTGCCATAAGGAATGGGGAAAGGGCATGGCAATGACAACATGCTGAGAGATGATCTGCCCAGAGACAGACTGCCATTGGATATCATAGGATGGAATGGGAAACCATGATTGGCTAGCCAACCCCTTATAACCCCAAACGCTTCCCGGAACAAACGAGTCTGCAGCAGCTCGCTCTCTGCTTGCTTTCACTGGACTCCCGGTGTCTGTGTCGTGACTCTGCGCCTTTAACCCCCATATCAGCAGGGACCCTGTGTCCCCCTCTGGCTGGCTCCAGGGGAGGACAGTAACAATATACTTAAGGCTTTGCTGGTTCTAGAGAGCACTTTACAAACTTGAGTAACTCTAGTAAGAAACATTTAAAAATCTTCTGGGCCATGAGATCAGTGAGGGTTTTATTGTGCATTAGTTCTGTTTTTAGAAAATTCAAATGGTAAATTTAGCTTCTGACTGTACACCTTCATAGCTTCAACTTTTTATATTTTATTAATCCTTTGGGAATTTTATATGATGAATTTTTATTGTATTTACCCTCCCCCACTCTTCCCTCTAACTCCTCCCAGATGCACCCTCACCTCCTGCGTCCTCCCAACTTCATGTCCTCTTTTCGGTTTTGTTTTTTCTAGAACCCACCTAGTCCAGTTTGCACTGGCCACATATTCATGGGTCTGTGGACATCCACTAGAGCATGGACAACCTACCAGGGCCACACCCTTAAAGAAACAGCTCCTGTCAATAGCTCCTCAGTTAGGGGTAGGGATTCGTGAGCCCCTCCCCTCCCCATGATGGAATGTTGACTGGGCTGATCTTCTGCAGGTCTTTGAAGGCAGCCTCAGCTACTCTGAATTCATGAGTGCAGAGGTCCTGTCATGTCCAGAAAACACTGCTTCATTCCAGTCCTCCCAACCTCAGTTCTTAAAATCTTTCCTGCCCCCCACCACTTTGCTCCCTCCTCCATGATGGACCTGAGCCTTGGGGAGGCAGTTATGATATAGATGTCCCATTTGTGGCTGAGCACTCCACAGTCACTTATTCTCTGCACTTTGACCAGTTGTGAATTTCTGTGTTAACCACCACTCACTACACAGAGAGATTCTCTAATGAGATCTGGGAGGTGCATTAGTCTATGGGTACAGAGATCTGAATTTAGAGGGTAGTTTGATACTATGTCCATTTATAGACTCAACTTTTAAAAACTGGTCATGCATACATGAATTTAACAGAAAAATAAAATGACACAATATTTCAATTAGTTATTCCACTGTATCTGCCGTCCCTAACATGCTGATTTTTAATTTTGGTAAAATGTACGTAAGACTTCAGATATCAGCGGCCCTAGCATACCGAGGCAGTCAGCACCTGCACCTTGTCACTGCTGCGGTCAACACTGCCACCCACACAGCTCTTTCCTCTTACAAAACTGACACTCTTTCCTTGTTTTCCTTTTGACCAATGGACACAGGTGCCTGCAAAACAACAAGATCCAGTCTGTATCCACCTCAGCTTTCAGAGGACTGCACAGCCTCACTAAACTGTAAGTACCAGGGCTAAATGACTCTCTCGACAACACTGTGTCAGGCTAACCCATCTCTGTCCAGACCAGCCTGCTTGAAACAGTGCCAGAGGCATTCAGCTAGTGCTGAAGGGTCAGTACAGGACGGTGGTGGAGAGCGTGGGATTGGGAGTCATGCAGGCTTCAGAGTGAGCCCTGATTTCATTCCTTGCCAGGTGAGTGGCCTTGAGCAATTTATTTCTGTTTCTAAGCATCAGCTCTAGCTGTTGTATAATACATACTATGGTTGCACCTATCTCGGGCTGCTGTGGAAACAAGTGAAAAAATTCAAAGGAAACATTAGGTATACTGAGGAAGGTACAAAGATGATCTCATTATGCCATGGCACAGGAGTGACAACTCAAGGAACTTAGTCAAAGTGAGAAAGCCTAATGGCATATTTATAAAGAAGAAAGAATTCCCCCAGTTATTCAGGGGATTTTGTTTATTTCATTTTTCCTTTCATATTGAGGATTGAGGTCTGTGTCTTATACATGCTAAGCACACACCCTATTGCCAAAGTACCCCAACGCTTCAATTATCCTTTTATAATTTTTAATCCTGCTTTATAAATATGTACTGTGGGACTGAAGAGATGACTCCATGGTTAAGAGCACTAGCTGCTCTTGCAGAGGACCCAGGTTCAATTCCCAGCACCCACATGGCAGCTAACAGCCATCAGTAATTCCAGTTCCAGGGGATCCAATACCCTCTTCTGTCCTCTATGGGCATTGCATGGCACAGGTGCACCTACATACATGCAGACAACACACCCATACACAAAAATAAAAATAATAAAATATTTTAAATGTGCACTGCATTGTAAATTTAAAAGATCAAAGCTTTCAACTGTGGAATCATAAAATATTTGGCTTATTTTATTTATTTCATTTAGCACAATGCCTTTGGTGTTCTTCTTTGTGTAGATCTGTCAGAATTTCCCTTTTTTGTTTCATTTGTTTGTTTGTTTCTTTGTTTGTTCGTTTGTTTGAGACAGGGTCTCCCTGTAGCCACAGCTGGCCTGGAGCTCACTCTGTAGACCAGGCTGACCTCCATGTCACCTCCCTCTGCCTCCTGAGTGCTGAGATGATAAGTGTGTACCACCATGCCCATCTTTGGAATTTCCTTTATTTTAAGCTGCATAATATTATATTATATCATGTTTTGTTTATTCATGTATCTGTCTGCCAACACTTGTGGAATTCCAATCTTTTTATGAATAATACTGCTATGATAAGAGAGTTCAAGGTCTGAGTCTCTGCGTTTAGTTCTTTTAGGATGATAATCCAGGAAGTATAGTTCAGTACCAGGTGTACTTTCTCGGCTGTGGGAAACAATTGACAGAAAGAACTTAAAGGGTACAAGATTTATTATGGTGTACAATTCAGAAGTCATCATGTAGACAGGGCACGGCAGGGCGGAGCAGCTCCAGGAAACAGAGAGGGGGAGTAAGGGAGAAAGGGAGAGAGAGAGAGAGAGAGAGAGAGAGAGAAAGAGAGGTGGAGGGAGGGAGGGAGGAAGGAAGGAAGGAAGGAAGAAGGAGGGAAGGAGGAAAGAAAGGAAGGAGGGAGAAAGGAAGGAAGGAGGGAAGGAGGGAAGGAGGGAGGGAGGGAGGGAGGAGGAGGAGGAGAAGAAGAAAAGGAAGGAAGGAAGGAAGGAAGGAAGGAAGGAAGGAAGGAAGGAAGGGAGGGAAACAAAAGGGGTCAGGATGTAGCTCAGTTGATAGAATGCTTACCTAACACACCTAAAACCCTGGGTGTGTTCCCAGCACCACATAAAGCCATGTGTAGTAGTGCTTACCTAAAATGCCAACATATAGGAGGCAGAAATAGAAGGATTGGGGGTTCAAGGCAAGTCTCAGAAGTTGGGAGGCCTACCTTGACTAGCTGAGACCCTGTCATTTTTTTTAATTGCCCAAAGGAAAAACAATGGAGAGAACCATTGTGTTCCATGTATGTGTGGAAGTAAAACTTTAACTGATGCTTGCACATGAATCATAGGCAGAGATGTGGGCAGAAACATTCTAACAGATACATGCAGAGTGTGGGTGGCATGTCGTGTCTCAGTGTCACAGCAGCCCCATGAGGGAACTTTGCTCCTCTTAGAAATGAGGAAGTTGAGGTTTACAGGAAGTACTTGCTTGCTCAAGTTCACACTAATAGACAATTGTAGAACCAAGGTAATAACAGATTCAATGCAAAGTCCCTTCAGTAAAGAGACAGAAATGAACTTAGTGAAAGGAGGTAACACAATATAACAGAGCTGGTTCATTTGCAGAACAGAGAAGTAAAGGTGGATAGGCAAAATAGAGACAAATCCTTTAATAAAGTGTGAGTGGTCCTCTTCCAGAACAGCCCCTTCACCTCCCAGGTGTGTACCCACAGCCCTATGATGGTGAGGCTCTCTGAATTGCCTGATGATCTCCCGTCTTGCTCTCTTGTACTTCTTGATTTGTGCATGAGCTGTTTGCTTTGCCTAAAATAGCTCCTGCCTGTTCTTTGCTTTGTGAAAACCACATCTTCACCTAAGACCCTTCTCAGTTGTGCCTCCTTTAGTAAAATCTTCCTGTTCCCTTGTTGCCCGTATATTTCAGTCCCCACTCTTTTTATTGTTTTCCTTTTTAAAATATTTTTATTGAGTTTTTGTGTACTTTATATCATAGATCTTAATCAAATTTAGAGCCCCCACCCCCATCTGTTCTCCCCATAACCCCCCACCAGATTTCAGGTATTGTCATATATGTTCATATATGTTCATATATATGTCATATATGTCCTATCCAGTCAAGCATTTGTGCCCAGATGTTCCTTGGTGCAAGTTTATCCACTGGAGTCTAGTCAGCCTATCTAGAGTCTCTTCCTTAAAGATCTACTCTCCTTAACCCCACAGTAATCAGTTGCCAACAGTTCCTAGGCTGGGGTTGGGGTCTGCTGCTCATTTCCTTCGTTCTGTCCTGGGGTTTTGGCTGATTGATTTGGCATGGGTCTTGTGCATGCTGCCACTGTTGTTTCAACTTCATATGAGCAAATTCTCAGTGGCCTGAAAGCCTCTGTTTCCTTACATTAATGTGCCAACCCTGGCTCTTGCAATCTTTCTGCCCTCTCTCCCACAATGGACCCGAGCCATGGGTGGGTGAGGTTTAGTGTAGGAGTCCCACCCAAGGTCACACCCTCTGCAGTCTCCATTCTTAACAAATCAGGTACTTTCTGCTCTGCAGTGAAGATCAATGACATATTGGCATGTCCCTCTGGTTTTTGAATGTTGCCTAATCACTTGCTGACATACCAGATTCAAAGTCCCGAGGAATGGGATGAATGCTTGGTACAGCACCATCACATTTATTATCTGTCACTATAACAAAATTATTGAGATAACTTATAAAGAGAACAGTATTTTGACAATTACTGTGATTTGTTTGTGATAGACTGACCCCATTACGTTGGGCCTGTGGGGAGGCGTCACATTCTGGTGGGAGCATGTGTCACAGCAAATCACAGCAAACCACTCACCTCATGGCAGGGAGAGAGAGAGAGAGAGAGAGAGAGAGAGAGAGAGAGAGACCCCATGACCTGAGGACTCCCAAAGGACCCTACCTTCTAAAGGCTCACAGTCTCTCCCAGAAGTGGCCCCTGGGAACAAAGCCTTTGACCCACAGACCATTGACTGATACCTAGCCAGATAACAACAGCCAGAAGAGATGCTTAAAATAATTTGATGAATAAATGAGTAGGTTATGAAAACATGAGCCAATTAATTAGTTAATTGTGAGAAAATTAAAGCTAGAAATGGCATGGTAAGTGATAAGAGCCATAAAGTTTCAAAGGCAGAAATAAGTGTGGGGAGAGCAATATGTGAGAAAATTTAAGGGCAAGGATCCCTTTCACTTTCCTTATTGTAAAACATAAAAAAAAAAAAAAGAAAAAAGAAAAAAAAAAGCTGGAGAGATGGCTCAGAGGTTAAGCAGTTAAGAGTACTGGCTGCTCTTACCGAGGACCCAGATTCAGTTCCCAGCACCCACATGGCAACTAACAACTGTCCTTAACTCCAGCTCCAGGGGCTCTAAAGCCCTCTTCTGGCCTTCACAGGCATTACACACATGGGTGCACTTATATACACACAAGCAAAACACTCATACACATAAAATAATAAATCAAAAAAAATTTAAACATCAGAAAGAATCAACTCATTTCAGCTACTTCTCTTTTCCCAGGTACCTCAGCCATAACAGAATAACCTTCCTGAAGCCAGGGGTCTTTGGAGATCTCCACAGACTGGAATGGCTGTATGTTTAACTTGTGTGGCCTTTCCTTATGTTGGATTTAACGTTCTCAAAGTACGTATAAGTGAATGTGCTCTCTTCTTCTTGCTGGCAGGATAATTGAAGATAATCACCTCAGCCAAATTTCCCCACTAACATTTTATGGACTAAATTCTCTTATTCTCTTGTAAGTATTAAATTAAAACAAACAGGGTTTTGAGATGGCTCAGCAGGTAAAGGTTCTTACTACCAAGTCTGACAACCTGAATTTGATTCCCAGAGTCTACATGGTGGAAAGAGAGGACTGACTCCACAAGTTGTCGACTCCATAGTGTGTCATGGCATGTACACACGCACACATACACACACACACACACACAAACATGATAAGTATGTAGGTAGATGATAAACAGATGATAGATGTTGATAGATAGATAGATGATAGATAATAGATGTTTGATAGAAAGAGAGAGATAGAGAGATAGATGATAGATAGATATATAGATGTAATAATTTTTTAATTTTCAGTCAGGCATGTAGTGTATGCCTTTAATCCCAGCACTCAGAGGCAGAGGCAGGAGGATCTCTGTGAGATTGAGGCCAGCCTGGTCTATATAATGAGTTCCAGGCTAGTTGGAGCTACAGGGAGACCCTGTCTCAAAGAAAAAGTTCAACTGGAGAAAGAGATGGAAATGTAAAATTAAGAAGAAGTGTAGCATTAAATTTGGAATCATTAAAGACCAAAGAAGCTTTCTCAGTTCAAAAACATTTTGATCATATTCTCTAAAGCTATTTAGAGACCTAATAAATTTTTAAGGTTTTTCTGCCCATCAACACTAAGCTCAGTCTTGCCATCACACTGCTCTGAAATGTTCTTAAGCACCTGTTCCTTATATGCATCAACTTTGGTAAAGGAAGAACCTAATCTTCATAGAGTCTTCCTCTTCACAGCCTGCTGTTGATAGGCATGAGCCTGTTCGCATTGTTGCTTCTGCCTGAACACGTGTGTGTGTAGAAATTGTATTACTGCCAAAACACTTTAGTATTGCAGGTGTACAGAGAGAAATTAGTGGGGAAGACAACAGATTCAGGAGATTTTCATAATTTGAAACTGTTGGCAACACTGTGACTGAAGATAGACAGGAACCAGAAAAGTGACTTCCATGCATTCTTTCCTTTTTAGGGCGCTGATGAATAACTTCCTCACTCGTCTGCCAGACAAGCCTCTCTGTCAGCACATGCCCCGGCTACATTGGCTGTAAGTTTCCTCTCTCTCTCTCTCTCTCTCTCTCTCCCTCTCTCTCTCTCTCTCTCATGGGCCAAACTCAGGCCACCCCCAAAGGCACAATAGCTTAATTACATCTTCTGAGTTTGCCTTATTTTTTATGTCATGGGTTGTCTATGTCATGGTTGCTAGTATATCAAATTTCTTTTATTGTATCTTATTATATGAAACATCCATAACATTATTTTATCGTATTTTTATATGAAACATCCCCATAACTAACTTCTTTAACTAAAATGAAATATCTTAAAAATATTCTGAAGCTGGGAAGAAGGACAGAAAGGATGTCACATGGTCTGTGCAACATCACTGCCAGTCCACTCGTCTGTAAAGAGATGTAGGAAGCAAAGTCCTTTTAGTTTTATTCCTCAATTCTGAGTAAAGAGAACGTGTCACTTAACATTTAGCTTTAAAGGTTGGTCATAATAGAGTGAGTTCAGTGGGATACTTTTAGACAGTATTTTGTATATTCTGTAGAATTTTTGCAGAACAGTTTTTCTCATAGTAATAAATATCACTCTAGTATTTAGAATATAATTATCAAGTAAATTTTTGTACTTAAATATATATTTGTCCAAGTGTGGTAGTTCACACCTGTAATCACAGTACTCAGGAAGCTGAAGCAGGAGGAGTTCCATGCCTTCAAGGCCAACCTGGGCTACGTAAGGAGACCCTGCCTTTACAGGCTTTAATAAAGAAAGAAATGGTGCTAGAGATGGCTCAGTGGTTAAGAACACTTGCTGCTTTTGCAGAAGACCTGGGTTCAGTTTTCAACATCCACATGGCATTCAGAGCCATGTGTAACTCCAGTTCCAGGGGATCTAATGTCCTCTTCTGGTCTTGTTTGGGCACCAGACACACACATGCTACACATACATACGTGCAGGCAAATACACACATAAATACACATAAAATAAAATTTTTAAATAAATTACAATAACTTTTAAATTTTTTAATCAACAAACTGCCTATCAGTGTTATATGAAAACTCCTTCTACCTCTTGTTTTGTAAGAAATTTTCAAAAGCTGTTGTTTGGTCTCCAAGTTCACAACAGATTAGAAGTGCCAGATTACAAAGACAGGGAGAAAAAAAGAAACATTGGTCTGTGTGAGTAGCACTATCAACTTCCTCATAGCACAAGTGAGAAGGGGCCAGAGAAACAAAGAGATTTGGTATACACTAATTTAGAATCCCTCAGGGAAACCAAACATTTCAAAAACCATTACCAAGTCTAGTGGCACTGTGGTGTGACAAATACAATACTTTCTGTACACTGATGACAAGCTGAAGTCACAAAGAGAAAACTGAGTCAACACCTTCTTCACTGGAACTGAATCTTGGTTCAGAAGGACACTGTAACTAACAGTCATCACATAAGTAGCAATCATAACTTAGTAATGAGTTTTGTTAATATTCAGTTAAGTCAGCAACTGAAACCTTGTGTATGGTGAGGCTGGAGATGTAGCTCAGTGGTTGAGTGCTTACTTAGTATACACAAAGTGTTGAGTTCAATCCCAAGCGCTCTCTCTCTCTCTCTCTCTCTCTCTACTTCATTGAGACCAAAAGCAAATATAGGAGGCATTCTGTGCATACAATAATAAATCTGTCCTTTCCTTTTAAAAAAGCAGGAAAAGATATCATATATATTGATAAAAATCAGTATTATTGAGGGGCCAGTGAGATGGCTAAGAGGGTAAAAGCACTTGCTGCCCAAGCCTGATGACCTGAGTTTGATCCCCAGAACTCACAAAGGGTGAAAGAAAAGAACTGACTCCTTTGTGTCATCCTTAGACATGCACACACACAATAGTAATAATAATATTAATAATAAATTTGAGAATCAACATTATTGAGATTTATTACTAAAAATGTGGAGTTTAAAAGTTTGTGTTACTATCTATAAATATCAGCTATCTATAAGCAAACAACGCAGGCTGGAGACATGGTTCAATGGTTAAGAGTACTGATTGTTCTTGCAGAAGCCCTGGTTCAAATCCCAGCATCCACATGACGGCTAATAACCATCTGTAACTCCAGTTCCAAGGGATCCAATGCCCTCTTCTGTCCTCAGAGGGCACTGTATGACATGCACACACTTGCATACGTGCATGCGATACATGCTTACACATAAAATAAAAAGAAAAGCAAAAGCACAAAAGATAAAGCAAAAGACATTTTAAAAACAAACAAACAACTGTTTATCTCTGAATTCCTCATGTGTAACAATATCCAAATTTCAGTACAGCAATGATAATGTTTTGCCTTCTAACTATTCATCTGTTTTCAAACTAATCATAATACCATTAGCTTCCATACAAACTTCCGTTTAGCAAAGTATTCACTAGAAAATCTGACAAATTTATTGGCCAAAACAAAATTTTACCTCTGATTTTAGAGTAAAATATATATAAAATAAGAAGACATATGATAGTCTAGGGAATTACACTTGTAGTGTGTGTGGCAAGTGGTAGACAAGACACTTTAATATAGTTCTTTAAAACAATCAGGAAACTTGGGCTGGAGAGATGGCTCAGCAATTAAGAGCACTGGTTGGTCTTTCAGTGGACCTGGGTTTGATTCCCAGCACCCAAATGTTGGCTAACAACGGTCTTTAACTCCAGTTCCAGGGAATCCAGTGCCCTTTTCCGACCTCCAAAGGTACTGCACAACATGGGTGCACTAACACGCATGCAGACACACTCATACACATAAAATAAAAATAATAGGGCTGGAGAGATGGCTCAGTGATTAAGAACACTGAATGTTCTTGCAGAAGACCCGGGTTCGAATCCCAGCACCCACATGGCAGCTAACAACTGTCCATAACTCCAGTTCCAGGGGATCTGACAGCCTCTTCTGTCCTCTGAGGGCATTGCATGACATGGGACATGCAGGCAATGAACACATACACATTAAAATATAAAAATAATAAATAAAATATTTAAAATAATAATAATAATAAATTTTTTAAACAACCAGGAAACTGAAACCACCACAATAAAAGCTGAAAAAACATTTAAAAGAGAAAAGAAAAACTAATAAAAAGCAGACGAACATAGCAGCTCATGTCCAAATACTTGGAGATGAAGGCAAAGAGATTGGGCTATGAGTTCAAGGCCAGCCTGGGCTACATAGGGAGTCCCAAGCCAGCTGGGCTCCAGAGAAAGACCTTGTCTCAATAATAACATAATAAATAAAAAGAGACAAACATGGGCGACAGCAGTAGTGCTCAAGGGCTGAGAAAGTAGAGTTTTATTTCAAGGTGAAACAAAGCCAAATTTGTTTATTGGCAGAATAACACATCTGAGGTTGACCTCTGGCCTGTACAAGCACACACAGCACACTTCTACACACACATGAATATGTGCACACCCTCACACATCAATGCACACACACACACACACACACACACACACACACACGCATGAAGTGGGGCCAAGAGAATTCAGCAGGTAAAACACTTGCTGCCAAGCATGGAAATCTGAGTTTTAGCCCCAGAACCCACACAGTGGAAGGAGAGAACCAACGTAAGTTGTTCTCTAACCTCCACACACATGCTGGGGTATGCACACTTTCATGCACACAAAAATAAACTAATTAGGGGCTGGAGAGATGGTTCAGTAGTTAAGAGCACTGACTGCTCTTGCAGAGGACCTGAGTTCTATTCCCAGCACCCACATGGTGGCTGAAAAACATCTGTAGTTCCAGTTCCAGAAGGTCCAATGCCCTCTTTTAACCTCCATGGGGCATTACACAACACATTTACATACATGCAGGGATACACTCGTACACATAAAATAAAAATAATAAATTAAATATTTTAATTAATTAAATAAAGTGATTCAGTGGGCAACTGGACAATATAAACATAGTCTTTAGTGAAAATTATTGAACCTATCAAAGTGAACCAAAAGATTATTCCAGCAGGCCTCAGAGCAGACTGAGGAAAGAACCGTGACTTTGAAAATAAGCCAAAGGAAGGATTTCAAGTTGAGAGAAAAAGATGGTGAAATACAGAACAGAGAGTCCGAACACTGCAGGATGATTTAGAATGATCTAGCCAAAGTGTGAGTGGAATCACAGAAAAATAAGAGGAAGAACATAGAGCAGAAATATATGAAGAAACAATGGCCAGGTATTCTCCAAAATGAACATAATGAAGCACTGATTTTTAACCAAAGAGCCTACATTAATTTTGGGGAAAAAATGGCTTCAGAACAATGGGGATAAAGATGAACATCCATCATATAAGGATAAAGGAATCAACTAAGGAAGAAGACTAATAATCCTATTGGTAGGTGGCTTCAAATCCCACAACAGTAAAGAGAAAGAGCTAGGTGCTAGAGATGTGATTAAAACCAACAATCAATGATTTGAAAGTGGTAAGTGATGGAGAAATGTGTAGTTAAGTAAGTAGAGATAATTTGGGAGTCTTAAGGTAACGTCTAATAGAAAGCATATAATTGACTAAGATTATAAGGTGAAAGGCAGGCAAAAAAGTAGCAAGAAAAAATGTATACTAGTTTCAGCATTTATCATAAAAATAATAAAATATTTTAATTAATTAAATAAAGTGATACTGTGGGTAACCGGACAATATGAACATAGTCTTTAGTGAAGATTATGGAACCTATCAAAGTGCACCAAAAGATTATTCCAGGTTATTATTGCAAAATTAAATAGAATTGTTAAATTTAATTAAATACTATTGTTAAAGAGAAGATATAAAACATATATACATATATGCGTATATATACACATATATATACATATATATATGTTGCAGCTGGAGAGATGGCTCAGTAGTTAAGACCATATACTGTTCTTGCAGAGGACCCAAGCTCCGTTCTCAGCACCCACAACAGGAAGCTCACAACTGCCTGTAACTCCCGCCCCAGAGAATCCAACACCCTCTTCTGGCCTCCCCAAGCACCTACACACATGGACACATACACACACACCACACACACACATACACACACGCACATACAAACATGAAGACATAGACATATACAGATAAATAAAAATAATTTTTTTAATTTTTTTTTAATTTTATGTGTATGAGTGCATTGCCTGCATGTGTGTAAGTGCACCCATGTCGTACAATGGCCATGGGATCAGAAGAGGGCATCAGATCCCCTGGAACTGGAGTTAGGACAGCTGTTAGCCACCATGTGGGTGCTGGGAATCAAACCCAGGTCCTCTGCAAGCACAGCACAGTCAGTGCTCTTAACCACTGAGCCAAGTCTCCAGCCCCAAATAAAAGATTTTTAAAAGAAAATATTTAAATAAAACTATCATAAAACTAATCAGTAGCATTTACAACCTTTTCTAAACATCAAAAGAAATAACATTTCAAAACATTAAGTGAAACATTTTTAATTTATTTTTGACAATTTCATACACACATACAATGTATTGTAATCATACTCATCTTTCCACTACCCCTTCACTCCTGCTGACCCGTTTCTTCTTCCCAATTAGCTCCCCTCCTATTTTCATGTTTTTGGGTGAGGACACTGATTTCAATTATGGTGGCTTATATGGTCATAGGCAGGGTTATTTAGTGAGGCAGCAGTCAGTCACACCACTGAAGAAAATGGCGCCCGCTCCCCTGGCAATCATTAATTGCCAACAGCTCCACAGGGAGGGGTGGGCCTCATAAGCACTTTCTCCATCCATGATGGATTGTTGAAGGACCCAACCTTGTGCTGGTCTGTGCAGGTATCTCCAACTACTGTGTGATCACGATGGCAAAAGCCATGTCAAGGCAGCATTTCACAGCTCTCCTTCCCATCACCCCACTCTTACATCCTTTTGGCCTTGTCTTCCACAATGTTCCCTGGACCTTGGAGGAAGTGATGTTATTATCCTGTTTAGGACTGAGCCCTCAAGAGTCACATATTCTCCACACTTTGAACAGTCATGAGTCTTTGCAGTAACTGTTGCCTATCACAAAAACGAAGATTCTCTGCTCAAGATCGAGATCAGCACTAGTCTATAGGCATAAACATAAGTATTAGAAGGTAGTTGGACAACATGTCCATTTAGCAAAAGAATAGTAATAGGTTCCTGCCTGGGGATTGTGACCCCTCACTCCCTGAAGCCATGTTTTTGACTTGGTTTATAAGATCAGGCATGTATATCCTCAAATCCAGTCAGAAAGCAGTTAATTACCCCCCAAAATAATCATGTAACTATTGTACCAATGGGCATATCTTGTCTGGTAGGTTGGTATTGTAGCACACAATTCCACATCTAGATAAAAACCATATCTTTTCATTCCACCAGCCTGCATAGCCCCTTCTGACTAGCCATCAGAGAGGAAGTTTCCAGGTCAGTTCCAGCTTGACTCCTGTGACCTCTAACCAGAGCATGTGCTTGTCTTCAGCAATAGAGTCTTACCATCTAGTTCTGGTGGACAACCAAGAGAAAGAGCAATAGCTTGTGTGTTTGGGGGAACCTCTGGGGGCTCTCTGGCCAGCAGTTCATAAGGAAGTATGCCACATGTGACAATGGAATTTTCACTTAAAAACTTAAGACTTTAGGGAGCAGTAACATCCATGGATACAGGATTCCTACATACAAACTCTTTTTTAAAAATTACATTTTTCAGTTAGCTTATAAAGTATGGCTTCTACATGGCTTCTTCATACACCCTTAATTTTGACTAACATTTTTCCCCACCCTATCCCCTCTCTTTCCTCACTCCCCTCTACCCTATCCCCATTTAACCCTTTCTGTGCCCACTTTCATATCACATGTGTTTTACTATTGGATGAAACTTTTTAAATCTAGGAAAACAACTGTATTTTAAAATAGTAACCTAAAACTATATTAGCCATACTAATAAGCCTAATAAACCTATTGCTGTTTTTATAATTAACATTTTTAAACCTATGAAATTATGTGCTACTATTTTTTTAATATTTATTATTTATATTTTATGTGTATGAGTGTACTGCCTGCATGTGTGTAAGTGCACCCGTGTTGTGCAATGCCAGACACAGAAGTCAGAAGGCATCAGATTCCCCCGGAACTGGAGTTACAGATGGTTGTTAGCCACCATGTGGGTGCTGGGAATCGAACTCGGGTGTTCTGCAAAAGCAGTCAGTGCTCTTAACTGCTGAGCCATCTTTCTAGCCCCATGTGATACTATTTTAAAATAGCAAACTAAGGCCAACTGAATTAGTTATAGTGATAAACATAAAGAAAAGTTACTAAGCAAATATTGGGTAAATATTTTTTAAAGGAACAGATGGCAAATTTATGAAAATATACTTAATCTCTCTAATTATTATACAAATGGAAATTAAAAGCAAAGTGAGATATTACCTCAAACTGGTTAGGATAGCCTTTATCAAAAGACAGGTAGTACCAAGTTCAGGGTCTCACACTTGTAATCTCAGCATTTGAGAGACTGAGGTAGGAGGATCATGAGTTCAAGACCAGCCTCAATTATATAGTAAGACCCCATCAGAAAGAAAAGAAGGGGGGTGGGGAGAAGGGGTGGGAAGGAGAAGTTGTACATACATATAATAAAACACTTTTCGGTCATTAAAAAAAAAAAGAAATCCTATCATTTGCAGCAAAATAGATGAACCTGGAAGGCATTTACTGTGTGAAATAAATAATGTTACAAAGACAAATATCAATGGTGCCATTTATACGTGGAATCTAAAATGATTGTGCTCATAGATGCAGAGTAGGATGGTGGTTGCCAGGAGCTAAGTGGGGCTACTAGTGAGTTAGGGAGCTGTTTGGCTAGACAGGAGGAATATTTTCAGGAGATTTATTATTCAACATGGTACCCATAATTCATAATCATATATTGTATACAAGAGAGTAGAAAAAGGAGTGAATCCAAACAAAAAGAAAGCGGAAAGCAGGCATCATACTTTTATCATCCATAGGCAAGATAGAAACCTAGGAAACGTGTTAAGCTACATAAAGAAAGATTTTTGTGTTAGCTTTCTGCCACATAGACAAAATACCCGAGAAATTAGCATATTAAAAAGGTTTATTCAGTTTGTTTAGAGGGAGCCAGTGGTGAGTCAGCTGCTTTGTGGTGAGGTAGAGCACCATGGTGGGAGCATGGGGCAAAGCTACATCACAACTTAGAGTGCAAAGGAGCAGAAGAGAGGACCAGGGGCCCACAGGACCCTTCATGGCCACACTCCCAATGACCTAAGAGACTAAGTTCCACTTCTAAAAGTTCTACAGTGTCCCAACAGCACCACTCTGGGGAATCAAGCCTTCAACACATGGGCTTATGGGAAACATTCAAGATCCAAACTGTGCCATCACTTTAATTCTATTGCTGCAATTTCCTATAAAAGGTTTTATATTATAGCTGTGCATAAACTGTTTTACACCAAAGATATCCATGAGAAACCAAAAGAAAGGGAAAAGTAGACATACATAAACCACCACCTCTCAGACCATGAAAGATCATGTACAGCTACTGAAATCTAAACAATGCAATTAAAAATCAACTGCAGCTGATGTACACCCAACCACAATGCTCCTTCTCAATGCAAAAACTTTAGAATGTATATGATAGCTCTAGCTTTAACAAAGGACACAAAGAGAGACATGCAAACAGCAACTGCAAAGCTCTTAGATTTCTTTGCTTTAAGACAGGGTCTCGCTATGTAGCCCTCATTGGCCTGGAGCTCCCTACGTAGACCAGACTGGCCTCAAACTTAAAAAGATCCCCCTACTTCCTGAGTGTTGGAATTAAAGGCCTGTGCCACCATGCCTGACAGTATGGTGAGACTGCCACCCCAGCCCTGGACTGCCTATCTAGGATTTTTTTTTCTTCAAAATGAAAAATCCCTGTGTACTTAAGCTACTATGCTTGAATCTCTGTTATATGTACCTACCCCTAATCCTAATAGATGCAGACTTGAAAACAGAGAATGTTCAAAGAAAGCACCCAAAATGACCTTATATTTAAGACATGCACATGCACAAACCAGACTCAAGAAAACACATGGAGGGGCTGGAGAGATGGCTCAGAGGTTAAGAACACTGACAGTTCTTGCAGAAGACCTGGGTTCAAATCCCAACACCCACATGGCAGCTAACAACTGTCTGAAACTCCAGTTCCAGTGGATCATATGACCTCTTCTGTCCTCCACAGGCATTGTATGTAAGGTGCACTTAAACATACATGCAGGCAGTACATGCATACACATAAAATAAAAATAATAAATTTTAAAAAAGAAAAAAGATGGCTGGAGAGGGCAAGGCAGGAGGAGGCATTTGTCTTCCCCTAGGCTAGCAGGAGGTCAGGTGCATGGACAGATGAGGTCATAAGTGGCACAAACTCAAGGGCTCCTCCTCCTTTGGCATGTCAGTTTCCCTGTGACATGGGCATGTCAGTTTCCCTTGTGACAGTTTCCTTTGTGACAGACCTGTGTGAAAGGTAAGAAATCAAGCAGAGGTTAAGATCTGTAGGCATCTGAAAATGCCTCTAGAACGTACAACAGGAGGCTAGGGAATGAGCAACCGCTTTGATCTTCCAAAGGAAAGCATGGAATTTTGATTTTCAGTTTGCCATGTAGAAAGGGGAGAATGCAATTGTTAGGTTTTGGGTCTCATTACATGGGGAAAGTAGTGTTCCAGAAACACAGTGGAAACAAAACCCTTTGTCCCTCAAAGCTTGGGGCCTTGGAAGCACAAAGCAGTTATGTTTTGTTTTGCTTCATTATTGCCTGGTTGAGATGAATTCTTCAAGCCAGATCCCTGCATATCAAGGACCTAAAGTCATACTTTCATGAAGAAAGGCAAAGAAAATTTACAACTCAAGGCTAAAATAAGCCTAAAATTAAATGTATTCAGTCAAAAGTCTCTAATTTGTTCCCTGGTAGGTGCCTCATTTTATTTTTTTAAAGTTATTAAATTAGTAGTAATGGATATTTTTGTCAACTTGATAGCATACATAGTTGCCTGCGTGGCTAAATTATTTTTAAAGCAAGGTTTCATTGTGTAGCCCAGGCTGGCCTTGAACTCACAGCTATCTTCCTGTTCCCATCTTCCCAGTGCTGAATTTGCAGGCAGGAGCTATGCTCAACACATTTTGAGTATTCTGTGGTTCTTCAGGGAACACCGCCATCTAGTGGTAGGTTCATTATAATCCGTTATCAATAAAATAAAAAGAATCCGTCCGGCAATGACAGACCAAAAGCCTGGGCCAAACTGAGAATTAAAAAGCAGAGCTGGGCCGGACATGGTGGCGCACGCCATTAATCCCAGCACTTGGGAGGTAGGGTCAGGCGGATCTCTGTGAGTTCGAGGCCAGCCCGTCTACATAGTGGGGCTATAGGAAGACCCTGTCTCAAAAAGACCGGAAGAAAAAAAAAAAAAGCAGAGCTATAAGCGTTCGGTTCCCTCTTTAATAGAATAAAGAATGTTCCTTCAGAAGTGTGATCTACTCTAGACCCAAGAGTTTTAATTCTAATATAGTCTGTGTTCCTCATTAAATGCTCGTGGTGACGGGAAGCTGCTTCTCTGGACACTGTCAACTGATAAAGAGCTAGAGCATCGATTTGTGTCCTTCAACTCACAGGTCTAACTGTCTATTCTGATGTAACATGGAAAGTTGATAGATTCTGCAGCCTGACTTCAAACACATTCCTCTTATGTTACTCTCCGGTAGAAACATACCCTTTTCTTCAGTTTATGCAAATTTTAGATCCCTTGATCCTGGTCTTCCAAATCTCTCAGACATATTTTGCTCCATCCGTGTCAATTTTAATGCAGTTTCCCCAAACAAAATTGACAGTCCACCTGGAGCTAGCAGATCGCGGGCTTTCCTGTTAGCATTATCACACTTCTACCCTACTTTTGAGTCACAGTTGCTCCTGAATAGCTTAGTGCTATATAACAACCATAAAAACCGAGTGCTGTAAAACACTAAGGTGTAAGGGCACTGTTTACTAGCAGTATATCCATAAACTGTGGCTCACTCCCTTCTGCTCTGCCAACTTCTACCATATGCCTACTATGAGATCAAAGAAGAGAGGTGATAAAAAAATGGCCTCAGCTCAGCTCAGCGATGGAGCACTAGCCTTGCATGCACAAAGGCTTGCTTTTGATCCCTAGTACCACAAAACAAAATTTGGTAACTTCTGGGCACCCACCAGAGTCCTTATAAAGACAACCTCATACAATATGAGCACTCCAGGGGGATCTCGGAACCCCCTAAGTCAACAATGGAGAGCAAGGGCAGCTGGTGTGGCAATCTGAAAAGCAGACGAGATTGCTCCCATCAGTGCCAGGCTACTAAGAATTTTTCTGAGGACTCTGTGGGGAGATGAATGAATACTGTTTTCGAAGTTGCAGCTTTTACTGCACAATAGCATCTTTTGCAGCCTCTAGCTTCATTTCTGCTTAGGGAAATGCCATTGCAACTCTGGACAAATGTTTAATGTGGTTGGCTGCTAAACATCTGTTAATAAATTAGATACATCCCACAAAAAATGGTTTTCACTTTGACTTATTCTCTCCAATTTCTCAGAATAATACCCATATCCCTATGGACACATGATAAAGATGTGACTTAAAACATTTTACTCTGTGGTGCTGGGGATTGAACCCAGGTCCTCATATCATTTTTACCATTGATACAGGAAAACGGATCACTGTAGTACATATATATATATTCAGCTACTGTATAAATGGCTACAAGTCAGAGTATATGAAGTAAACAGAATATGAAGAAAAGATATTTTATTAGATAGCAAATAATTCTTAGCCAGTTTTTTTTTCTGTCTGTGAATTTAGTTTGATTGTGTCTTATTTTTATGTTCCAGGGACTTTGAAGGCAACCATATCCATAACTTAAGAAATTTGACTTTTATTTCCTGCAATAATTTAACTGTTTTGTAAGTAATACCTTATGTTTTTGAAGTAATGTTAAATTTCCTTACAAACAAAATGAATCCTTCATGTGGACAGAAGCCAGCCCAAGCATATGGAGAGGCAGAACAATGTGATTCCTTTCCTCTTCTATCAAGAGGGTCATGGTGAACAGTCCTGTAAGAAGCCAGGTTAGCTAGAAGAGCTTGACAGATTTGTTTCATCAGTTTCACGTAACTCGGGAGTCTTTGATGATGAAGACAAAAGACACAGGAAAATTTGTCCATGCTTATGCTTAGGTTCCTCTAAAAAATAGACAGCTGCCGGGCGTGGTGGTGCACTCCTTTAATCCCAGCATGTGGGAGGTAGAGGCAGGCAGACCTCTTTGAGCTCAAGGCCAGCCTGGTCTACATAGTGAGTTCCAGGACTGCTGGGGCTACAGAGAGACCCTGTCTCAAAAAGACCAAAAAAAATTATATGTATATATATAGACAGCCATATTGAAATGTGACTGGACAAGTAGGCTAAGGATTTATAGTGATGGACTGAGAGAGGAAACCCAAGGCAGTGTGCCACATAGCTCTTCACCTCTCTGTGTCATTCCTTCCTCTTAGGTTTGGGACACAACTCTTCTGGGATATAGGTCTCATAATCATCTATCAGACAAGGCATAATTGGGAACTTCTTTATGCCTGATTTATACAGAAAGCCAGGAGAGGCTGGAAATGTAGCACAGTGGTGGATGGGGTGCTTGTCTTGCATACATCAGGCTCCAGATTTAATCTTCAGTACCAAATATAATGTAAAAAAGACCAAAAAAAAAAAAAGGTGAGGGTGAGGGAAGGCTAGAATGATACTTCTAGGTTTAACAGCTGGCTTTGAGGAGAAGGGCCTAGTTTTATGGTCTTCCTCCAGGGAGGAAGAACAACAGGAAAAAGAAGACCAGAAGTCAGGGAGCATTCCAGAAGGAGGAGTGGAAAGATTTTAAGAGCCAAAGGTCAGGGACAGCAGCTATGAAACAGTGTCTTCTGGACATAACAGGCAGTTGCACCCATGACCTTTCAATAGCTGTGGTTGCCTACCCAAGATCTGCACAAGATCAGCCTAATCAGTATTCCAGCATGGATGAGGCAGGGCTCACAAAGCCCTACCCCTAACTGAGAAGTCACAGACAGTCCCTGGCAAGTTGCTCACACAATGGAAAGCCCTGCATGCACATGCATGTGGACAACACTGATGGACTCAGTAAGTTTCATTTATATATGAATATGAAGTTAGGATGGAAGTGCCTGGGAGGAGTTGGAGCAAGGAGTGAGGAATGAATTTGATCAAAATAAAATGCATTAGTGTATGAAGGGAAAAAATAAGCAATTTTTAATTACTTTAAAAAAAACAGAAGGGCAGGAAGATATTGCTCCTGAGGTCTTGCCAGTGCCCTTTGGTTCAAAGTGCTCAACTCACCAATGTCTTGTACTTTGGGATATCACTTTCAGACACCCAACACACTAGGTAGGGCATGTTGTTCACTCTGCACTTCAAGTTTGTTGACACCAAAGAACATAAAGCTCAAACCAAGGGTAGTCACAGATTTAAACACACATGAATCATTACAATGGCATGGCATGGCATAATGAAACTGTGTTATCTGAGAACTATTTTCCTCAAACTTAATAATACACAGACCCATTTTAATGGAAAGAAATTCTCACACAGCACCAAGAAACTTGAATTTCAGTTTAAAAAATATTGAACTGAGGTCATAGTTTGTAAAGATGCTTATCGTTTGCAAATTATTACTAGAAAGATTGTTTTTCTTTATAATTGTAAATAAAAAACAGACTATAGTCAAAATTTTTTAAACACTTCAGAATTCTCATGCCAAACAGGATAAAGCTTAAACTGTTACAGAATAGACTCTCTTTTCTTCTTTTGTCTTTCTGGTCAATTTTATTTTCTTAATATTGCTTTGTTTTTGTTTTTAATTTTATTTTTTATTGAATCTTTACAATTTTCATCTGGTATAGTTTGATAGTATTTCAATTCCCTCCCCATCCTCATCTTCTTCCACTTCCTTCCACCCAATTTAATTTACTCTCTTATATATACAATACAGTCTATAGGGTCTGATTTGTTTCCCCGCATGTCCTTTAGTGTGGGTCCATCCACTGGGCCCACCAAGAGTCTCAACCCTGTGAGACTATCTTTCCTCCTCCCAGCAGCCATCAAGTTGCAAAAGTTCCTTGAGTTGGGTTGGGACTTTTTAGCCACTTCCCCATGTCTGTGCTGGAATTTTGTGTGGTTTGAGCTTACACAGGGTTTGTACATGCTGTCACCATTGCTGTGAATTCATATGGGTAACTGATCAGCTATCTGGAAAACTCTGTTTCTTTGTCGTCATCCACCACCTCTGGCTCTTACAATCTTTCCGCCTACTCTTCTGCAATGATCCCTGAGCCTTGAGAAGCAGAGGTTTGATACAAGTGTCCTATTCAGGGATAAACACTCTGCAGACTTTTTTTCTCTGCACATTGGCCAGTGTGGGTTTCTGTGTTAATCACCATCTGCTGAATAAGGAAGCTTCTCTGGTGAGAGTTGAGAGATGCATTCATCCTGTGTGTAGACATTGCTTTGAAGATGTGTCACTTAGGGTTAAGCGTCTCACAGACACTTATTCTCTGCATTTGACCAGTTCTAGGACTCTGTAATAGTCTCCATCTGTTGCAAAAATGAGGCCCAATTTTAAATTCATATTCCCTTCTCTGTAAGAAATGGAAAACACTGGGATTCCCTTCAATATCAAAACCCAACTCCCCAATTCACAGCTTTTTTTTCCAGAATGTTTTTCAAACTCTTTGTTGCAACTACTAAGTAGTGAAAGTAGTGTTAGCACAACCAATTTAGCAAGTCCTGACCAACACATTTTAAAAAGATGTGTGTGCATGTGTGTGTGTGTGTGTGTGTGTGCCACATGAGTACAATGCCCACAAGGCCAGAAGAAGGCATTGGCTCCCTTGAAACTGGAGTTACAGGTGGTTGTGAGTCACCCAGCATGAATGCTAAGAACCCAACTCGGTCCTCTGGAAGAGCAGCAAGCACTCTTAACCACTAAGCCATCTCTCCAGGCCCTAACCAGTACTTTATAAATGAAAAAGAATTATGTATCATAAAAATTACATATCAGAACAAGAACATATCTCAGATAACAATGCAGATAGTAAATGTCTTATCTCATAAGTCTTAGGTTGTAAATGGTGGATGTGTAGACTGTATGTCCCAATGCAAAATACGATATTTACTGGGGCCCATTGTGGGAAAAGTCAAAGCCCTCATCATACAACATCTAACACACTGTATTCAGACAATGTTATACTTACCATTGAATGTATCAGGGTATTTTTCCAAATTCTGACATCCATCCTGATGGGTTCCAAATCATAAAAAAGTGTGAATTCTTCCAGTGAGTGGATCTTCAGATACAGGGTGCTTAATATCAGTATTGCAAAACAGTTCATCTAATTTCCCAGAGGAAATCATACTGTACCTAAAGGTAGCAGACTAAATGAGTATCTGAAAAATCTTCAAATTTGTTTTCTATTCTACTTGCATTGACTTTTAAACTTCTGTGTGAAAGAAAAAAAAATCATTTGGGTTTCCTCTTGGCAGGTGTCTGTGGTTTGGGTCCAGGGATACCAGGAGACGTGACAATGGTTTGTAGTGGTTTAAAGAATTAAACACTTAAGGATAGAGCAAAGCTACCTTGAAAGCATGTCACATGTGATTTAAATAGCAGATTAGACTAGGTGAGAGGATAAGTTTTCCTGTTTCATTTATATTGCTGTGATAAAATACCTTGACAAAAAAACTACTTAGGGAAGAATGGGTTCAGTTTAGCTTTCAATTTCAGGTTATAGTCAATCATGAAGGGGAAGTCACAGTGGCAGGAGCTTAAAGCAGCTAGTCATATCACATCCAGTCAAAAGCAATGAGAAGTAAATGTATACATGCTTAATGCTCAGCAAGGTTTCTTTTCTCTATACAGTCCAGAGTTCAAAACAAGGGGATGGTGCCATCCACTTTAAGACTGAGTCTTCCCATAGCAATCAAGACAATCCCCTACAGACATGCCTGCAGGACACTGTGACTCTCTTCCCAGGTGATTCTATGTTGTGTCAGGCTGGAGATATCATCTGCTCAGTGGTTAAGAGCACTGGATACTCTTGCAGAGGACCCAGGTTTGAACCCCAGCACTCACATGGTGGCTCACAACCATCTCCAGTTCCAGGGGAATCCATACCTTATTCTGATGTCTGCAGGCACTGCACAACATGGGTGTACTTAACATACATAAAGGCAATATACTAATGCACATAAAATAAAAATAATAAAAAACTAACGATCACAGATTAGAAGCTGCCTCTGTGTACTAAAAGAGAGGAATCCTTATAAGAAAGAATATAATTTACAGCTGAAAATGTGGAGAAAATAAGGGTGGCACAGCAAGAAGTAAATCAGCAGAACACAGCCTCAATGGCAAGGTGCCCTGGCAGGAGGGGATGTAACAAATAAGCCGTTGGCGCTAGTGAAGAGACTGGGAACCCTACAGACCTCCCAAGCCTCAAAGGCAGTGGTGGGTTTGGGTGAGATAGTCATTCCTTTGGCAGATGGATCAGAAGTGGAGAGAAACCCATTGTTACTCTTCATGACTTAGAAGGTAGAAGCCAGGTGAGATCTTGAGGAAGAGTCTATAGTTTGAAATTAAGCTACACTGGAGACCTGAGAACAATAAGATGTTGAATGCCCCCCAAGCCCACCAGGCTTGGGTCTTCAACAAGAAAGAAACTCAGACAAAAGTCTGAAGTTTTCTGAGGAATTTATTTAAAGAAAGGTAGCTACAGGTAGGGGAGTGATTACAAGAAGCCTGCTTCTGTTGTGGGGTTCACAAATCTTATATAGGACTCAGAGTTGGGGTCGCCAGGGAGATTTTCCTAACAGAAACAAAAAGGTAACTATGGATACAGCACGTAGCTGCATCTTCTGGTGCCCGTAGACCAAACGGAAACTAACTTTCTAGAAGACCTGATTTATCCTGCAGGTACAGCCTGTCAGCTCAAACCGCTGAAGCGGAGAGCTCGGAAGCTCTTAAAGTGGCACTCATCTAATTTCCAATGCTTATGTCAAGCATGGCTCCCGACAATAAGACACGGACCCTGAATTTTATCTGCCACAGCCCTGCAGTGAGAGACAGACTTGGGAGGCAATTGCAGAAAGCTAGAAGGACAGACACTGACAAGCCTAAGTCTTCAGGCAGCAGGAGGTTCAGCTCAGGCAGTAAAGTGGATAGGGAAAGGTATCCCTGCCCTGGGTTTTTTGGAACAGATCTTTTCAATGGAGAATAATCCTGGAATTTGATAGTCCTGAACCTAAGGTCTGCAAGTAGATCAACTTCTGGAGCTGTTCACTACTATACAGTCTAAACTCTAAAGCTCCAGAAGAACACTTGACACTTGTAGCTACGTCCCTCCATCATAGAGATAAATACTTAGTTTAGAAAGTATGAAGGCAGGTCCTCAGCCTGCACAGATCTCAGCACCGTGGTTGCTTTCCATACTCCCAACTTTCAAGGGAGACACTATCAGCTAGAACACTAGCTACCCAGGGGTATGATCAGGAGAGTCTTGGATCAGGCTGCATAGCCCACAAGCTTCAAAGCTAACTGTAGCCAGCAAAGACCTCTACTCGGCAAAGGAGGGAAGCTACTGAGGCGAAGACAGCTCTGATGGACATCCAGACACGTTTCTGATATAGACTTAACACCAGCATAAGCCATAGTAAAAGCAAGAGCAGCACATAAGCTCAACTGTCTGCCCCCAGGCCACACACCAGGCATAGAACTGGCAGTCTCCACATCTTGAGGGCACAGAATGAAGCAGCTCTAACACTCAATGATCTTTCTTCTGTCATTGTCCCGTGTGCTCCTCATTTTTCCCCATGTTACTACACAGTATTTTCACTTCATTCTTTTTCTTAATTATGGCTTATTTTTATTTCACTTTGCACGTTTATCTAATTTTTGTTCATTCATTTTTTCACTGTTGGGCAGTTTTTTTTTCTTTTTTGCTTCCCATTTTTCCCTCTTTCTCCCTCTCTATTATACTTTTAGGAGTAGTAGTTGATGCTATGGTTGTTTCAAAAACATGTTTTTATTTTATTTTTTCAGTTCACATTCTTACATTATCTAATTTTGTTATTGTCAAACATTCTCATTATCAGGACTTTTGTTTGGTTTTTCTTCCCTTTTTTCTTTTTTTCTCGTCTTATCTAGTCTTTTGATCTTTTCTCTTCTCCTCCATAACCATCTTGTCCACCCCTCTCCTTTTTCTTTTAATCTATGTAACCATGCTTTTCTTACCCACTCACTGGTCATTCAAGAGCTTATTGTTCAGTCTACAAATATTTATGTAGTTTCTCTTGCTACCGATTTCACTATAGCCTGATAAGAAACAAGAAGTTATTTCAAATATTTTGTATTTGTTAAGATTTGTGTTGTTGTGATGTTGTCTAAAAGGTGGACTAATGAAAAGAATGCACATTCTATATTTGCTGGATGGAAGATCCTACATCTATCTAAGTGCATTTCATCATGGTGCGTTTAACTCTGAAGTTTCTTTGTTGATTTTTTAGTTAGGCTGACCTAACCAACGGTGAGTGTCAGGGTAATGAAATCACACACTATTAGTGGATCAGGACATTTTTTACTCTTAGTGTCCATTTGCATTTCTTTTATGAAACTGTGATTTCTAATCATCAGTGCATATATATTTATGATTGTTATATCCTCTTAACTTCTCCCTTTATAAATATGTAATGGCCTTCTACATCTCTCCTAATTTTGGTTTGAAGTCTATGTTATCAGACATCAGAATGGATATACTGATTTAATTCTATTATAGATTGATATCTATCCATTGACTCAGTCTATGGATGATTTTGCCAGTGAGGTATGTTTCTTGGGGATAACAGTGAGTTTGATCTAGTTGGGGGGTTTAGTTTCATTTTTTTGTTTGTTTGTTTGTTTGTTTGTTTGTTTTTCTAGTCATCCAGTCTGTGGCTCTTTATTTGGTACTTGACGCCATTTACATTCAATGTTTTTATGGAGAAATGTTTAGCAATTCTTGCAATTTTGTTAGTTATTTTTCTTGTTGGCTAGATTACTGTTTGCTCTTTTCTTCCTCCCCTATTAGTATTAGGGGTTTGCTGGTTTAATGTGTTGGACATGATGGAGTCCTTCTTTGCTCTTATTTTTTTCGTGAAATTATTTTTTCCTGTGCCCTCATGAGTGAGACTTTCTTTTATGTATATACTACTTCCTCAAGTATCTTCTGCAATGCTGACTTGGTGATCATGAACTGCATTAGTTTGTACATGACTTGAAATGTCCTTGTTTTTCATTAATTTCAAAAGACAATTTTGCTGAATATAGCAATCTTGTTTAGCAGTTATTTACTTTCAGGGTTGGTATATATTGTTCCATATTTTACTGGCCTGATGGTTGCTGTTGTTGACGGTTGATCTGATATCATTTTGATATATTTGACTTGTCGATGAGTTGGTGATTTTCCCAAAAAGTTCTTCATATAATTTCTTTTCTTTGTATTTTTTTTAAAGATTCACCTTTATTTTTAATTATGTGTATGCATATGTGTGTCTGTGTGGGGGCTTGTGCATGTAAATCAGGTGCCCAATGAGGTCGTTGGATCTTTGGGAGCTGGAATGACAGGAGGTTGTGTGCTGGAAACCAGATTTGGGTCCTCTGCAGGGGCAATATGTGCTCTTAACCACAGAGCCCTCTCTCCAGCCTTGCATTGTATTTTTGACATCTTGACTATGCTTCTCTCTGGTCATGCCTATTTGGGCTTTTAAATAACTCTTGTGTTTGAATGTCCATTTCTTTTCTAGATTTGGAAAATTCCTGCTATAATTTCATGGAATAGATTATACCATTAATTATTATCTGTTCCTTCTATCCTATGCAGTTGTAGCTATGAGTACTTACATTTAAAAAAAAAATGAAGATATCGAATAAATAACCTAAGGTACAACTCAAGATCTTAGAAAAACAAGACTAGGCCGAATCCAAAAGCAGTAAGAAACAAGAAATAATAAGCATCAGACCAAAAATTAATGACATGGACGCTAAAAGAACAGTAAAACTCAATCAAGGAGATAGCTCTTTGGGAAGATAAATAAGATTAACAAACCCCTAACTAAACTAACTTAGAGAAATGGAGGAAAAAACCCGTTAGTAAAATTAGAGATGAAAAAGGCTATGTTAAAAAATATTCTATGAAATCCAGAGCATCATTAAAGAATGCTTTGAAAACATATATTCAAAAAGACTAGAAAATATAGAATAAATGCATAAATCCCTAGATATATATGACCTTCAAAAACTAAATCAAAATGATGTAAACGACTTAAAGAGATTCACAACACTCAATGGGTGTGAAGCAAAAATCAAAGTAGCCCAACGCTAACGTGCTGAGGGTACTGGGTGCTGACTTCTTTACTGTACCCTGGACTTTATAACATTATACAATGAACACATTTTTTAAATGATAAAATAATAAAAGTTTATGATTATAAAATGATTTTTAAACATTGAAGCTATAAAAGAAAAGGTATCATGACAAAGAAAATCCTTGGACTAGTCAGATTTATTCCCAATTTTTCCAAACATTTGTGCAAGAGCTAACAAGAATATTCTTCAAACTCATTCTACAAAGCCAGTATTACTCTGATAACAAAATTGGATAAGGGGACACAGAGAGAGGACAGGAGGAGAATTATATATCAATTTTCCTAATGAACAGAGATGTAAAAATCCTCAAGAATATTCTTGCAAATCATATTCAAAAGTACATTTAGAAGATCATGAACTATGACTAAGTTAGTTTCATCCAATGGATGCAAGGTTGGCTCAACATATGCAAATCAACAAATGTAATACAACACATAAACAATCTTAAAGACAAGAATCACATTATCATCTTTTAGATTAAGAGAAAGCCTTTAACAAAGAAATATCCCTCTCATTAGAACTGAAAAATGGGAATAGAATGAATATATCTCAACATAACAAAAGTTATATAAATAGCCAACATAATACTAAACTGGGGAAAACCTGAAAGAATTTCCTCTAAAATCAAGAGCAAGACAAAGGTGCTCACTTTCACTGATCTCATTCAATATGGTGCTCAAAGTCATAACTGGAGCAAAAAGACAAGAGAACTACATAAGTTACAAATAAGAAAGGAAGGGGCTGGAGAGATGCTCAGCGGTTAAGAACACTGGTTGCAGAAGACCTGGATTCGAATCCCAGCACCCACATGGCAGCTAACAACTCTCCATAACTGCAGCCCCAGGGGATCCGACAGCCTCTTCTGAGGGTCATAGGAATGGAAGAAGTCAGATTATCCCTCTTTGGAGACAATATGATCCTATAATGAAAAGACCTCAATGCCTCCTCTAGAAAACCTGTAAACTTGATAAATATTTTCAGCAAAGTAGCAGCATACAAATCATCACATAAAAACCAGTATTTTCTCAGCATACCAAACATGCTGAGAAAAAAACTCAGGGAGGAAAAAAAAAAAAAACGAATAGCCTCAAGAAAAGAAAAATAGGGGCTGGAGAAGATGGTTCAGCAGTTAAGAGCAGTGACTGCTTTTGCAGAGAATCCAGGTTTGATTCCCAGGATCCACCCTGTGGTTAACAACTGTCAGCAACTCCAGTTTCAAGGGAATTCGATGCCCTCTTCTGACCTCTGTGGTCATTGAACAAAACAGGTGCACTTACATACATTCAGGCAATACACTCATGCACATAAAAATAAAATATTTTTTAGAAAGAAAAGTAAAATAACCAGGCATGGTAGCACATGCCTTAGTTCCCAGCACTCACTCCAGGCCCGCCACAGCTACAGCCTTTCCTCCCCACACAAAAAAGCAAGATATCTATAGCTCGGAATGAGCCTACCTAAGGTAAAAGGGCTCTTCTTAAGACACTGAAGAAAGACATTGAAGAAGATACTAGAAGATGGAAAGACCCCACATACTAATTAATTTTCAGAATTAATATTGTAAAACTGGATTCATTGCCAAAAGTGGTCTACAGATGCAATGCAATTCTCATCAAAATCTAAATTGCATTTTTTACAGAGCTAAAAAAAAGAAAGAAGAAGGAAAGAAAGAAAGAAAGAAAGAAAGAAAGAAAGAAAGAAAGAAAGTTAGTTCTAACATTCATGTTGGAAACACAGGAAACCCCAAATAGCCATCCTAAACAGAAAGAGAAATGCAGACGGCATCATAATACCTGACCCTAAATTATACTACATAACCATACTAACAAAAACTATGGTATTGACCTCAAAACAGACTTGTAGACCAATGGACTGGAATAGAGAACCTAAAAATAAGTCCACACAACTACAGCCATCCAATTTTTTACAAAGATGTCAAAACATTTATATATTGGAAAAAGACTTTGCTGATACACATCAGACAAGAATTTAGATTATAAAAATATAAAGAAATGTAAAAATTAAATACCAAAAGAACAAATCATTCAATCAATAAATAGGCATTAGCTGAATAAACTGTTCTTGAAATTATACAAACTTGTGGATATAGACCAGTGGTGAAATGCTTGCCTGCTAAGCATAAGACCCTGGGTTCAGTCCTCACCAATAAAAAAAAATGGCACAAATGGCAAATAAATATTTGAAAAAGTGTTCAACATCTTTAGCCATCGGGTAAATACAAATTAAAACTACTCTGAAATTCCCTCTCACCCCCAATCAGAATGGCTATCATCAAGAAGATTAATGCCGTGCTGGAGAGATGACTCTGCAGTTAAGAGCACTTGCTGCTCTCACAGAGGACCCAAGTTCCACTCCCAGTACCCACATCAGGCCACTCACAACCACTTTTAACTCCAGCTTCAGGGCATCTGGTATACTCTCTCTGCCTTCTCAAGCACCACATGCACATGTGCATACAAACATGCAGACATACACACACATATAAATGAAATAAACCTTTTTCTTAAAAAATTTCAAAAATTTAAATATAGAACTACCATATGACCCAACCACATGGCCCTTGGCTGTACACCAGAAGAACTCTAAGTCAGCATAACACAAAGATACATTACACTCATGTTTATTGCTGTATTATCCTCACAGTAGCTAAGAAATGGAACCAACTTAGATGTCCAACAATAGATAAATGGATAAAGAAAGTGTGGGTACAAATACACAATGGTATTTTATTCAACTATAAAGAAAAATTAAATTATGCCATCTTCAAGAAAATGGATACAATGGGAGACTGTTAAATGAAATAACCCAGACTTGAAAAAAAATAATACTACATGTTTTCTCTCATGTGAAATCTGATTTGCATACACGCATATGCATGCATGTGTGCGTGTGCATGTGTGTGTGTGTGTGTGTGTGTGTGTGTGTGTGTGTGTGTGTGTGTAGTAGGAAGGGAACCATGAGAGAGGAGGAAGAGATCTTAAGGGAGAGAAGGACAAAGAGAATAGTGGTACTTGTGTGATATGAAAACAAAATGAGGATCATTTGGTGGAGAAAGGGACCCAGTCAGAGTGAGGCAAGGGAGATGGAGGAGGACAGCAGTATTCTAGTTTGTTTCTCCATTGCTGAGACAAAACACTCTGACCAATACCAACATGGGGAGGAAAGGGTTTATTTGGTTTACATCTCCCTGGTCACATCTCATCACTTAGGGAGCCCAATGTAGGAATTCAGGGCAGGACCCTGGGGGCAGGAGATGGATGGAACACAGGCCATGAAGGAACACAGCTTGCTGGCTTGCTCCACTGGCCCCTGCTCAGCCCGCTTTCTTACACAACATAGGGCCACCTACCCAGGGGTGGCACCACCCATAGTGGCCTGGGCCCTTCCACATCACTCAATAATCAAGAAGATACCCCACAGACATGGCCACAGGCCAGTCCAATGGAGGCAGTTCACCATTTGAGGCTCCCTATACTCAGATGTGTCAAGTTGACACTGAAGCTATCCAGCACAAGAGGGGTTAGGAGATCAGTAAGAGTAAGTATATGATATATATTATGAAAATGCCACAATGAAATCCATTATCTTGTATCCTGAGTTTTAAAGTAATTTTAAAAATAAGAGGTTTTTAAAAAACTGGAAGCCCTTTGAAATTTCCCATTAGTTAGTTATGCTAGTAAATACATATGTGATCAGTGAGGAAAGGGATGAGGATCAGCAGCACAGCAAGTACCCAGCATGTGTGAGGTCTTAGATTCAATCTCTCCACTCTCCCTTCCTCCCTCCATCTCTCTCTCTCTCTCTCTCTCTCTCTCTCTCTCTCATATACAGGCACTAAAGAGCAAGCACTACTGTCTGACTCAATATCTCCAAACTAAAAGTAGCTGAATTGGCCCCCTCTGACCAGATTTTCTTAGGCAGCTCAATCCTAATCATATCAGATACCAGATAAAGGCTCCATGGTGTGTGGAGCCTCATGTTAGACAGACATGCTTTGCAGACTGAGAAAATAAGTCTAAGACAATTCCTTGTGCACTTAGTTGCAAGATTTTCAGGTTTTATTCTGAAGAGATGGGTTTTCCCTATTCCTCTTTCAAAGCTCTTCTCTGTTCCTCATTAAAATTTGAATCACATTTTGTTATTATCCTCATGAAAAGATTTAAGAAATCTAAGATTAAAATTAAATTGAAGCTGTACATGATGGCACACACTTGCAATCCCAGCACTCAGGAAGCTGAGGCAGGAGGATCATGAGTTTGAAGTCATCTGGGGCTGCATGGTGAGACTATGTCTCACAAACACTTAAATAAAAAATAAATAAAGTAGTCAATCATACTATTTTAGTGAAAATATCCTGATTTGAAAATGTCTCTATATTTCCGCTACGTATATTATCTTTTCAGTCTGTTACACTTAGTATTTCACATGATATTTATGTTAACCTGTATTCTTCTTTTTATTTCAGGGTAATGAGGAAAAACAAAATTAATCACTTAAATGAACATACATTTATGCACCTCAAGAAACTAGATGAATTGTAAGTTTAACTAAAAATGTATTAAGAATGCTCTTTCCACTGCCTGGTATCATATTTGTTATTCATACATTTAAATATTTAAGAAATATTAATACCTTCTCTCCAAACATTTATATGCCATATGGGTCACAGGGCAATTCAGATAGCTTATAAAAGAAAATACAAAATAAAATATGAAATAAATATTTGAGAAAAGCAGAATAAAGGAAACATAGCTGTAGAGAAGGACTAGAACCAAGGTAGAATGAAGAAATAAAACACATCCTACGTCGCTCTATTCGTTGCTCCAAAAGCACAGAAAATTTGTCCTTCAGTTTCCCAGGGCTTCACATTCAGAAGCCACCGATGGAAAGATATCACTCTTCTAAGTTAAAGGAGACTCTCAGATCCATAAGGAAATGAAATACTGCCATAGATAATATCCCTGTCCATAGTGATGGAAGAGAGATGCATTCAAAATGGTTATTTTGTAGTGTCCCTTGTGATATCAATAGCATGGCTGCAAAGAGCATAAAGAAATTCTGTGATGAACTAAAAGACTTATGATCAAGGCACATACTTAGTTGATGGTCATAATAAAATAGATATGAGTGATCAAAGCAGGGCCTACCCTTTAGGTCCTTGTTTATTTTTTAGTATAAACTTTTCTGGAAAGAATCTGCAATGAAGACATATCTGTGTTTAACAGTTAGCTGAGGCAAATATTTATTTACTAAGACCTTTCCATAAAAATTAAAGAATGTGGATAGAATGTTAGGAACACTCAGACAGCTTCTGTAGGTGTGGGACAGGTGAAGGAATACATTGCCGTGAGCAGGAACATCTATCAGAAAACAGTCCTGTATTCTGCTCCAAAACATGAGCACATGAGCCATTGAAAACACAGCACCTTTTCTGTAATGATTAGTTGAGACATTTTTTACTAGGCACTACTGGTCATTCACAAAATGTGCACCCAAATCTCAAGAGATCATTAGAACCAGGGCCCTGTAGTCAGAACTCCTGGTATATGGCAATCAAATCTTATCATCAGTATATAGGAAATTATTTTTAACAACAGGGAGAGATGCAGCTAGGTGACCCAAAGGTATTTACTAGTTAGTAAAATACAAGTTAGTCAAGGGATCCATATTTTCTTTGTTACATCCAACTTGAAATCATTACATAAATATCAGGGGACAGTTCCTCCAAAACCCAGTCTCCATAGCAGCTCTGTGTGTAGACTCTGTAACGGCAACTATCAGTGAACACAGAACGCCAGCCTTAATGCATAACCAGTGTCTAACTAGGCTCACAGACAAAGAAAAGGATAACCAGGGTTAAGCATTAGCCCTGCCTAAAGCCTGCCTTAATCCTACATGAAACACTTGCTTGAAAACTCAGATTTGCAAGGTATGTTCTCCAGAAGGAGATGGTTGTCAGATAGGCCTAGATTTAAATTCAAGCTTTACAAGAGACCGGAGTCCAACCCCTCTGGGAAAACCATGGCAGTAACCAACATTCACTTGTCACAGAAAACCTTAAGTAGTTCCTGAGATAGAAATTTTTGTTATGTGTTTGCTTTCATTTGTGATTTTAGAGTCAACTACTCATGGTCTAAGAGTGTAGCTCAATGACAGAGCACTTGCTTAGCATGTGGAAGGCCCTGGGTTCAATCTCCTGCACTAGAAATAATAATTATTATTATTATTATTATTATTAAAAAATAATAATAATAGTAAAAGTCACCTAATCTCATTAAAAAGTGTATCCAGAAATGGATCTTGAGTCCAGTTAAGTGTAGCCCACTGTTTTAAACTGAAGCTAACAAAATGGACCTTTTGTATCACTTGGAATTTAGGCCAGCACTGTCCCAACCACAAAACTCTGGCTGGACGATACAGGTTCACTTCCACCGGAAACCACTGAACATGGTATTTGGAGCTTTAATATCCTAGTGGACTACTGTGGTCTTGCACATCATGTTTATAATATGATCAGTATTTTACTTGGCTTCCCATTCAAGGAACGGGAATCTTGCCCCACTTTTTGTCTAAATGTGAAACAGACAAACTCAGACTATTAGTAGTCTTCTAAGTGGGGGTGGAAAGAATAGCTACTCCTAAAATGAACCAGGCACTTGGGGTCTGAGATGGAGAGGTAGTTCTTAGACTCAAAGAGCCCAGGTCCTCAGAGGGAAGCACGTGTGTACAGGTAGATTTAACATAATGCTGTATGTGCTCTGGAAGAAGCCTGCAATAGGAATACATAGGAGAATAGGGGAGAGCACACCTACCATCCTAGGTGCCAAAGGTATTGCACAGGGTACATTTGTGGGGGATCTTAAAGGACGACTAAGAGATCAAGAGGGCAGGAGGAAAGGGCCATGACAGGCAGGAGGAAGCCCACACAGAGCACAACTTTGGAGCTCTGGAGCTTGCTCAGGCTATGAGGAAGTGCCTGTGAATAGGTAGGAGCAGGAAATAAATTTAGAAAAATATGTCGCTATTTAAAAACATTTGTAGTTTTGATTTTTGTCATCTAGGCAATAGTAAGCTGTGGAAAGGATTTGTGAAAGCATAAAAGTTTACAAAGATTCCTTTGTCAAATCAGAACAATGCATCTTCATAGACAATTACTCATAAATATTCAATAACATCTTGGGACTACAAGATTCAGTTTATATGTGGAAATAAGGCATTCACTGCAACAACATTGCTGTTTGTCAGATTTTATCAACCATTTCCTTTTAGTGTTAAAAAACTCAATCAAGTGTTGGGCATGGTGGCACAGGCCTTTATTACTTGGGAGGCAGAGGCAGACAGATCTCTGTGAGATTGAGGCCAGCCTGGTCTATGTCTGTATAGTGAGTGCCAGACCAGCTACAGGCCCTGTCTCAAAAAGACGAGAAAAAAAAAAAAAAAAAAAAAAAACTCAATCAAGCTAGGTGGTACATAACTGTAATCTCAGAGCTCAGGAGGCAAAGGACAGAAGACCATAACTTCAAGGCCAGCCTAGACTAGATAGTGAGATCTTATCTAAAAACAACAGTCTCAGTCAAAAATCATCCTGCCTCTCAAAGTTGATTTATTAACTAACCGACATAGGTAACAAATACATCTTTTCTCCTACTTCTCCCACAAAAGGTGGACGGGAGACCTTGTGTTCTCTATTATATAACTCATGATCACCTTAGCAAGCTCAAGCTTATTGAAACTTTTTCTTGTTTAGAAGAAGCTGAGGCCTTTCTCGTGAATTCTGCCAGTGTCAAAACTGCAAGAGCTGCAGCCCTGAGAGCTCCTTTCAGCCGAGCCACAAGGTCGTATCATGTTAGGCACTCCTCTGCACACGTGTGTAATGACACAAAAAAAGTGTCCTGCCCAGGAGAGTATGAGATTGTGCATTTCAGCTGTGAAAGGAACTTGAACCTCATGGCATGTTTCCATTGGATAATTATAATAAACCAGAGCATCAAATCATGTTCTTACTCAAACGCAAAAGAAGAAAAAAAGAAGGGAATAAATGAACCCATACATATGTTAAATAGAAATTTTAATCTACAAAAACCAGATGAAATACCATCAAGGACTTTTCTCCAAGGAAATATGAAATGGAATTTTAAAACCTAAGGGATGACTGAGCATAGTAGTGCATGCCTTACAATTCTTACACTTGGGAGGCAGAGGCTGGCAGATCCTTGTGTGTACAGGGTCAGACAGGATTACATAATGAGACCCTGTCTCAAAAAAAAAATGTGTTTTGAGGAAGAGATGTGAGGCAGGGTCTTCTGTAGCTTGGACTGGCTTTGAACTCACTACGCAGCTGAGGATGTCCTTGAACTTCCAATGCCACTTCCCAAATGTTGGGATTATGGGTTTGTGCCACCATGCCTGACTCTGGATAAAATGCTTTGTTTCCCCATTTTACACCCCTGCCCCCCTTTTTTAAGCTTCTGTACTTCATGGATCTTGAGGCAGAGCTCAGGGGTAGGGCAGCATGCTGAGCAAGCACAAGGCTGTGAGTTCAATCTCCAGCACCAAGGGAACACTCCTTTCTCTTGGTATTTAATATAATTCACTAATGGTGCTGTTGCAAAGTTATAAAATGATTTCCTAATGAATTTCCTAACAATGAAGAATATCTTTGAAAAATAACATGACATGTTTGCAATTATTTCTCTAGGGATTTAGGAAGTAATAAAATTGAAAATCTTCCACCGCACATATTTAAGGATCTGAAGGAGCTGTCACAATTGTAAGACATTATCTTGCCACTTCATTGCTTTCTGTTATTTTTTAATTGCAGTAAAATATGCATAGCATTGAATGATACACCTGTCAGTGTATTGTTGGATTGCATCAAGTACAGACATCCAGTTGTGTGACTGTTACCAACATCCACCTCCAGAATTCTTCCTTAGTGCAAAACCAAAACTGTAGCCATCAAACACGAATTCCCCATTCATCCTTCCCCAGCCTGGACAACTACTGTTCCATTTACTCTCTTCATAAATCAGACTAATCTACGTGTCTCATATAATTGAAATCACACCATAGTCACCATTTTGTGTCTGGCCGAAATCCCTTACCATGTCTGCACAACCCAGTCAGTGTTACAGTGTCAGTCAGAATTTCCTTTGCTTTCGAGGCTGAACAACATTCTATATGTACCACACATTGTGTATAAAAATCCTCCAATGCAGGGACACTTGGTTGCCTCCACTTTTCAACTAATTTGAATAATGCTCTTGTGAACATAAGTATGCAAATTTGTATCTGAATTTCTACATTCAGTTATCTGGGTTACATGCTGCTTCTCAATTTACAATTAGATTATACCTAATAAAGGTATCATCATTTGGAACTATCATGTCAAGACTCTATTAAATACACTTATCCTACCAGCCATCATAACTTAGAACACAGTGCACTGTAGAATAGCGATTTTTTTTACCCTTGTGTTTCCATGGCTGACTGGAAAGTGTGGCCCACTACTACATCATAGCACATACTACTAGCCCAAGGAAAGGTCAAAATTCAAAGTGAAAATGTCTCTCTTTCTCCCCCTTCCTCCATCTCTCCCTCTCTCCCTCTCCTACTAAGTCATACACCTACCTTCAAAATACAGCTTCCACTAAGGGTATATATTGCTTTTCTATGTTGTAAAGTGAAAATCCTAAGACAGAGCCCACCTGCAGAAATATAATTGCTGGATCACAGGGTAATTCTAGTTTTGTTATGTATTTATTTCTGTTTTCCATTGGAATTGTGCCAATTTGCATTTTCTTTACAAGTGCAGTTTCTATAATCCTCTCAACACATTTTGATTTTTTTATCGCAGCTTTCTTAGTGGATATAAGATTCCTTAAGGATCTGATTTGCATTTCTCTAATAGTAGTGATATTGAGTACCTTTTCTGTGTGCTTGGAGAAAAATATATTCAAGTTATTTGCCCACTTTTAAATAAAATTTTTATGGTTTATTCATTTATTTTTATATAATATGTATGAGTGTTTTGCCTGCAAGTATGTAAGTGCATGACCTGTGCACAATGCCCACAGAGATAAGAAGAGGGCATCAGATGCCCCAGAATTGGAGTTACAGACAGTTGTTAGCCACTATGTGGATGCTAGAACTGAATCCAGGTCCCTCTGCAAGAGCAGCCAGTGCTCTTAACTGCGGAGTTATCTCTCCAGCCTCTAAATGAACTCTTTTTTTATTTTTTTTAACCTTTATTTCTTTTTTTAATTTTTTTTAAATTATTTATTTCATAACCAAATGATTAGAAGAGGCATTTCATTACAACAGCATTGACATATTCAATAACAATTTCCAGAGCTAAGATGCTTCTCTTTCAAAATTGGCTGTAAATTATTAGGTTTATAGTTAATACAACTGTATTACTGTATTGTACTCCGTATAATCCCTATAAGACATAAAATTAAATGAGGTTTTAAACTTTGAAAAAGATCTCCATTTCATTAATAAAATACACAGTTTCATACTGAAAACTTCACTTTTAATACAACTAACACTAAGATGCATATGCATTTCTAATCTCTATATATCTGATTATTACTAGACACAGTTGGTTCTTTCTGAGCTCCTTAGCATCTGAGCATGGATATAAAGTCATCAGGTAGATTTCAATGGTAATGTTATTCACATCTACTAATTATTAAGGAGCAAATTTTTATGCTTTGAAGAATTTTTTTTTATACATCCACTACCCAGGTAGCACCCTCCCATCTTGTCAGCACCCCAGCCATTCCCCACTACTTGTCCTTCTGGTGACTCTAGTCAGCTTATCTAGAGGTTTTCATTTTTCTTTAAGATTTTATTTTTACTTTATGTGTATGAGTGTTTTACTTACATGTATCTAAGTGTACCACATGTGTGTCTGGTGCTTTCAGGTGCCAGAAGAGGGTATTGGTGGCCCTGGAACTGGAGTTAAGAATGGATGTTAAGAATAGATGAAGTGCTGGGAACCAAATCTGGGTCCTCTGCAAGAGTAGCCAGTGCTCTTACCTGCTGAGGCATCTCTTAACTTCTTAAATGAACTCTTCCTCCTGTTACTGAGTTTTAGTTCTTTATCCATCCTGGGTGACTGCTCCTTTATAGACATATGACTTACAAATACCCCAACCCTTTTGTATGGGTTACATTTTTCCTCTGTCAGTGACCTTTCATTCTAGCATTTTAATTTTAATGTGGTATCAGGTTTCTTTTCTTCATTGTCTATATTTTCAGTTTCACATCCAAGACACTGACAAATTCATTCCAAATCCAAATCCAAGAAGTTTTCCCTCTGAGTTTTCTTCTAGGCACTTTATAGATTTATATTTAGTCCTTTGGTCCATTTGGAGTTAACTTATGTACATGGTACAAGGTAAGAGTCTAGCTCTATTCCTTTGTATGAAGTGATCCAGTTTTCCAACACCATTGATTGAAAAGACTTATTGAATGGCCTCGATGCCTGTGTCAAAAAATCATATGACTATGTCTGAATGGGGTGTCCCTGGCCTCTGTACTCTATCTTTTTGTTCTACACACCTGTGGGGTATTGCACAATCCTTTATTTTACTTCTTTTAAATTTTATTTATTATTTTTATTTTATGTGTATGCGTATATTGCCTGCATGTTTGTAAGTGCACCCGTGTCGTGCAATGCCGCAGAGGTCAGAAGAGGCTGTCAGATCCCCTGGGACTGGAGTTACAGACAGTTGTTAGCTGCCATATGGGTGCTGGGATTCCAACCCGGGTCTTCTGCAAGAACTACCAGTGTTCTTAACCACTGAGCCATCTCTCCAGTCCTGTTTTACTTTTTTAAGATTGTTTTTGTTATGCAGGTTCCCTAGATGTTCCATATGAATTCATGACATTTAATCTGGACTGGGTCTTCCACATGATGAGCACAGGATCTTCCCCTTCATTGGTTTTGACTTAGTCCATTTTCTGCTACTATAACAGAATATCACCTGGCTAATTTTTTTTATTCATTATTTTTTATTTATGTGTATGAGTGTTTTGCCTGCATGTATGTAAGGGTACCTGTTGTCATGCAATGCCCTCAGAGGTCAGAAAAGGGCATCAGATCCCCTGGAACTGGAGTTACAGGATGGTTGTTAGCTACAATGTAGGTGCTGGAAACCAAACCCAAGTGTTCTGTAAGAGCAGCCACTGGGCCATCTCTCCAGCTCCCACCTGGCTAATTTATAAACAATATAAGTTTATTCAGCTCACTGTTCTGGAGACTAGAAATCCAAAAGTGAAGGCCACTTCTGGTGAACACCTTCTTGCTGTGTCACAATATTGTCAGAGGCATCACAAGAGAGTATGGAAGAGATGTTTGGAGGCAAACTTTCCTTCTTTCAGAAGCCCACTCCCAAAATGATGGTATCAATGCATGCAGAAGGGCAGAGCTCTCACAGACTAACCATCCTTTGGAAGTCTTGTCTCTTAATACCATCATAATGGGAATGAAATTTTGACATGAGCTTTGGAGGGGACATTCAAACCATAGCAGGTATCATCTTCAAAACTTTTTTTTTATGTTTTAGGATACAAAATAGAAGATTTAGTTATGACAGTTCCACACACATACCACTATACTTTGTCCATATTCACCCCTGTCCTTCCCCTTCTTCCCCCAATGGTGCCCCTTTTGTTTTCATGCCATATATATTATATATGGTCCACAGAGAAAACACTCACATTTGTCTTTCTACCCCCATTGCGTCCTCATTCCCCCATCCCCACTCTCTTCAATTTCTTTCAGCAATATTTTCCAGTTTTCAGTAATCACATCTTTCACCTCTTTTATTTTATCCTTTAGATGTTATTTTAATAGGATTGTTTGCCTAATTTCTTTATGGCATTGTTATTGTGTATAGAAACACAAATGATTCTTTTTTAATATTTTATTATTTTTATTTTATGTGTATGCATGTATTGCCTGCATGTAGGTAAGTGCACCCATGTCGTTCAATGCCCATGGAGGACAGAAGAGGCTGTTGGATCCCCTGGAACTGGAGTTACAGACAGTTGTTAGCTGCCATGTGGGTGCTGGGATTCTGCAAGAACAACCAGTGTTCTTAACCTCTGAGCCATCTCTCAAGCCCCACAAATGATTCCTTTGTCTTTTATTTATTTGTTTGAGAAAGTCCTTATTTTTTTCTTTAAAGGACTTGATTTTTTTTTTTATTTATGTACAAAGACAAGTATGATCTCTTTCACTGGTTTCAATGGGTAGATGGTGTTGAATTCATTCATTCCATGTTACTTATTCCAACTTAATGAAGCCTACTCCCTTCGGCACATGTTCAGCCCGTACTTCCAGATCATACAGTGGTGGTTAGAGCTGACACAGTACGAACAAGAACCCTGGCCAAATTTTCACAGTGACTCCAGTAGAGCTGCCGGTGACCCATCTTGTCTCCAGATGTCCAACAAGGGAAAAGTCTTCTTTTTCTTTTTTTACATTTAGAATTATATTTTTTGTCCTTAAAAATTCAAACACTTTAGTTTTTCTAACAGTAGCTTGTATTTATTACATGTTGCTTTTAAGATATATTCACATTTATCATGACATTTAAGTCACTAAGTAATGTTGAGCTATACAGCAATTGATTTCACTTTACAAATCAGAAGGCATGTCCAATATACCCAAGAATTTAGTTCTCTTCTCTATAAAAAGTTATGGTGGCGCACAGAGGCAGGCGAATCCCTGTGAGTTCAAGGCCAGCCTGGTCTACATAGTGAGTTTCAGGACAGCTGGGGCTACAGGGAGATCCTGTCTCAAAAAGCCAAAAAAAAAAAGTTATCTGAGAGCTGGAGAGATGGCTCAGAGGTTAAGAACACTGATTGTTCTTGCAGAAGACCCAGGTTCAAATCCCAGCACCCACACAACAGCTAACAACTGTCTGTAACTCCAGTTCCAGGGGATCGGATGGCCTCTTCTGAACTCCGAGGGCATTGCACAACATGGGTGCACTTACCTACATGCAGACAATACATGCATATACATAAAATAAAAATAATAAATACAATATTTTTAAAGTTATCTGTGCTACTTTAAATTAAGGAAATAAAATACAATAGGAGTCGGTTTTTTAAATATTGTTTGAAAAATTCAAACAGCATATTTTGATCATATTGAAATACTCTGTCCCTTTTCCACACCCTCCTTACTACCTCCCAAACTTCATGTCCTGTATTATTATTTGTATTTTTTTATTTTTTGTTGAATTTTTGCAATTTTCATACAATATAGTTTGATGGTATTTAGATTCCCCTCCCCTACCTGCACCTTCCCCCACACCCTGCCCAATTTACTCATATATATAAAAAATACATCCTATAAAGTCTGATTTGTGCCCCTAAATGTCCTTCAGTGTGGGTCCATCCATTGGTCCCACCAAGAGTCCAATCCATGGAAGACACTGTCTTTCCCGCTCCCAGGTGCTGGAACTATTTATTTTTACTAATATTTTAATTGAATTTATGCAAATTACAAACAAAATATTATAGTCATATTTAGATCCCCCCCACATCTACACCCCCTGTTTCTAACTGCCCACCAAATTTCTGTATTCTAATATATATTCATCTCTATGTATATATTTCATGCAGGTCCATCCACTGGAACCTGGTCAACTTACCAAGAGTCTCACCCTTAAAAGATATTGACTCTCCCCTTCCCAGCAGCCATCAATTGCCAATAGTTCCTCACATAGGGTTGGATTTCTTGCCTACTTCCCATATCTATGCTGAGATTTTGTTCTGTCCTGCAGAGATCTTGTTATGCTGTCACTATTGCTATGATTTTATATGAGTAACTTCCGAACTGTCTGAAAAACTCTGTTTCCTTGTGGTCATCCACCTCTTATGGATCTTACAATCATTCCACCACCACCCCTTTCTGCAAGGATCCTTAAGCCACAAATGATTCTTGTATGTTGGTTTTGTATCAGGAAACTTCGTTGAGTCTATTAGTTCTTACACTTTTTTATGATGTTTTTTCTCAAACCTTTGGCATTTTCTATATAAAGGATTATAAGATCTGTGAACAGTTAATTTTCTCCTTCTTTTCCAATGCGGTGCCTTTTATATCCTTTTCTTGTCTAATTCCACTGGCTAGAACTTCTAGTATCATATGGAACAGACAGTAAAGTTGCCATCTTTGTCTTATTCCTGATCTTAGAGATAAAGTTTGGGGTTGTTTACCATCACTTATATTAGTTATATGATTTTTATATAACCTTTGTTAAATGGAATAACTTTGTTCTGTTCCTAGTTTGTGAGTCTGTTTCCTTATTTATTTATTCATGAATTTATTTACTTATTTATTTACAGTACTGGGGATTGGACCAGCCTCGTGCATACCATGCAGCCACCCTAGCAATGACCTGATATCCTCAGCTTTCTTTTTATTTTTTATTTTGATGCAGGTTCTCATTGCATTGCCTGGGCTGGCACTGAACTCACTCTGTAGTCCAAGCAAGCACTGAACTTATGATCCTCCTACTTCAGCTATTTCAGTCTCCCAAATAGCTACAATTACAGACCTGTACCACCAGACACAGATATCTCTTTTACACAAGACATTTTTCATCATCCTTCATCTTCTCCTGTCTATAACTACAATCCCAGGAAGTTCCCCACAACCCCTATGACAATGGTCTAATCTTGAGTACATTTCTTAAAATGAGAAATTCCTCTGAGGAACTCCCATTAGTCCATGATACCTGTTTCAAGGTGATTTACAGATATTCTTGGTGGTAAGTGGAAACCATGGTAGGAAAGGGGGGAAATTATGAAATTCTCTCCCTTTAAATTTAGCTCTACTTTCACTCACATCTGTCTTTTTGTTCCTACCCATAGCTGAGAAATTACCAGAAATCACCTCATAGTCTTCACATTTTTGTGGTGAGAACCTGTAAAATATGCCTTTTTAGCAACTTTCCAGGATACAGTATGTTGTTTTAACTGTAGTCCCCATATTGTAGAGTAAACCCTTAGAACTTGTTCCACCTCATCTAAAAAACTTTGTACCCTTCCTTAAGCAAGCATCTCTTTATTCTCCCTTTCTGACTATATCCGCCCTCAGCTGCTGTTGGCTAATATTCTATTGTTTGTTTCTATGATTTCAACCTTTTTATTGAATTTTTTGCAAATTTCATACAATATATTTTGATCATATTTAGACCCTTTCCCCTGTCTACACCCCTCCTGTAGCACACCACCACCACCAGGTTTCATGTACTCTGTCATAAATATTAAGGCCTATCAAGTCAAGTTTGTGTCCTCAAATGTTCCTCAGAGTATATCCACTGAAGTCTGGTTAACTTCTCTGGTGTCACACACTTGAAAAACAAGCTCTCCCTCTTCCAGCAGTTATCAGTTGCCAATAGTTTCTCAATTAAGACTGGGGCTTCTTACCCACTTTCCCACTTCTAAGCTGAGATTTGGTGTGGCTTGAGCTTCCATGGGTCTTATGCAGGCTGTCGGGAAAACTCTGTTTTCTTGTGGTCATCCACCACACTGGCTCTTACAATCTTTCCACCCCCTCTTCCACAATGGTCCCTGAGCCTTAGATAGCAGAGGTTTCATACAGATGTCCTATTCAGGGATAAGCAGTCTGCAGTCTCTTATCCTCTGCACTTTATCCAGTTGTGGCTTTCTGAGTTAATCACCATCTGTTGCATCAAGAAGCTTCACTGGTGAGAGTTGGTGGGTGAATTAATATTCTTTCTACACCCTGTTCCACTATGTTACCAGAGCCTTAGGTGTAGAGGTGGCATTGTAAGTGTGTCGTTTAGGGCTGGGCACCTCATAGACAGTCTTTGTGTTTGACCAGTTATGGAACTTTGTGATAGCCTTCATATGTTCCAAAAGAAGCTTCTTTGATGAGTGGTGAGAGGTACACTTGTCTATAAATATAAGGATACATATTTAGAATACAGTAAAAATTGCATTGGTCTAGGGGTGGGACAAAAGTAAGTTTTTCTCTAGGATCTATGACTTCTCCAGTCATGTGTATTTGGCTATGTTTACAGTACCACACATGAGTTCCCTCCCATCAAGTGGGCCTTAAGTCCAATTAGACAGCTGTTGATTAGCCCCAAGATAAAAGTGCTGCTATTGCCCCAGGAGAGATTATTTGCTGGGCCAGTCATTGTTGTGGTTCATAGACTTTACAACTGGATGGGATCATTGATCAATTTTCTCCCTTGGCAGTTTGCATAATATCTTCTGATGCTATGGGAGCTAGTCTTCAGGGAGGAGGCTTCCAAATCAGCTCCAGTTCAATTGCTCCAAGTCCTGTGTCCAAAGTATGTGCAATAAGGTCTTACCAAGCTCTAAGAGGTAATCAAGGGCTGTGGCAATATCCTGTGTTATTTTGGGAGTCTCTTGGACTACCATGACCAATACCTCAAAGGGAGTTTTCTCTTGTCTGGCACTGTGTTTTTGGTTATATAGCCTTCAACTATATACATGCACTCGGGTTCAGATATTGTACGTGTATTTTTCAGTAGGGTTTTAACCTAATACATTTCCCTCTGATTTTTCACACCATCTAAGTGCTATTTATCTCTCCTCTCTCTCTCTGGTATGAGTTTAACTCTTTATATTGCATGTTAGTGTGAGCACGTGGTATTTGTGCATGGCTTATTTCACTTAGAATAATGTCCTTTGAGTTCATCCATGTTGTTCCAAATGTCAGGATTTTTCTTCTTGAAGACTGAGTAATATTTCATTGTGTATGTACATCACATTTTATTTTCCTGTTCATCTATTGATAGGTGTGCAGGATGTTGCCGTATCTTGGCTATTGTGAACAATGCAAGGAGCATGGAAGTGCAGATATCTCTTCAACATCTGGCTTTCAATTCCCTTGGATATATACTCAGTAGAAATACTGGATTACCTGATAGTTCTATTTTAATTTTGTGAGGACCCTCCGAAATATTTCCTTCCTTTCCTTCTTTCTCTCTTCCTTTCTTTTCTTCCCCCTCCATCCTTCTTTCTCTTTTTCTTCATCTCTTTTTTTTTTGGGGGGGGGGGGACAGGTTCTTACTCTGTAGCCCAGTCTGCCCTGAAGCTCATGATTCTCCTTCCTCTGCCTCCAACATGTTGGGATTACCAGAGTACACCACCATGTTTCCATATATCTGTGTTATTTTACATTCCCACCAACCCTGGAAAACAATTGCTTTTCTCTGCCAGTCTCTTAAACACTTAGTGTCATTTGTCATTTTAATAAATACCATCCTAGATGGTGTGATGCAATATCTCTTTGTGGTTTAAATTTGCACTGGGAACTGGGAATACGGTGCAGTTGGTAGAGTCCTTGCCTAGCATGACAAAGCCATGGGTTTGATCCCCAGCACCACATAAACCAGGCCTGCAATCTCAGCATTCATGAGAAAAGTGGAGGCAGGAGGATCAGAAGTTCAAGGTCATCCTTACCTTCTCTGTCTCAAAAAAAAAACTTTTTACATTTCTCTGCTATTAGTGATGCTGAGCATGCTGTATTATCTGCTAGCCACTTGTGAGTCTCCTTTTAAGAATGTCTGATAGGGGCCTTGGAGAGATGGTTCAGAGGTTAAGAATACTGAATGTTCTTGCAGAAGACCCAGGTTCAAATCCCAGCACCCACATGGAAGCTAACAACTGTCCATAACTTCAGTTCCAGGGGATCTGACAGCCTCTTCTGTCCTCTGTGGGCATTGCACAACACGGGTCCACTTACCTACATGCAGGCAATACACTCATACACATAAAAAAATTAAAAATAATAAAATAAAAAAGAAATGTCTGATCAGGCCCTTTGCCTACTTATTAATCAGATCATTCATCTTTTAGTAAAAAGACATTGAGTTTCTTATATTTTGAATATGACTCTATCCTCAGATAGGTTTGCAAGGACTAGGGATATAGCTCAGTAGTAGAATGTTTGCATAGCATCCCTAGCACAAAACATAGAAAGGAATTCTAAAAGAAGGAATGGGAAGAAGGAGGGACTTGTAAATAATTTCCTTCATGATATAGGCTGTTTTTTTCACCCTGTTGATGTTTTCCATGGGTGTGCAGATTTTTTAGTTTAATGTAGTCCTGTTTGTCTATTGCTTTTACCATATGTGTTTTGGGGGTTACAACCAAAAGAAATCATTGCCCAGACCAATGTCATGGAGGTTTCCCTCAGAGGTATTTTTTTTTCCTAGTAATTTTACAGTTTTGGGTTTTACATTTAAATCTTAAGTACACCTTGAGTTGTATTATGCTTTTTTGGAGTTTCAAATTAATTCTAAGTCAACAAATATACTCTCTTTACTCAAGCAATTTTTAGCAATGACTTATTGCTGTCTTTTTTTTAAAAAAAAAAAACAGGAATATTTCCTATAACCCAATACAGAAAATCCAAGAAAATCAATTTGATTGTCTTGCCAAACTCAAGTCTCTGTAAGTATATACATATGTAGTTTATTACAATACTAATAGCATGTTCTTGTATTTTCCAGTCACGTTTTATTTCCAGCTCCACAAAAATATGAGTGTTTGATGGGCTATAAACAAATAACCATTATGTTTATCTTATGTTAATAAACTAAAATTTAAACAATGATGAATCATTTTTCATCTTTCTATAAGTCACCAGGATCTTATATTGAATCATGTGTTCACACTCTCTGAAGGCATCTGTGGGCATTCAATATTCCATCGGTTCTGGGTAATTAAGATTTATCGTAGGCATCCTTATCTTAAGACACAATATTCTAGATTACGTACATCATTACACCACACACACAATAAAAGACATTCTGCTAGTGTATGAGAGTTACCTTTAAAAGGGACATTTCAGTTCATCTTATTTAAGTATTCCATCAGGAAAAAAATGACACTTTATTAGAAAAACGTTTATCACTTAAAAATTACTGTTTATTAACTTTGTTCTACAAATATTGATTGATATTGTAATAATACTTATTATTACAATTAGGTAACATGCACTAGGCATTGTGTCCTGATCTGTGAAGATCAGAAAAATCAAATACTGGAAACATATGTCTATAGCCACTACAGTACAATCTAGGAGGAGCTGGGAGTATATAGTTAGACTGAGCATGAGTATTTGACTTAGAATAAGTGCTAAGTAAATGCACTTTGCTAAATTATCCTTCAGAAAAACTCATTTTATTATGACAAGTATGATGTTCTTTTGACTACTAACTTGATATCTTTAGCAGCCTAGAAGGAATTGAAATCTCAAATATCCAACAAAGGATGTTTAAACCTCTTATGAATCTCTCCCACATGTAAGTAGATGTTTTCTTGTTCACTTTGATTTTAATCTTTGTGTTCCCACATGTATTATGATAATATACCACTACTAAATGTAACTAATCTATTAATATTTTCTACTAATTTTCCTGCTGCTGAATGCTGGGCATTGGTGCCCCCTTTCCAACTCACGTGTTGAAATGTTAACACCAAGGTGATGGTATTAGGAGATGAAGCCTTGAGAAAGTGATTAGCTCATGAAGAAGAGCCTACTTGAATAGCATTAGTGCCTTTAAAAAGAAGACTCCAGAAGGCCTGGAGCTAGTACAGACAAAGCTCTGTGTTTGACTGATTCCCAGCAAAGTGAGAGCGAAAGACAGGAGCTCAGTTGGTGAAAGCATCTGCTACCTAAGTATGAGGACTGAGTTCAGATCACCAGCACCTATATAAAAAATGGGGGTGTAACTTGTGAGTCTATAACCAAAACACTAGAGTTAGGCAGAGATGGGAGGATTGCTGGAGCTTGCTGACTGACTAGCCTCACTCCAGGGTCAGTGAGAGATCCTGTCAATTCAGTAACCATCCTTGCATTTCAAGTGTAACACAAGACAATATTTTTTGTCTTACATAATTCTTAAGAGAGAATGCTTATGTACGATTCCTTAGTTACACACAACAAAATAGTCTTACTAAGAAAAAATGAGTTTATTGGAAGAAATTGGTGTAGTTCACAAAATCTAGGAATAACTGAAAAAAGAGACCTAAATTGAGCGGGAACCATGGCAACAAGAGTTGAACACTGGTCTTATTCAGGCCCTGCTGAAATAGCCCATCCAGGTGTCATCAACAAGACTCAGGGTTCCAGGAAAGTCTGATTTAACTTCTTTGCCTACCCTGAGCCAGGGGAAGACCTCCACTGAAGGTCCACCATGACTTCCCACGGGCGGAGAAGAAATTTCTTCCAAAGAAATTATTATTACATGATTGCATGTTACGCAGCCAAACTAGAAAAGGGTCTGACAAAATTCTGTTGATAAAGCAAACGTTCAGCCTCAGGCACTTAAAATAAAATGACCCTGCAATAGACGATCTCCTTTCTCAGTACCTCTCCAGCATAGTTCACAGAGGAACTGAAATGAATCAGATGGACAGATCAGCATTGAACTTGCATTTGTCAAGACAAATTATAATACAAATTCTAATATAAGCCATCAAGTTTGTATTATTAATTACTATAAGTTTTTATACTATAAAGATTATGTCTTTCTTTTTTTTTGCCACAGCACACTGCCTTGTAAGGCAGACAGATGAAGTCTAAATTCCGATCTTCACAAATGCTAGAAAATTTCCTAGCAACTAATTTTCCTCCATTGAACATTTTTCTCCAATGTGGTAATACTCAAGCTAATCTCACAAGTTCATTTGAGACTTTATTCCTGATGCCTATAAAATACCCAGTAAATGGTGCTCCTCTTGCTGATGACACAATAGTAATTCTGAGTTATTCAGGTGAAGTCTTTATGAAGGCAAGTCTCTCTATTGATGAAATAACTCACTCAACAAATGCTCATTTAATCCCTTGTCAGGTTTCAAAATCTAGTGTGAGCTACAGGCATGTTAAGAAGCAGTCACTGGGGCTAGAGAAATGGCTCAGCAGTTAAGAGCACTGACTATTCTTGCAGAGGGCTCCTAGAGCCCACATGTTGGCTAACAACTGTCCAAAATGCCAATTCCAAAGGATCCAATGTCCAATCCTGGTTCTATGGGCACTGCATGCACATGGTGCACTACATACATGCAGGCAAAACACTCATACACATAACATCAAAATAAATCAAAATCAACTTAAAGTAGTTATCAATAATAACCATGTTATTATCAGAAATTATGTTATAATTTCTGTAACAGAGAAGCCAGGGAAGCATCAGGGAGGAAGCACTGAATTTTCCCCTTGATAGTTAAACAGTAAGATAGTTACAGCAACACTATGTGTACGGGAGCTGCATAACCATGAGTTTATATGGACTGAACTCTGAAAAAAGCCACTGAAAGTGTCTTGGATAAATTCCCGCTCTTGCTCACAAGCTAGCCATTTACTCATATTCTCAGACATGTCTAAACTTAAACATTCCATATGTCTGCTTGCTGTTCTCCCACATTCTTTTACTGTGACATCAAGAGGATGAGCATTAAAATTGAAATTTCAGAATCATTAGGAAGAATAGCGAGTACTTACTATTACACTGAATCTTATACGGACACAGTTTCTACCGAGAAAATGCTGAAAACAATTATCAGTGTATGATGAGTATGATGACACTAAGCTAAGTTCATGATGGAATTTTATCTTCTCTTTCTGCATAGATATTTTAAGAAATTTCAGTACTGTGGATACGCACCACATGTTCGCAGCTGTAAGCCCAACACTGACGGAATTTCATCTCTGGAGAACCTCTTGGCAAGCATTATTCAGAGAGTATTTGTCTGGGTTGTATCTGCAATCACCTGCTTTGGAAACCTTTTTGTCATCTGTATGAGACCGTACATCAGGTCTGAAAACAAGCTGCATGCCATGTCAATCATTTCTCTCTGCTGTGAGTATTTCCTGGCTAAAAGGGAACTGGTTTTGAAATGTGCAAAACCATTGCTATTAGAAAACATTCCACTGGATGTGTTGGTGCACACCTTTAATCCCAGCATTCAGAAGGTAGAGACAAGTGGATCTCTGTGAGGTAGAGACCAGTCTGGTCTACACTGCTACACTGGAAGTTCCAGGCCAGCCGGTCCTGGAGACCCTGTCTGAAAAAAAAAAAAAAAAAAAAGTTCCATGAGTGACAGAATTAATTATAAGATTTAAATTGTCCTTATTTTTTGCTTAGATGGTACTTTCTGCAATAAAAAAATGGAATGATTTGCCAGGTGTGGTGGCATAAGCCTTTAATCCCAGCCCTTGGGAGGCAGAGGCAGGTGGAGATCGAGGCCACCCTGGTTCACATTGTGACTTCTAGGTGGGCCGTGACTAGAGAGATCCTTTCAAAAAACAACCAACAAAAAGACAAAAAAAATGGAATAACTTTAGTTATAAGAAAATAGTTTATTTTTTATGTGTATGAGTGTTTCTTTCTGCACTCATGTAGTGCAACATCCACAGAGGACAGAAGAGGGTGGAAGATCCCTGAAGCTGGAGTTGTGGACAGTTGTTAGTTAGCATATTGATGCCAGGAACCAAATCTGGGTCCCTGCAAGAGTAGCCAGTGCTCTAAACCACTAGGCCATCTCTCCAGCCCCCAGAGAATAAGTTTTTTAAATGAATATTTTTATTGAACTTTTGTGCATTTAGGTTCCATTACCTTATGTAGCTTAATGAAGCCCTCATTCACTAGTATTTTCTCATATAGTACATAGCTCATAAGACATATTCTGTTAAAACATCTGAACTATTATACCACAAATGCAATCATTACTTCAGTGGTACCCTTTCCACACCCAGGTCTGCCAATGCCAAGTACTGTACACATTGAGAGCTAATTTAAATGCCAAAAAATCCCACAAGAGACAGAGAAAAATACAAAAGGCTGAGAAGAGAATCTGAGAAAAATGTTCTGCTCAAGCAAGCTCTGGTCACTTTAGCCCTCCAAAATTGCACTTGCTACAGAGCACTTCATAATTTTTCATATTTCCTAAATTCATAGGCTTCAAAATTCATAGTCATTACTCCATCATCAACACTTCTGAATTGGTTTCTCTAGGTTTCTGGATGATACCCTTAGCTTCAGTTGAGAGAGTTTCAGTTGAGGAGCTGCCCCAAGTAATATTACCCCTATCTAGGTCCCTAATAGGATGTTTGACATAAGTGATTTTACTAATTTGTTTTACACTGCTAAGTGGTAGTGTTAGAATGGAACAGACAGGATATCTCCTCTTAGAGATTTGCATTCTAAAGAATAAGAGGGGAATGATCATATCATTAACTAGAGTTTTCTATGAGAATGGTTACAAGGAGAATAGGTGGATAAGCCTTCATCCGTAAGTTAGGGGTTTTCTTGGTAGTGGGGATTTAAACTGGGGCCTCATTCGTGCTAAGCAAGCACTCTACCACCAAGCTACAAGCTCAGTCTATGAATTCTTATGAGAATAAAAAGTGCCTCCTCTTCTATAGTCATAAAAACAACATGATACTGGCACAAAAATAGACCCAAAGATCAATGGAATAAAATTGAAGACCCAAATAAGAGTACATTCAATTTCAGCCACCTGGTATTTGACAAAAGAGCCAAGAACATTCACTGGAGCAAAGAGCATGTTCAGCAAATGGTGCTGGCAAAACTGGATCTCCACCTGTAGAAGAATAGAACTAAACCCCTATCTTTCACCCTGCACAAAAGTCAATTCCAAATGGACCAAAGATCTCAATGTGAAGCCTGAAAGTGTTAGAGAAAACATAGGAAATAACCTACAAGATACAGGTGTAGGAAAGGATTTTCTAAACCAGACATCGTTGCTCAGGAAACAAGGTCAAGAATCAACAAATGGAACCTCATTAAACTAAAAAGCTTCTGTACATCAATAGAAGCAACCAAGGAAGTGAAGAGAAAACCCACAGAATGGGAGAAAATATTCACCAGTGACACATCTGACAGAGGCTTAACATCCAGAATATATAAGGAACACAAAAACAAAGTATCAGGAAAGAAAGTAACCCAATTAAAAGATGGGCTAAGGAACTGAACGGAGTTCTCAAAAGAAGAAATAAAGATGGCTAGGAAGCGTCTTAAAAGGTGTTTAACATCACTAGTAATTAGGGAAATGCAAATTAAAACCACTTTAAGATTTCATCTTACCCCAGTCAGACTGACTAAGATCAAGAGAACAAATGATACCAAATATTGGAGAGGATGTGGGGAAAGGGGAACACTCATCCACTGCTGGTGGGACTACAAGCTTGTTCAACCCATATGGAAAGCAGTGTAGAGAACTCTTAAAAAACTACAAATGAACCTACCATTTAACCCAGTTATACCACTCCTTAGCATATATACCCAAAGAACTCAGCCTATTGCAGAGACACACGTACATCCATGTTTGTTGCTGCTCTTTTCACAATAGCTAAGAGATGGAAGCAACCTAAGTGTCCCTCAACTGATGAGCAGATAATGAAAATGTGGTTCATTTATACGATGGAATTTTACTCAGCAGTAAAGAAAGATGAAATCATGAAATTTGCAGGTAAATGGATGGAACTAGAAACTGTTATACTAAGTGAAGTAACACAGACTCAGAAAAAAAAAATGGCATATGTTCTCCCTCATATGTGGATCCTAGCACCAAACCCTGATAAGTGAATATGTATCCAGACATAACTACAGGAACCAGGATAAGAAAGAGGAACCAGGGAAATAAAGGAAAAGAAAGAATCTGAAAGAGAAGAACAGTAGAAAACAGGTGTTAACAAGGGAGATATGGACAATAATGGGGTTATTTTAAGGGGAGGGGGAGGGAAGGTTATACAAGGAGCCTAGAGGATAAAGGGAAAAAAGGAGTTCAAGAGAGGTGGGACCATAGGAGAAGGGTGTTATTAAGGGAGAAATGGAGAAAACAGGAGCATCTTAAATGGGGAAACCATGGTGGAAGGGTTAGACAACATGAGAGATAAACAATGCCTAGCTAGTTTTAGAAAACCAGAGGGAACCGTATTAGGCCAACAACCTGCTGACAAATTATACATACAACCAGATCAAAGAATGTAATATATGTCTAGGTAAGGTTTATCTGAGAGCATTTGGTCTTTGCCCAAGCTCTATCTACTTGGAATATGGTAATTAAAAGTACCAGACTGGTGGAACTAATCTTGTTGGATGTTTAACAGCCATACTTTGAGGCCTATACTAATTTGGTCAGGGGGGCATCAAGGACAGTTTTTGCTCCTTGCCCTCCTAGGTCAACTAAGTTCCAGGGGACTATGAGCATCTCTCAAAATGTCCTGTGGTGGTCACCTGTCCTCTTGAGCAAGGAGGCCATGGAGACCCCACCAGATGGACCTGAATGAGTGTCCAGTCTACAAAGAGGAAGGTCAACACAGAGGAAACATTTCCTTCATGCCTCCAAGCGACCCCAGCCATGGTCGAGCAGGACCTTTGACTTATCTTCACATAGACAGAACTGGTAAAAGAAAGGAGCCAGGGGCTCCTCCCAAGCCCACGTTACCCCTGAGGAACAGATCTTCAAATGACCTTAAGAGTAAAAACAAATTGTTTTATCTGGGCCAAATGTGGGGTCTTAAACACCCAAAAGGAAAGTATAACCAAAAATTAATGGGGTCAATATAATTTTTAAGAGTCCATATGTAGAGTTAAAGCCTTCATTACAAGAAACAATGGCAGACAGGTAATACCTTCCTTTGAGTTATTGGCCAAGGTGGTACAAGAGACTCCCAGACAGTGACCCAGCATAGAACTGGGAAAATGAACAGCAGACCACAATCTTAACTAAAGGAATGTTAACAACTGATTGTTGCTAGATGAGGAACAGCTGATCTTCCTAAAATAAGGCTCTCTAGATAGGCTGACTAGATTCAGCAGATGGACAAGCACTAGAGAATGGCTGGGGGTGTTGACAACACAGAGGACAGTAACAGGAATGACAGAGTATGTGGGCTCCAGTATGTGGAAGGGGGGAGGCTATGGGAGGGTGCCATTTGGGAAGTGGGTATATAGATGAATAAGATTGTATGGGATGTTCTGTATGATATACACAGAAAAATCAACAAATTTAAAAAAAGACATATCTGAGGAGGAAGCATAAAAATCTACTTCATGTTAAATAGTAGAGGTGATAAACATTACCAGTCAAATCTACCTGATAACTTTATATCCATACTCAGGTACTAAGGATCCAAGTATAACTGACTGTGACTAGTAATCATCAGATGCATAGAGATTAAAGGCACATGTGCCGACATCTAAGTTTTAGTAGCATTAAAAATGTAGGAACTAGCATATTTTAAAATGAAATGGAGATCTTCTCTAAAGGGTAAAAACTCATTCAATTTTGTGTCTTACAGGGTTTATACTGAGTTCAAAATTGTATAACTGTATTAACTCAACTGTGAACCTGAAAATTTACAGACACCTTTGAAAGAGATGTATCCTTGCTCTGGAGTGTGTTACTGGATTATTAAATTCTTTTAAAAATTTAAAAAATAATAATTCTTCAAAGCATAAAAATTTGCTCCTTAATAATTAGTAGATGTGAAAAACATTACCATTGAATTCTACCTGATGACTTTATATCCATGCTCAGATGCCAAGGAGCTCAGAAAGTAACCATGACTAGTAATAATCAGATATAGAGAGATTAGAAACACATGTGCAAACATCTCAGTGTCAATTACATTAAAAATGAATTTTTCCGTATGAAACTGTGTATTTTAATAATGAAATGGAGATCTTTTTTAAAGTTTAAAACCTCATTTAATTTTATGTCTTACAGGGTTTATACTGAGTACAATATTGTATAACTTATTAATTCAGTTGTAAATCTAAAAATTTACAGCCACTTTTGAAAGAGATGCATCTTAGCTCTGGAAATTGTGATCGAATATGTCAATGCTGTTGTAATGAAATGCTTCTTCTAAGTATGTGGTTATTAAATAAATAATTTAAAAATATTGCCTCCTCTTAATATAGAATTGGGTTATTTTCCAAATATTCAAAATGTTATCCTGTAAAGATATACAAACTATGTATTTCTCTGACTCTGTACACTTTTGACCCTTGTAGGTGCCGACTGCCTAATGGGAATATATTTATTTGTGATTGGAGCCTTTGATCTCAAGTTTCGGGGCGAGTACAATAAGCATGCTCAGCCATGGATGGAGAGTGTTCATTGTCAGCTAATGGGATCACTGGCCATTCTGTCCACAGAAGTATCTGTTTTACTTTTAACATTTCTGACACTGGAAAAATACATCTGCATTGTATATCCTTTTCGGTGTTTAAGACCACGAAAATGCAGAACAATTACAGTTCTAATTCTCATTTGGATTATTGGGTTTATAGTGGCTTTCACTCCACTAATCAATAAGGAATTTTTCAAAAACTACTATGGCACCAATGGGGTGTGTTTTCCTCTTCATTCAGAAGATACAGAAAGTGCTGGAGCCCAGATTTATTCAGTGGTAATTTTTCTTGGTAAGAGACTGTATGATAAGCCTTGCTGTGTTCTATATGCTTGCAGAAATAACTCACACTATAAACTCACTAAGCTTTCTATTGTTTACAAATTTTTATTTCAAATAAAACTAGATCTTCTTAATGACTCTGAAGGTGAATTTAATCAGAATGCCCAACATGGATTCTTTTTCCTCAAATCACTCCTTATCATATAAATTCCAATCTGATGCATTCCATAAAGAACATTAAACACTTGTATTTTGTAGCCTTTACTATACAATGCAACATTATGGCTATGCTAAATAAAGATAGGCTCACTCTATTTTAGCCAAATGTGAACCCAAACTGATGAGAAACTGTTCCTTCAGAATTCTCTTGAGCCATGCTCTTGAACAAGGGTTTTCCTCTCTTTTACTGAGAGTATATCGAGCATGAAATGGAGAAAAGAGCATGAAAAGAGGTACTGTCCTATCAGAGGATTATCTCCTTTCTGACCCTTACCAACCTAAAATAGCACACAGATGACCACAAAGAGATGTTATCAATTTAATCCCATCTATTGTTTGCAACACAAATGGAATAATCTTCATTGCTTCCAACAAATAACTGCGGTTTGCTACAATTACTTGACTAACATACAAAAAATGCACATACATACATACATTATTCTGGGTCAAAGGCAAGGAAGGGTCATGAGTGATTAAGGCTATATTCCCAGGCCACAAGAGGAGCCCAAAGCTCACCAAGCTTGCCTACATTATAAACAAGCTAAGATAAGATTAACATTTTTGTTGCAAAGTTAAGTAAAAATCATTTGTCCAGAGCATGTCTGTATTGTAAAAGCCATGCCTATAGTATTTCATATACCACAATTATATGAGCATAACTATATTTATTACAGTTTTGACTTCCTATATACAGGCACACACAGCTTTGGCTTCAGAATATACATGAAACTGTTCTAAACTAGCAAAATTAAAATATCCTCAAAATATAGCAAAATGTATTTAAATTATGAAAAAAATCACCAATATTAGAAAGATGAAAAGGTTTAGGGTATTTATCAAATTTATTTAATATGTCATACTAAAATTATGTATCTCATCATTCATTACCTCAATATTTCTGAGTTGAAAGAATTCATGACTTCTGTGTGCCTTAGTAATTCTGAAAAGAAAATAAAAGACCTTATCAAAAGTTAAGCACAGTGGTATATGTTTGCAACCTCGGCACTTGGGAGGTTGAGACAGAAGGATTCTAAGTTTGAGGACAGCTTAATCTACATAGCCAACTTGAAGGCCAGCCTGGGCTCCATAGTGAGACCCTGTCATAAATAAATAAATAAATAAATAAATAAATAAATAAATAAATAAATAAATTCCACTTTATGGTCTTTGTATCTTTAATAACATCCAAGAGTGTGTTATCAGTCTTGAAAGAATGTTAATATATTATTCTTATTCTTCATGTTCTATACAGGTATTAATCTGGCAGCGTTTATCATCATCGTTTTTTCCTATGGAAGCATGTTTTACAGTGTTCATCAAAGCACCATAACAGCAACTGAAATACGGAATCAAGTGAAAAAAGAGATGATCCTCGCCAAGCGCTTTTTCTTCATTGTATTTACTGATGCATTATGCTGGATACCCATTTTTATACTGAAATTTCTTTCACTGCTTCAAGTGGAAATACCAGGTACGATCTTTTTCTCTTCGTGCAGGGTTGTTCTAAGAAAGACAATTAACATTCTTAACATTAAGTAGTTAAAAGGATTATTAGTCAGAGTTCTGTGTACTTTGTCTCCATCATCAATAAAATATTTACTGAGAGGAAACTGTTCTTTTCATAAATTCCCAGTGCCACAGTTATTAGCAGAACAAATAAGTATTGGACAAAATAAATGACATGCAGTGCTGAAATTAGCTGAATGTTTAAGATGGCCATAAAGGAAAACAAATTATCAAATAATTAATTCATTGAGTATGTAAGACATGTTTCTCCCATATATCCTTGCTCTGGAAATTGTTACTGAATATGTTAAAGCTATAATGAAATGCTTCTTCTAATCATATAGTTATTAAATTTTAAAAAATCAAAAAGAAAAATAAAGAAATGTTTCTCCCTAGAACACATATGATTTAGAGCGCACTGCATCCCAACATGACATACGAAAAGAAAACACAGAATTTTTAAAACGTAATGTATGTCACATCCATCACAGTGGTGGTTTTCAGAGAGAGAGAGAGAGACAGGCAGACAAAATAAACAAGTGTTGGTATAAAGGTGGAGAAATTTGATCTTTCATGCATTGCCAGTAGGAATTGAAAATGGTGCAGCTATTGTGGAAAACAGCAAATTCAAAGTATTAAATATAGAATCGCCATACAATCCAGCCATTCCACTTCTGGATAAATGCCCAAGGAATTGAAAGCTAGGACTAAAACAGATATTTGGAGACCCATGTTCAGAGCAGCATTACTTACAATAGTCAAACTATCGAAGCAATACAGTGTCCATAGAGAGATATACACACAAAAGTAGCAAAAACACACTAGGATCATTATTCAGCTTTATAAAGAAAGGAAATTCTTTTAAAATTTGTATTGTATTTATTTGCTCTGTGTGTGTGTGTGCACACATGCATGCCACAACATGTATGTGGAAGTCAGAAAACAACTTGCTGAAGTCAGTTCTTGCCTTCTGCCATCTAAGTTCCACACATTGAGCTCAAGTAGTCAGGCTTGGCAGCAAGTACCTTTATCCACTGAGCCATCTTGCCAGCCCCTTGAGAGGAAATTCTGACATATGCTGTATTATGGGTGAATCTTGAAGACATTATGTTGAGTAAACAAGTCAGATACAAAAAGGACAAATGTTTTATGATTTACTTTACATGAGGCTCCTGGAATAGACAAATTCATAGACAATATAGAATGGTGGTTGCCAAGGGCTAGTAAGGGAAGATTGGGAGTCATTGTTTAACTGGTATAGTTTTATCTGGGAAGGCAAAAACTTTTGGAGCCTGATGGTTGTGATGGATGCTCAGTAATGTGAATATACTTAGTGCCATGGAAATGCACATTTAGAAATGGTTAAAGTGACAAATTTTATGTTATATCTATTTTACCACAAAAACACACAAATATCCTCTGCTAACTGCATAGGACTACAGTACATATTCACATATTTTAATCTATATATGCTTAATGTAACTTTGAGCTCAAGGATGATGATAGGATCTTACAGGTTATGAAGAATAAGAGGAAGGACAATGGCAATTGATTAAATTATGATAAAAATCTGAGTATTTGGTAGCTCTATATGTGCAAAGGTGATTTTTAAAGATGAATTTAGAGGGCTGGAGAGATAACTCAGTTAATTAAGAGTGTTTGCTGCTCCTCCGGAAGACCAGAGTTCAGTTAACAAATCTTCAAAAAATATGGGTTTAGTCAAAGATGGTTGGGGGATTTTATTTTGATTTTGTTTTTGTTTTGCTTTCCTTTAGTTTTGAGAAGTTGTTTATTTGTTTGTGGTATTGGGGCTTGAACCTGGGGTCTCTCTCAATGTTGAGCAAGTACTCTACCACCTAGCTTATATCTCCAGACATTTTTATTTTTCACTTTTTTAAAATTATTTATTTAATAACCACATACTTGGAAGAAGCATTTCATTAAAACAGCATTGACATATTCAACAACAATTTCCTGAGTTAGATGCATCTCTTTCAAAATTGGCTGCAAATTTTAGGTTTACAGTTGAATTATTACAGTTATACAATATTGTACTCAGTATAAATCCCATAAGACATAAATTAAATGAGGTTTTAACTTTTAAAAAAGACCTCCATTTCATTATTAAAATACACAGTTTCATACAGAAAAATTCATTTTTAATGCAATTGACATTAAGATGTTTGCAGAAGCGTTTCTAATCTCTATATATCTGACTATTAGTAGTCACAGTCGGTTACTTTCTGAGCTCCTTGGCATTGGAGCATGGAGATAAAGTCATCAGGTAGATTTCAATGGTAATGTTTTTCACATCTACTAATTATTAAGGAGCAAATTTTTATGTTTTTTATTTTGAGGCATAGTCTTGCAAAGTTACCTCACTCACTCTTTAGCCCAGAATGGACTTGAACTTTGAATACTCTTATTTCAGTGTCCTAGTAGTTGGGATTGCAGACCTGTACCACAAGCCTGCTCAAAGGTGTTTCACTGAAATAAATATTTGGTCAAAAACCTAAAAATGTGAAAGGCTGGGGAAATAGTTGACTTGGTAAAGTGCTTGCCATACAAGCAGGAGGATCTGAATGTGAATCTCCAACAGCCACGTAAAAAGCAAGCACACAAGCCTAAAACGTGTGCCTATTTTTAAAATCAAGTAAATAAAGCTAGGAGTGTAGCTTAGCAGTAAAGGACTTGCCTAACATGTACAAAGCCCTATGTCGATCTCCTGTACCTTCACAGAACCAGCGCTACCCTACCACTGGCACTCTGGAAAGACATCCTGAAAACAATAAAGACTTGGTGCTTGACTATGTGACATCAAAGGAAAAGCATAAGACTCAAAAGGGGGCTGGAGGTGTGAGAGAGGGGATTTCTGTGCCCTGCAACGTCACTTAACACTCAGATTACTCCAACCTTCTCTTCCAGATACCATCACCTCTTGGGTAGTCATCTTTATTCTGCCTATCAACAGTGCTTTGAACCCAATTCTCTATACCTTGACCACCAGACCTTTCAAAGAAATGATCCGTCAACTCTGGTACAACTACAGGAGAAGAAGGTCTATGGACAGCAAAGACCCTCAGAAGGCATGCACTCCGCCATTCATCTGGGTGGAAATGTGGCCCCTGAAAGAGATTCCAACTGAGTTAATGAAGCCAGCAGCTTTCACAGACCCCTGTGAAATGTCACTCATTTCTCAGTCAACAAGACTCCATTCCTATTAGTAACTGACTCGGAGAATATTGTGAAGTGCTTCAGGAGAAACTTAATGATATGAAATAAATGCGGCAACATTTACAATTTATGGCTAAGACGAGGTAGTTTAAAGTGACATCAGGAAAGATAAAGGTAGCTGGTGTTCATATAAAAAGAACTATGCTGATAATATGTATATATAGTAGTACATGTTTGCATAGGAAATTAAGAGAAATCTACTTCTAGCATGAATTTATGCACACTGCATGGAGGCAAACTGCTGGATGTACACAACACAGAGCCTTTTTAATCTATGCATTGTGTTTAACGACAAAAGATTATGCAGATTCCATCTACAGCTCATAGATTTCTCTGTTATGCATATCAGCAAACTTAAGAATCATAGACATTTTAAAATTAGGGTTTAAAGTTTTGTAATATCCAAATGTAATAGCATCAGAAAAATGACTGGGTGGGTGAGATGGCTCATTGGATAAAAGTGGTTGCCACACAAGCCTGGCAACCTAAACTTAATCCCCAGAACCCATGTAAAGGTAGAAGGAGGGAATGACACCTAAAAGTTGTCCTCAGACCTCCACATGTCTCTCTCTCTCTCTCTCTCTCTCTCTCTCTCTCTCTCTCTCTCTCTCACACACACACACACACACAAACACACACACAC
>NW_008356258.1:10336501-10348894 GCF_000622305.1 Nannospalax galili
AAACATTTTAATGCCAGATTGTTTGAAAAATAGAAATATTGTTTCAAGAACACTTTGTCTCTTTCTAAGTCTCCACGCACTTGAGAGCCAACACAACATATTATTAAAAAGAAGCTTTGCTGCCAGCTGTGTTAGACGTACCTGTAGTCCCAACATTTGAGAGGCAGAGGTGGGAGGCTAGTCTGAGCTACATAGCAAGACCCTGTCTCTAAAAACCTGAACAGGGCTCAGGATGTAGCTCAGTTGATAAAGTGCTTGCTGAACAAGCATGGGGACCTGAGTTTGGATCCTCAGCACCTACATAAAAAGCCAGACGAGGTGGAACAAGCCTGTAATACCAGCACTGGGAAGGAAGAAGAGGATCCCCAAGGCTTGTTAAGAGAGCAGCTAGTGTAGCTGAATCAGTGAGCTCCAGGTCCAGTGAGAGACCATGACCCCAAAATAAGGTGAAAAGCAATTTAGGACAGTACGCTGGCCTCCACACACATGCATGTTCACCCATACACACATACATGTACACACACAAAGAATAGAAAAAAACTAAAGGAAGCTTTTTTATAAACTTAGAACCAGCATTTCTCTGTCAGTATCTACACAGTTTTCTTTCTGTTTCACTTTCAATGAACACCATCAATGAAGAGACAGAACAGGGCAGGAAGTGGAGCATTGCAGAGGCATGAGCCAGAAAAGCCAGGGTAAGGACAAACATTCAGATCCATGATACAGAATCGAGAGTCCAGAAACTAACCTTCATGTGTTCAATCAATTGACTTAAAGGACAACAAGACACACACGACACAACAAACCTAAATATCAAGAGGATATAAACAACTCAAACATATCCACAACCAGCAACCAAGTTTTTAAAGAAAATGCTCCTCAAACTGTACCACAAAATGGAAAGGGAAGGAACAATAGCAAACACTTTCTATGAATCCAGCACAGCCCTGATACCAAAACCAGCACACAAAGGAAAAAAACTATACATCATTTTCTTGATGAACATAAATATAAAGAGTCGATAAAACTCTTACGAATCAGGGGCTGGAAAGCTGGCTCAGTGGTTAAGAGCACTGGATGTTCTTGCAGAGGACCTAGGTTTGATTCCCAGCACCCACATAGTGGCTAACAACCATCCGTAACTCCAGTTCCAGGGGAATCTGACATCATCTTCTGACCTCCACAGGCATTGCACAACACAGGTGCACTTACACACATGCAGGCAATACACTCATACACATAAAATAAAAATAAAATATTTCAAAAAACAAAAAACACAAATCAAATTTGAGAACAGATTAGGGAGATGAACCATAACCAAGTTGGCTTCATCCAAGGAAGCAAGGTTACTGGTTCAAAATATACAAATCAGTAAATCTAATATAGTACAAAAAATAGACTTGACAGAAATTACATGATTATCTCAAAAGACACCAAACAAAGGCCTTTGGCCAAGTTCAACATCCTTCATGATAGAAGCCCTGAGGAAACTAGGAATAGATGGAACACTTCTCAACCTAAAATAGGCTATATATGACAAACCTAGTGCTGACTATACCAAATGGGAAATAAATGAAGGCATTTCCACTAAAGTAGAGAATGAGATTCGAGTGCCACCACACAGTTCTTACGCATTACTATTCTATGCCTTAGCTAGAGCAAGAATCAAGAGAGAAACAAAATGGATACTGATATGACAGGAAGAAATCAACCATCCCTACTTGTAGACAACCGGAACCAACACTTAAAAGACAAGGTTTCCACCAGAAGCTCTTAGATCTCAAACATACTTTCAACGCAGTGTTTTTTCTCAAAAAAAAAATCTAAAAATAGAACTGCCATAAGACCTAGCTAACCAATTCGTGGGTATAGACCCAAAGGACTGCCAACATACCACAGAGATACCTGTACGTCCATATTTACTGCTGTACTGTTCACACTACTTAAAATGGAGCCAGTCTAAATGTCCATTAACAGGTCAACAGAAAAAAAAATGTTCATATATACAAAAAAAAATGTAGTCTTTCTATGTGTCCATAATAAACTTCATTTGAAGCAAGTTCATCATGGATATGTAGAAAAGTTACTGGGTTTTGTGTTTATTTTGCATCCTGCTGTTTGTCCAATTACTTCCATTTTCCTGGAAATACCATGATTTTTTTCTGATGACTGAATAAAATTTCATTATGTATAGGTCACATAAGAAAAGCCAAACTCAGAAAGACAAATATTTCATGTTTACTCTCATATGTGGAATCTAGATTTAAATTTGTGTGTATGTATTTGTATGTTTGTCTGTATGTATTTGTGTGTGTGGTTGTGTGTATGTGTGTGCATTTGTGTCTGATTGTGTGTATTTGTGTGTGTGTGTGCATTTATGCCTGTGGTTGTGGGTATTTTGTGGGTTTATGCATGTGTATTTGTGTCTATTGTGTGTTTGTATTTGTGTAATTTGTGTATCTATTTGTGTGTGTATTTGTGCATGTGTGTATGAATGTGTGTATATGTGTATATTTTTGTGTCTGCATGTACATATGTGTCTGTAGGTGTATGTGTGCCTGTGTGAGTGTTGTGTGTGTGTGTGTGTATGTGTGTTTGATGAAACAATAAAGTGAGCTGTAAGAGGGCAGGAAGAGGTACAAAGGGCTGAGGAAGGAGCTCAGAAGAGGAGAGTATTTGGATGGAGGAAAAGTTGAGGTCACAAGGATCATAGGGGAAAAATTAGAACAAAGTGTAAGTATACATGTATATGAAAATGCCATAAAGAAACCCATTATTTTGTAAGTTAATTTTAGAAATTAATTTTTTAAAGTCTTAGAAGAAAACAGGTAATTCTTCAAGACTTGATATATACAATGGATTCTTAAATATGACAAAAGCAAGAGCAACAAGGGAAAACATTGGCTTCATCTAAGTTAAACTTTGGGCATCAAGGAGATCATCAAGAAAATAAAAATACAGAGATGGCTCAGAAGTTAATGAACACTTGCTGCTGTTCCAGAAAACTCAAGTTCAGTCACCAGCACTCACATCTGAAGTCCCACAACTGCCTATAACTCCAGCTTCAGGGAATCTCACACCCTCTTCTGGCCTCTATAGGCACTGTACTTACATGCACAAACCCACACATTCACATACACATAATTAAGAATAAAATCTTTCAAAAGAAAAGACAACTAAATGCTGCATATGTCTGAAAATGGCTTAATATCCAAACTACGTGATGAACCATTACAACTCAACAATAATTTTTAAATAAACAAAGGGCTTGAATAAACATTTTTCTAAGAAAAATACAAATGGTCAATGGGCATATAAAAAACTGTTCAACATCACTAATCATTAGAGATGTGCAATTTAAAACCATAATGAGGAAACATTTTGCACCAGTGAAGAGGGACTGTCATCAAATAAGTGTCAGAGACGGTGTGTAGAAACTGAACCTCTTGTCCACTGCTCTTGGAGATGTAAAATGGCAACCAATGTGGAAAAGCTTGGCAGTTCCTCAAAATAAATAAATAAATAAATAAATAAATAAATAAATAAATAAATAAATAAATAAATAAATAAATAAATAAATAAATAAATAAATAAATAAATAAATAAATAAATAAATAAATAAATAAATAAATAAATAAATAAATAAATAAATAAATAAATAAATAAATAAATAAATAAATAAATAAATAAATAAATAAATAAATAAATAAATAAATAAATAAATAAATAAATAAATAAATAAATAAATAAATAAATAAATAAATAAATAAATAAATAAATAAAAAAAATAAAATAATCATATAAACTAGTAATTTTACTCCCAGATACAAGCCCAAAACAGGATTCAAACAAGTACTTGTATGCAAATATTCATTGTATTATCCATAGCAGCCACTAAATGGAAAGTCGAGTGCCCAAAACTGAAGACTGGAGAAACAAAGTGTGAAATGCACACAGGCAATGAAATACTATTCTGCCCCTAAAAGAAATGAAGCTGTGGTCAATGCTACAACATGAACAGTGCACTATAAGCCAGACGCAAAAGGACAAATACTGAATGATCCCACTTACATTACGCAGCTCGAATAAGTGAATTCTTAGAAACAGGAAGTAAATTAGCAATGCCTGGGGGCAGGGGTAGCGGTAGGATCAGGCACATCTTCCTAGGCTTAAATAACTGCCTAAAATGCATGTGAGAATAAATAACTTAGCAATTATACTAAAAGTGAGAGAATCATATATGTTAGATGGGTAAATTTTATGGCATGTTATATCTCAATTGAGTAATTTTTTTTAAAAAAGAAGAAAGATGCTTCAGAAAGGAAAACTTTTCCTGTAGAGTTTTTTACTCCCAGGAGAAAATAGTTGTCATGAGGAGGTGTATTTACCCTCCATTCACACAACCAGGTCATCAGATACAACCTGTTAACTAGGTTTCTTCTCTAGTCTGTTAGGTTTGGAGGAAGAGAGAGAAGACAAGATAGAGAGGTGCCAAGTGGAATTATCTTTCAGAAAGATTTATTAACACTACAGCAAGTCATACCTCAGGAGTCTGAAGTAATAAGCTTCAGTTCCATCAGACAAGAGAAGGGAGTCTTGTACCACAAGGAAGCAGGCTTAGCTACTATGTGACCCATGCTACTTGACAGAGGTAGGAGTGGGGTACACATGACAGGGGTTACTCATTCTCTGGATAGGGGAGTATGGCTTGGTTAATACGTGACCCATTTTATTAGTTATTTTTCTGTTGTGATAAAACACCATGACAAGGCCACTTACAGAAGAAAGAGTTTATGGGGCTTAGGGTTTGAGAGTGATGGGTCCATAATGGCAGAGAGGCACAGAGGCAGGAGGCAGTCAGAGCAAGAAGCTGAGCACATATCTTCAAGCATGTGCAGGAAGCAGAGAGGAACTGGAAATGGGACAAGGCCCAACCCCCCAGTGACATGCTTCTTCCAGCAAGTCCTCACCTCCTAAACCTCCACAAACAGTGCCACCCACTGGGGCCAAGTGTTCAAATACTTGGAGCCTATGGTAGGAACATTCTCATTCAAAATTCCACACTCACACAGTGTTAACAGTAATCAGGCTACCTTCAACCCCCAAGTGACAAGGGACTATGGGTGTATTTCTACCCTGCTCAAAACCACCAATCATCCCTTATAATTTAGTTGAAGAGGAATTTCAGATCTTTTATTGATTCACAGGTGTACCTTGTCTGAGGCTAACTGCAGTGACAGGTGTTCCTGTCACAAACATGTTAGGTCACACACGGAGATAGGCCCAAAATGGCTACTTACAGTACTATAAGATAACCCACAATAATTTGGCTCTGAACCTGTAATGCTTCAACTCAGCAATCACAGAGGTTCTAGTCAATCTTGAATGTTTAATGCAGGTGCAGCTTTTTGCTGGACACTGAGTTCATTGTTCCCCTACTGGTGGAGCATCACATTTTATGCATGCAGGGGTCAAATACTGTTTCACATCACTGGATTCTGACAAATATGAGGTTGAATATACATGAGGGCCATCTTCAGGAGAAACAATTGGCAAAGCCATTAAGGAAGAAACCCCTAGATCTTATGAAACATATTTGCCATTATGATCCAAGTCTAATTTTTCTTTTTTCCTCTGAATCTGACATAACATTTAGCTGTGACATATAACAGGAGTATTGTACCTAAAGTTAGAATAATTAAGGATATAATATGACCAAAAGAAGTAAAGGCAGTAGATGGGGAAAATAGGCATTTTAACCTACTGAAAATGTTACCTGGGCAACCAATTTTATTGTGAGGCATTGCATTATGACTTTAGAAATTTTAATAATCTTTAATGGCAGTCAGTCAGCTTAGTTCTATCCATGTCTTCATAATTTTTTTACAACATACATTAATTAACCTCATTTTTTTCTCATTTGTTTCCATTTTGGAACAATTCTTTGCCTATGGACAAAATTTTACCATATAAAACCATTTCTCATCCAAAAGCACTTCCCTTTTCATTGAACTTTATCAAAAATACATTGTATTGGAGCTGGAAAAATGGCTCAGCCATTAAGGGCGCTTGCTGCTTTTCCAGAGGACTAGAGTTTGATTCACAGCACCCACACCAGGCACCTCAAAACTGCTTGCAACTGCAGCTCCAGGAGATCTGACACTCTCCTCTGGCACACTCACATACACACACACACACACACACACACACACACATACACGTACGCATGCATGCACATGCACACACACAGTTGCACACAAATACCCAGAAATAAATCTTCAAAAAATACATTTTGGGGCTGGAGAGATGGCTCAGCAGTTAAGAGCACTGGCTGCTTTTGCAGAGGACTCGGATTTGATTTCTAGCACCTACATGGTGGCTAACAACCATCTGTAACTCCAGTTCCTAGGGAATCCAATGCCCTCTTCTAACCTTTGCAGGCATTGTACAACATGGGTGCACTTATACACATGTAGGCAATACATTCATATACATAAAATAATAATAAAATATTTCTTTAAAAAAAACACATCGTAGCCAGGTGTGGTGGCACATGCCTTTAATCAGAGCACTAAGGAGTCAGAGGCAGGTGGATGGATCTCTGTGAGATTGAAGCCAGCCTGGTCAAGTTCCAGGTCCACTGGGACTATAGGGAGACTTTGTCTCAAAAAACAAAACAGGCAGACCCCCAGAGTATGCTGGGTTCTGGCCTACCTCTGGCCTCCAACTACCAGAGGGCCTGAGAACCCAGGGGACAGCCTGACAGCCCCTGGATCCTGCCTCCACATGGTGGTGAGCTTCCCCTAATTGCGCCATACCATCACCCTACCTGGGATTTTGTGAGGCCCCTCCCAAGGCCCCAAGGCAGATCTGCCTTTGGTAGGCTAAGGCTGGGATCTCAGCAGACAGCCAGAGTGCTGAGTTCTGGCTCCCTTCTGGCCTCCCTCTAGCATAGGGTTGACAACACACAGGACTGCCTGACAGCCCCTGGATCCTGCCTCCATGAGGTGAAGGAAGCCTGAGTGTACCTGACTAGAACCTGAATTGGGCTTCTGTGGGTACCCCTAAATAGCTGATTTGAAGCCTTCAGTTACCTCCAAAATAAACCTGAGAGAACCTGAACTCTGTACCAACCAGCTTTACATAACCAATAAAGAAAGGATCTAGGCACCTGGATAATACAATCAGAAGCATACTTCAACTTAATTCTCATATCAAAATCATAAACAAAAAAAATTCACGTGCCAAAACCACAATGAAAGAATAATAAAATGGAAAGCCAAAACACTATGTCCCCACCAAATCCCACCAATCCTGTAGAAGAGTTCTACAAGAAGAACCCATGAGATAACCAAGGACACTGAATTTAAAAGAACAATCATAAAGATGATCAAGGGATTCAATGAATTTAAAGAACACAAAAACAAGTCAAAGACCTAAAAGAAGATAGGGATAAACTTCTGAATGAATTCACAAAAGAGATAGAAACATTGAAGAAAACTCAGGCAGAAATGAAAAGGACGTGCAAAACTCAATAAGCCAATCTGAAACAAGAGGGGAAATCCTCACCTCTAGAATGAATGAAATGGAAAACAGAATATCAACACTGGAGGATAAAGTTGAAGAATTGAACCACTCAAGCAAAGACTATGGAAAATTTAAAAAAACACAAGAATGGAATATGCAAGAGTTGTGGGACACCATGAAAAGACCAAATCTATGGATCATAGGAATAGAAGAAGAATTTCAGGTTAATGGTGTTGACCAGATCTTAAACAGGAATGTAGAAGAGAATTTCCTGAAATTAAGGAAAGACATCCCCATACAAATACAGGAAGGACCTAGAACACCAAATAGACAGGCTCAGAAAAGAAACTCCCCACGACATATCAGAGTAAAAACACTAAATGAACAGAACAAAGAGAGAATACTGAAAGCAGCAAAAGAAAAAAAAAGTCACATACAAAGGAAAGCCCATCAGAGTTACAGCTGACTCATCAGTGCAAACTATGAAAGCCAGAAGAGCCTGAACCAAGGTATTTTCAGTTCCACATGACAGTAGACTCCAGCCCAAAACACTATACCCAGCAAAAAATGTCTATTGTAGTTGGGGGGAAAAGAAAAATGTTCCATGACACGAGTAGCCTGAAAGAATACAAGTCCACAAAACCAACCCTCCAAAGAATACTTGAAGCAATAAAGAGAGCGGAGAGAGAAACAACTATACCCTAGGGGCAAAGAAAGAAAATAAAGATGTAATCTAGGAAACACAAAATTACACAGAGAACACAAACAGCAATCAAAATGATGGCAACCAATACACACCTTTCAATAACCTTAAATATCAATGGACTGAACTCCTCAATCAAAAGACACAGGCTAAGCAAATGGATAGGGAAACAAAATCACCAGATTGACAAGTAGTGGGGAATGGCTGGGGGTGCCGACAACAGAGCAGACAGTAGCACAGATATCAGAGTATAAGGGCTCTAGTTGGGGGGAGGGAGGCTATGGGAGGGTGCCATCTGGGAAGTGGGTGTACAGATGAATAAGATGGTTTGGGATGTTCTGTGTGATATACACAGACACAAAAAAAATCAACAAATTTTTTAAAATGTATTATATTTGAGGAGGAAGCATGGAAACTTTTGTCATGCTAATTAGTAGAGGTGATAAACAATACCATTGAAATCTACCCGATGACCTTATAGACTTACACAGGTGCCAAGGATCCAAGTGCAACCGATTATGACTAGTAATAATCAGATACATACAGATTAGAGATGCAGGACCCAAGGATCCAAGTGCAACTGATTATGACCAGTAATAATCAGGTACATACAGATTAGAGATGCATGCGCCAACATCTCAGTGTTAGTAGTAAAAACAAGTCTTTCTGCAAGGAACAATATATTCTAAAACAAAATGGAGATCTTTTTCAAAGGTTAAAAACTCATTCAATTTTGTGAATTACAGGGCTTATACTGAGTTCAGTATTGTATAACTGTATTAATTCAACTGTGAACCTAGAAACTTACAGCCACTTGTGAAAGAGATGTACGCTTGCTCTGGAGTGTGTTACTGAATATGTTAAAGCTGTAATGAAATGCTTCTTCTAATCATGTAGTTATTAAAAAAATTTTTAAAAAGGAAGAGTACATGAAGTTATCAGAAAAAAAGTGATGGGCAGATATGGGAGGAGTTTGAGGGGAGGGAGTGGCCATGGATTTGATCAAAACACTTTAGATGCTTATATCCCTGTATGAAATTCTCAATAAATTATTCTTTCTTTGAATGACACAATCACTTGTTACAATCTTTATTAGTCCTTGGCTTTCTCTTACTATGGCTTTTTAAAAGTAATTTTTAAGGTGCAATAAATTATTCTTTTAAAAAAAGAAACAAAATCCATCTCTTTGCTGTCTTCGAGAAATCCATCTCACCTTTAAGGACAGGTACTACCTTAAGGTAAAAGGATGGAAAAGAATATTCCAAGCAAATGGCACTAAGAAACAAGCAGGGGTTGCAATTCTAATATCTGAGAAAATAGACTTCAAAGTAAAACTAATCAGAAGAGATAAGGAGGGTCTCTTCATTCTGATCAATGGAACAGTTAACCAAGAAGATATTACAATCTTTAACATATATGCATCAAATTCTGGTGCACCCAAATTCATAAAAACAACACTACAGGACTTTAATGTAGGGTACTTCAATACCCCACAGTCTCCATTAGACAGGTCAACTGGACAAAGAATAAAAAGAGAGATGTCTGAATTAAATGATATCATGCATCAAATGGATCTAACAGGCATCTTTCAATTATTCCACCCAAACACCAAAGAATACACTTTCTACTCAGCACCTCATCGAACTTTTTCAAAGACTGACCACATACTGGGTGATAAAACAAACCTCAACAAATACAAAAATATTGAAATAATTCCATGCATTCTATCGGACCACAAAGCAATAAAGCTCAAAATCAACACTGGACAAAGCCTTAGTCACTACATGAACTTGTGGCGATTGAACAACACACTCCTAAACAATGAGTGGGTCAAAAGAGAAATTATAAAAGATTCCTGGAATTCAATGAAAAGGACAATACAATACAACACAACACAACCTCTGAGACACATTTAAAGCATTCCTAAGAGGAAAGTTTATAGTTCTAAGTGCCTACATTAAAAAATTAGAACGAGCCCAAATAAATGACCTAATACTGCAACTCAAGACGCTTCTGTTTGTGCATCCAATACATTCATACACATAAAATAAAAATAAATAAATCCAAAAATTTTAAATGAAAATGAAACACAAAGAAACAAAGTACTATACAAAAAGATCAATGAATCTAAGAGCTGGTTCTTTGAGAAAAGCTAAACAAGATAGACAGACCCTTAGCCCAGTTAACCAAAAGAAAGAAAGAGCAAACACAAATCAACAAAATCAGAGATGAAAGGGGAAACATCACAACAGACACCTGAAAGATCCAAACCATTTTAAAGGAATATTTTAAAAACCTATATTCTACTAAATCTGAAAGTCTAAAAGAAACAGGTGGATATCTGAAATCATGGGAACCTCCAAAGTTAAAACAAGAAGAGATCAACAGTTTAAACAGACCTATAACATGAAAGGAAATTGAAACAGTAATACAAAGCCTCCCAACTAAAAAAACCCCAGGGCCAGATGGATTTATAGCAGAATTCTACCAGACATTTAAAGACCTCCAACAAATACTACTTAAATTATTCAAAATGATAGAAACAGAGGGAGAACTTCAAAATTCCTTCTATGAAACCAGCATCACTCTACTACACAAACTGGGTAAAGGCACAACCAAAAAAGAGCCCATATCCTTAATGAACATAGATGCAAAATACTTGCAAACCACATACAGACACACATCAAAAAGATCATTCAACATGATCAAGTAGGCTTTATCCCAGAAATTTAGGGATGGTTCAATATACACAAGTCAATAAACATCATTAATCATATAAATTGACTCAAAGACAAAAACCACATTGTCATCTCAATAGATGCAGAAGAGGCTTTTGACAAAATTCAACATGAATTTATGTTCAAAGTCCTACAGGGAATTGGACTGGAGGGACCATATCTCAACATAATTAAAGCTATATACAACAAACCCACAGCCAATATCATTCTAGAGAAAAACTGGAAGCATTCCCATTAAAATCAGGAACCGATACAAGGATGTCCACTATCTCCACTCCTTTTCAACACAGTGCTTGAAACTCTTGCAAGAGCAGTAAGACAGGAGAAGGAAGTTAAAGTAGTACTAATTGGAAAAGAAGAGGTCAAACTATCACTTTTGCAGATGATATGCCCACAGCCAATATCATTCTAGAGAAAAACTGGAAGCATTCCCATTAAAATCAGGAACCGATACAAGGATGTCCACTATCTCCACTCCTTTTCAACACAGTGCTTGAAACTCTTGCAAGAGCAGTAAGACAGGAGAAGGAAGTTAAAGTAGTACTAATTGGAAAAGAAGAGGTCAAACTATCACTTTTGCAGATGATATGATACTATAACACCAAAGTTCTCTACAATTAAAATTTTAAATCATTAAAGAGATTGAGGAAGACACCAGGAGATGGAAGGACCTCCCATGTTCATTGATTGGAAGAATTAATATTGTTAAAATGATCATCCTACAAAAAGCAATATAGATCCAATGCAATCCCAATCAAAATCCCAGTGACATACTTCACAGAATTAGACAAATGCATCCTAAATTCATACGGATATCCAAAGCAACCCTGAGCACAAAGAGCAACACTTGGGGGGATTACTATACCAGATCTCAAAGTATACTACAGAGCCATAGTCATAAAAACAGCATGGTACTGTCACAAAAACAGACACATAGATCAGTGGAACATCACTGAAGATCCAAACCTGAGTACACACAATTTCAGCCACCTGATATTAACAAAGGTGCCAAGAACACACAGCGGAGGAAAGACAGCATCTTCAACAGATGGTGCTGGTAAAACTGGATCTCCACCTGCAGAAGAAAGAAACTAGATCCTTATCTTTTTCCTTGCACAAAAGTCAACTCCAAATGGATCAAAGACCTCAATGTGAAACTGGAAACCCTGAAACTATTAGAAGAAAATATTGGCAGTAACTTACAGGATATAGGTGTAGGAAAGGATTTTCTAAATCGGACAGAAGTTGCTCAGGAATTAAGGTCAGCAATCAACAAGTGGGACCTCATTAAACTAAAAAGCCTCTGTACAGCAAAAGAAACAATCAGAAAAGTGAAGAAAAAAACCACAAAATGGGAAAAAATTCTTCACCAGTCTCACATCTGACAGAGGTTTAACATCCAGAATATATAAAGAACTCAAAAAA
>NW_008356258.1:10349150-10361753 GCF_000622305.1 Nannospalax galili
TTCTCTTTCACTGCTGGTGGGATTACAAACTTGTGCACCCTCTATGTAAAACAATGTGGAGAAGTCTTAAAAAACTTAATGAACCTACCACTCCTTGGCATATACCCAAAGGACTCATCCTATTGTAGAGACACTTGTACAACCATGTTTGTTGCTGCTCTTTTCACAATAGCTAAGAGATGGAAGCAACCTAAGTGCCCCTCAACTGACACATGGTTAACAAAAATGTGGTATATGAAATAATGAAATTTGCAGGTAAATGGATGGATCTAGAAACTGTTATACTAAGTGAAGTAACACAGACTCAGAAAAACAAACAACGTATGTTCTCCCTCATATGTGGCTCCTAGCACCAAATCCATTTAAATTCCAGGTCCTTTTAATAAGAAGATGCTATACAGCAGTCCCTTCTGCATGAAATAACTACCATCATCATGACTTCAGCTGAGCCTGATTGCTAAACATAGTCACAGTTGGACTTGCTGATGGTTGTCCTCATTCATTAAAGGAATGCCAAGCAGGGTCACTGGACCCTCACCTGAGTATCCAGCCACCCTTCCCAGCCAACTAGTCCAGCCTTGGAAGACAAAAGAAAAATGAAGAAGAACCCAATAGGGGGATGCTTTGGAAGGCCTTGTCAAGAAACTCCAATGGACTTTCATATGAACACTTGAAAATTGTCCTGTTCTGACTTTTTTCTAGTTCCCTGTCTAGAACTTGTAATGCTAATTACTCTTGCCTTTACTTCTCCTTCACATCTCCCATTCATGATTCAAGGACTTTCTGAAAGGAGTTATGCAATTTGGGAGCCTTTTAGATAGACCCACTGAAGAGGTACTCCAGTTGCCTCACCCTGAGTCCGTGTTCAGCCTGGAAGAAGCCAGAGCAGTCTATGTCCCTATTCCCTATTGGCAATTTTGGTAACCCCTTCAGAGGGTGGCATGATAAGAATAGGAGGTAGGAATTGGCTAAGCAGTTAGGGTAAAAAGACCCCAATGTAATGTAGCCAGTTTCTTGGCAAAAAAGTCAAAATGTCCTTGGGCCTGTTAGCAACATACTGTTCCAAAGGTCAAAAATGTCAAAAGTATTTGGGAGCTAGTATCTAATCCTTAAAACATTTTAGGGTTATCTCTTCAAAAGGGAGAATGTTGGAGGGGAGGGAGTGGGCATGGATTTGATCAAAACACCTTATATACATGTATGAAATTCTCAACAAAGTTTTTGTAAAAATTTTTTAAAAATACATTTTATATCTATAACTTTTTGTAATAGTAGGTTTATTTCTGTCTTTTGCGTACAAAATCCCAAAGCCATCTTTTTCTCAATAAAACAATACTTTAAATGAAAACCAGGAAGCTGTATCTCAAACAAAGAAAACATGTACATTGTATCTCCAGTATCTAACAGTCATGAACTCAGACAAAACTTGTTAAGACTGGAGGCACAGAACTAAGTTCTCATGAGAAATACACTACAAAAAATAATTTATATTTATGATATACTGAAACATATTGAGATCATGTGTAAATCTTTTTTTAATATATTTTATTTATTATTTTTCTTTTATGTGTATGAGTGAGTGTATTGCCTGCATGTATGTGTGTGCACCCATGTCATGCAATGCTGTGGAGGTCAGAAGAGGGCTTCCAGTTCCCCTGGAACTGGAGTTAAGGATGGTTTGTGGATGCTGGGAATCAAATCTGAGTCCTCTGCAAGAGAAGTCAGTGCTCTTAACCTCTGAGCCATCTCTCCAGCCCCAGAGATCCTGTGTAAATCTTAAGATGTCTTTGTATGTATTTAATTAGTTTAATCAGTTTTCAAAATAACTATTTTTTTTTATTTTACGTGTTTGCGTGTATTGCTGGCATGTAGGTAAATGTACCTGTGTTGTGCAATGCCCGCGGAGGTCAGAAGAGGCTGTTGGATCCCCTGGAACTGGAGTTATGGACAGTTATTAGCTGCCTCAGCTTGATTTAGAGAAGGGCCTTGTAAAAATCTGTTTTTATCATTCAAAAGCATCTTACACTAGGCATGGTGACATGCACCTTTAACCCAGCACTGGGAAGGCAGGGGCAGGTGGAGCTCTGTGAGATGGAGGCCAACCTGGTCTACATAGCAAGTTCCAAGCCAGCTAGGACTACAGGGAGTCTTAAGTAAACAACAACAACAACAATATATAATATATATATATTATACTCATATATATATACATACCTCTTTAAATTAGGCATATGCAAAATGATGTTTAATAATGTTTGTTCTAGTTTGTTTCTCCATTGCTGTGACAAAACACTCTGACCAATACCAACTTGGGGAGCAAAGGGTTTATTCAGCTTACATCTCCCAGGTCACAGTTCATCAGGGAACACAAGGTAGAAACTCAAGGCAGGAACCTGGAGGCAGGAGCTGGAGCACAGGCCATGGAGGACTGCTGCTTACTGGTTTGCTCCTGGGCCCCTGTTCAGCCTGCTTTCTTGCTTGCTTGCTTTCATTCATTCTTTCTTTTCTTTCTTTCTTTCTTTCTTTGTGACTTTTAAAAAAGCTTTATTGAGAATTTCATACATGCATATTGATAGGTAAAAAGTAGCTGGAGAGCAAATGGATAGAGTTGATCAGGGAAAAAGCACCAAGACACAGATAAAACTCTCAGAGGGATAGTTTTATTTTGCATAGGACATGTTCCCCTCAGGGAAGGGAAAATGTCAGCCCACAGATTGTGAGCTGGGGCTTATATAAGGGGGCTTAAGAGGGAAGTTTTTGGAAAAAATCAGGCAGGGGTAAGCAGGAAAAGTGGAGCTTGTCAACCAGGCTCCGTTTGTCTGCCAGCCAGGATGTGGGTCAGGAAGTGTTCATTTTTTGTCTTCTTAAGATAAGGGAAAAGCTGATGTACTAAAGTGGCTCCTAAAATCTCTGATTAACAGGCAGAATCTGCTTACCTTGTCTTTGGAGATCAAAGGAAAGGCAGGCTGCCTCTTAAAAGAGTCTGCTTCCCTTGACTTCAAAGACTAAGATGCTTATCAACTCAGTTCCCTTTTTTCACAGGCTTGAGAAATCCTAAGTCCATGAGACCCTGTTGGAGAGGGGAAGGGCTGCTGCAGTTTGAAACCATAATATTCCAGTCTTTTGTGTCATAGGATAGGGGGTGCCGTTGTCATCTTGCTACTTCCTGTTGGACAAGGTCAATGTTGGGGGGGAGGCTGGATTAGGGGTCCATTAGACAGCAGGGGTTCTCTGTCCTTGCATCTGAACAGGGTCCTCGATGTTTGACAGGCATTCATATACATGTGGAGGGAAGGAAAGTAACAACTGATTAAAATTAGTATGAGTTAGTTTTCAGATTTGGTCCTGAAAATATCTGACGAGGCAAGGACTAACGGTTAGTACCAAAGTGATGGAAAGCAGGGGGCCCAGTAAGGGCAGAAGCCAAGGAGTTAATCCTATAAAAATAGAAAATTCATTCCTGGATTGGTGTTAAGGGAGGGATTTAGAGATTTTCAATTTAAGAGGCCCGATACTGGTGGCCTGGTATTTGCTCTGTTCCTTGGCCAGTTTTAATTTGGTGAGGTGAATCCAACCAGGTTGTCCTGAAAGCTTGACTGCAGTCCGGGTAGACAAGATCACCAGGTGAGGACCAGTCCACCATGGCTGGAGGGTTTCCTTCACTCCTTTCTGTTGGGTGTGAACCCACAGGTAGGCATGATCTCCAGGTTGAAGTGGGTGGTCAATCTGGCCTTTAGAAGCCTGAGGAATAATCCAGTCAGCATGTTCCTTGAGAAGTTTTCTTAGAAGGGTGAAGACAGGTAAATAGTCATGTAGAAGGGAGGGGTGCTGGAGTAGGAGGTTATTGAGAAGGAACGGTCTTCCATACATAAGTTCAAAAGGACTGAGGAAGGAAGGAGACCTTGGGATGGCTCTCAGTTTGGTAAGGGCAAGGGGCAGAAAAGCCACCCAGGATTGGTGTAACTCTAGGGAGAGTTTAGTTAAAGTGGTCCTTAAGAAGGGAGTTAGCTCATTCCACCTTCCCTGAGGATTGAGGGTGGTAGGGGATGTGTAACCTCCAGGTTATTCCCTGGGACTGAGAGACTGCCTGAGTTACTTTGGAGATAAAGCCCGGATCATTATCTGATTGGAGGGTGAGGGGAAGGCCAAAATGAGGAAGAATATTTTGAATTAAACAGTTAGCCACGATATCTGCTGTTTCACCTGTTGTGGGAAAAGCTTCTACCCATCCCGAAAATGTATCTACCCAAACCAGGAGATACTTAAGCTTCTTGTGAGTAGGCATGTGAGTGAAGTCTATCTGCCAGTCGACTCCCAGAAGGGCCCCCCCATGCTGGTGGGGTTTGAAAAATAGAGGAGGGTGGCTTCCGCCCTGTGGGGAGACAACGGCACAGGTGGAGCATTGCCTGGTGACTTCTGTGAGAAGCATAAAAAGTTTGGGGCAATAGATGAGGGGCTCCAGGAACTTGTAGAGTAGCAAGCACCCACATGAAAAACATTATGTAAATGGGTTAAGGTAGAGGAGGCGTGTCCCTCAGGCAGGCAATACTTGTCTGATAGAAGCAACCATCTCTCTGGCCCCTGGGTGGCCCCTTCGTCCAGAAGGCTCCTGTGTTGTTGTGCAAGATAGGAGGGGGTCATTCCTGTTGGTGCCAAGAAGTGTAAGCCATCAGAAGGGGGGAGGGTTGTACTGGCTTCCTTAGCTGTCTTGTCTGCTAGGTCATTGCCTCTACCTATGGGATCAGTGAGAGGCTGATGCCCCCTACAGTGGATCACAGCCACTTTAGTCAGGAGGTAGGAAGCTTCTAGGAGTTTAAGAATCAAGGGGCCATTGGTTATGGGTGTTCCCTTGGTTGTTAGGCGACCCCTTTCCTTCCATACTGAGGAGTGGGGTGATGAAGTATGTGGAAGGCATACTTAGAGTCTGTAAAAATATTAATCGTCTGTCCCTTGGCTAAAATCAGGGCCCTGGTGGGTGCAACAAGTTTGGCTTTTTGTGATATTGTTCCAAGCAGCAGGGGTCCTGATTCGATGACATCAGTGAGAGACACTATGGCATACCCTGCCCTGTGAGACCCAGTCGGGGTGAGAGTTGAACTCCCATCCACAAACCAAGTCAGGGTCGGGTTTGGCAGGGGATCTAGGGAGAATAGGGGACCCTGGTAGGAGAGTTCCTGAAGAGTTTCCAGGCATAAGTGAGTGAGTGGTTCACTGGAAGGGAGGAGGGAAGCTGTACTGAGAGGAGGGCAGGAATCAAGGGAGAACGAGGGGTTTTCAAGAAACGTAACATGAAAAAGTTGTAGTTTAGAGGGAGCTAGATTGGCAAGAGATGCATGGGTTAGTAAATCCTTAAGCACCAGTGGGGGGAAAGGATGGAGATTGGCTGACCCAAAGTAAGCTTCAGTCCCTCCTGAGCCAGGAGCACTGCAGCGGCCAGAGCCCAGAGACAAGGGTGCCACCCTTGGATGGTGGTATCCAGCTGTTTAGAGAGATAAGCTACTGGGGCAAAAGTGGGACCCCCCACCTGTCCCAAAACCCCTCATGCCTGGCCCTTATTTTCAGTAGTGTAGAGAAGAAATGGACATTTCAGGTTAGGGAGAGTCAGAGCCAGTGCCTTTAAGAGTGCTTCCCTGATAGTGTGGAATGCAGCTGTAATGGGCCCTAAGGGGTCAAGGTGCTCAGAGGAGCTTCCTTTAGAGGCTTCATAGAACGGCTTTGTCAAGAGGGCAAAATTAGGAATCCAGGTGTGCAGGTACCCTGCAATACCTAGGAAAGATAGAATTTCCTCCTTGGTTGTGGGTGGCTTTAAAGACCTTAGGTAATTTTTTCTATCTATAGTTAAACAGTGGGATGTAGGTGTGAGAAGGAACCCCAAGTACTTGACTTGAAGGAGAGAAAGCTGTGCCTTAGCTGAAGATACCCTATATCCCTTGTCCCCCCAAAAATTAAGGAGTTTGATTATGTGAGCCTTGGTGACTAAGAGAGATGGGGAGCAAAGAAGTAGGTCATCTACGTATTACAGGGTGGTGGAGGGGTTAAGGTCTAGGGAAGTTAAATCCTGTGCTAGAGCTTGTCCAAAGAGGTGAAGGCTATCTCGAAACCCCTGGGGCAGGACAGTCCAGGTGAGTTGGGAAGCCATCCCAGTGTCAGGGTCCTCCCAGGTGAACGCAAAGAGGTTTTGAGAGAGAGGGTGTAAGGGTATTGAGAAAAAAGCATCTTTAAGGCCTAAGAGAGTAAAGTGGGTGGTGGAAGAGGGGATATGAGAAAGGAGAGCATAGAGGTTGGGAACCACTGGGTGAATGGGAATAACTGCTGAATTAATAAACCGGAGATCCTGGACTAAACAATAAGAGCCATCAGGCTTGAGGACGGGAAGAATGGGTGTTATATGGTGAATGAATGGGTTTAAGGAGGTTAGCTCTCATAACTCTCATAATTATAGGCTTAAGTCTATAGTGGTGTTTGAGTGTAATTGGGTAGTGGGGTCTGTTGGGAAATAGGGAGGGGTCCTTCAAGGAAATGCAGATAGGAGTGTGATGAGAGGCCAGTCCCAGGGCTGCGGTGTCCCAGACCTTGGGATTTACTTAAGAAGGGGGGAGGGGCCATGATCTGGCTTGGGGAGGGGGAGGTAGCAGGGAAAGGAGGAAGAGTGTGGAGAAGGGGAGAGAAATAGAGAGAGCTTTTGGATGAGATCTCTGCCAAGTAGGGGAGTTGGACAGGTGGGCATAACCAGAAAGGAGTGAGTTAAAGGCACCTTCCAGAATACATAGGCTAAGGTCCTGTCGATTTGGGATTGTGAGGCTTCCCATCAACTCCCACCATGGAGATCTGTGAAGGAAAAACCACCAGAGTAGGAAGGGAGAACTGACCATGATGCGCTAGTGTCAAGAATAAAATGAATAATCTTACCCACCACCATGGCTGAAACCCTGGACCCCTCTATTGTAATAATCATAGAAGCGGTGGGGGCCAAGAAGCCAGGGCATTGTCAGTCTTCAGCCACAAGGCCCAGAAGGTTATTCACTGAACCCTGTAGAGGAGGCTGGGTCTGAGAGGTGAGTGGCCTTCCGTGGCATCACAAATAAGGACAATCAACTCTCCTGTGTCCTTGTTGCCCAGCAAAAGGACAGGGTCCAGAGGATGGTCACAGGTTAGGGCATTGCCTTACCCAGTGTCTAGTCGCTCCGCACTTGAAGCAGGGTCCTGGCAGATGTCATTGGGCCCCATTGGTGTTCGAAGTGTTTTTGGGAGGAGCCCTTAGGCCTGCAGCTATAAGCTGGTACTTTTGCTTGGACAGGGTAAGCTTGTCTGCCTTCTCCTGTTCCTCTCGGTTATAAAATACTTTAAATGCCGTGTCCAACAGATCTCCCGTGGGGGTTTCAGGGACCTTGTCTAAGCATCTAAGTTTCCTTCTAATATCTGGAGCTGATTGTAAGATAAAGTGGTGGTGAAGCATAAGCTGTCCCTCTGCAGACTCTGGGTCATACTTGGTATACTGGACCAGAGCATCAGTGAGTCTGTCCATAAACTGAGCTGGGGTTTCAGCAGAGCCCTGAGTAATCAACCTAAGCTTCTCAAACTACCTTAGGGGGGCAAAGCTCTCTGAAGACTTGTCAGGAGGCAAGTGATCATGTGGTCCCTGGCTACTCTACCTAGAGAAGGTCCTGCCCAATCTCCCAGTGGGCATTGGTAATTCCACCCAGGGTCCTGAAGGGAAACTGCCTCAGTACCAATAGGGTGAGCTTGGTTAGCAGAATGAAGCTCATTAGTATACTCCTGTGCTGCTATCCAGACCATACATCTCTCATCAAGGGTGAGGGTGGACTGGAGAATCATAAAGAGATCATGCCAGGTTAGATCATAGCTGCAAGTAATATATTTATATTCTTGTATGAAGTATGTAGTATTACTAGAAAAAGAGCCTATTCTGTGTTCGAGTTAAGATAGATCTCCAAGCGAGAAAGGTACATGGATTTTGATGACCCCATCCATGCCTGCCACCACCCTGAGGGGAAAGATACTATGGGAAGGGGGCAGAGACTGGGTGTGGGAGTGAGTATGGCTTGACACAGGAGAGGGATTGGAAGGGGGTAGAGGACAAGGAGAGTCCTGGGAGGAAGCTGAAGTGGGAGAGGTGGGAGGGGTGTCCTGTCCATGAGAGGATATAGGGACAGGAGTATCTGAGGCAGGGTCTGGAATTGAAGTAGAAGCAGATGCAGGAGGGATAAATGGGGTATTTGAGGTAGAAGTCAGACTAGGGGAGACTAGGGAATATTTGGTAAGATGTTTAAATTTTGGATTTCCTTGAATAAAGGGGAGTCAGGAGAGTGAGTGTCAGACTCAGAATGCTGGGGAGGGTAGGGGGAAGATTGTGGGGAGGGGGTTCGAGGCAGAGAAGGGAGGGGAGTCAGGCTGGCCCCTAGACTGGAAAGCAAGGGAGGGTATAGCGATGGGAGAACAGGGGAGGACTTGGCTGTGCCTCAGGCTGGGGAGCAGGAGGAGGTTTGGTCTGGGTTCTAATAGGGGGCAATTCATCAACTATGGCAGAATCAAAAGCCAAGGTGGAGGGGTAGGGAGGAGAGGGAGAGGCAGAAGCCCCTGACGGATTGGGATCCAGTAAAACTGTCTTAGCCAGAAGAGCCTAATGGGAAGAACATTGGACACAGAGGGAGCAGAGGCAGGGTCAGGAGTCTAAGCAGGAAGGAGTGGTGTACAAGGAAGAGAGAGACAAGGAGAGAGCAGGAAGAGAAAGGTTTGGCTTAGGTCATGTAAAAACGAGAATAAGAAGAAACAGGCAACAAAAGAAAAGCGTCCTTTTTTGTGTTGCGCAGATTCGAGTTAATATTTTTGGGGTTTTTAATTCCTGAAGCCCCAGGGCAGCATCCTGCAATCACTGGGGAGGAGAAATACAAGAGCGTGTTGTGCATGTTCCTGTCACTGGAAACAGCGTCCTGTATCCAGAGGCAGGAAAGAGGTTCCCGACCTACAAGTATGATTCCAAGGCAAATGAAACGAGCGGGAAACTCTGCAACGTGGTGCGTGACCAGCCAGTAGATGGAGCCAAAGTACAAGGAAAGGAGGTAGTGGGTCAGATGGAACTTAGAGTAGCCAGTAAATGGAGGGGCATGAAAGGGAAAAGAGAGAGGGGGAGGCAAAAAGGAAGGTGAGATGTCAAGAGAAGGTAAGAGATGGTGGGAGCGAGGAGGAAGGAAAGGAAGGGAAGGGAGCTGAGGTAGGGAAAAGGTTCTAAGTGCCACGGGGAGGCAGATCCGACTCCCAGGTTGGCGTGGGCAGGCACAGTGACTGTGCGGGACAGTTCAATTGCTGCTAAACTAGTGCTGTCCAGTGGCCTTGAGTGAGGTCCAGGAGTGACCGTATTCAATCGGAAAGGAGATGAAGAGAAAATGGAGGAGAGCCAGAGAGAAGTGAAGGGAAAGGAGAGAGGAGTGGAGAGAGAGAGGAAGGGTGGGAGTGTACCTTAAAGCCAAATCAGTGGTGTTTGCAGAGGCCAAAAACGGCAAGCGAGTCCAGATGTTTTACGTGAGAGGTCCCTCAAACTAAGAATCGGGTTTTGGCACCATCTGACAGGTAAAACGTAGCCAGAAAACAAATGGATAGAGTTGATCAGGGGAAAAAGCGCCAAGACACAGATGAAACTCTCAGCAGGGTAGAGGTTTATTTTGTACAGGACATGTTCCCTTCAGGGAAGGGAAAATGTCAGCCCATGGATTGTGAGCTGGGGCTTATATAAGGGGGCTTCAGGGTACAGAAGGTGGGAAGTTTTTGGAAAAAATCAGGCAGGGGAAAGCAGGAAAAGCGAGACTTGTAAACCCGGCTCCGTTCCGTCTGCCAGCTGGGATCTGGGTCAGGAAGTGTTCATTTTTTGTCCTCCTAAGATAAGGGAAAAGCTGCTGTACTAAAGTGGCTCCTAAAATCTCTGGTTAACAGGCAGAATCTGCTTATCTTGTCTTCAGAGATCAAAGGAAAGGCAGGCTGCCTCTCAGAAGAGTCTGCTTCCCTTGACTTCAAAGATCAAGGTGCTTATCAACTCAGTTCCCTTTCCTCAGGAGCTTGAGAAATCCTGTCAGTGAGACCCTGTTGGACAGGGGAGGGCTGCTGCAGTTTGAAACCCTAATACTATGTTTTGATCAAATCCATGCCCACTCCCTCCTCTCCAACACCTCCCATATTCAGTCTGCTTTCTTATGTATCACAGGCCCACCTGCCAAGGGGTGGCACCACCCACAGTGGGCTGGGCCCTCCCACATCTCTCAACAATTAAGAAGATGCCCCACAGACATGGCCACAGGCCAGTCCTATGGAGGCAGTTCCCCAGTTGAGGCTCCCTCAACCCAAGTGTGTCAAGTTGACACTAAAGGAAACTTAAAGGAAGACAAGCTTTTAATTATTTTTTAACTTTCCATATGAAGTTCCTGAGCAAGTGTGTAAGAGAGGGAGGGAACTGGGCAGACAGTCCATGCAGAAGCAGCACCCACAGTTAAGCTGTAGCTGAAGGTATTTGGGGCTGCAGGCTGGAGGAAAGCCATTTGGGAGTCTGCAGATTGAACTTAGATCAGTTCTTCAGCTATAACCCAGGAATGAGAGTGGGTTCACAAACTTACACGGGTCACAAACCATTTGTGAGAGAGAGAGAGAAAGTAGAAACCAAAAGCCTGGCTACCTGCAGACCTCCCACAACGGGAAGTCTGGCAGGGAAGGAAAATTGCACAGGCCCTGCTTCCTCACAGTGCAAAAAGAAGGGAAAAGACTTGGGGGGAGAGAGGAATAAGAGGCTCCCAGGGGCCAAGGAACTCAGCTTGCAGGGTTGCTTGCTTGGTCAGCACAAGCATCAGAACCAAGTGAAACTGAGAGATGCAGGCAGACAAGGAGGCGCAAGGGCCCTCAGAGTATTTGCCACTGCACTGCTTTAGGTCACTGTGTGCTCTTAAAGCAGCCAGGGTAAGAATCTACAGGCAGGCAAGATTGGTACCCATTATCAAGTCCAGTGAGTGAGTCAAGTTAATCTGCAAAAGGGAGAAAAGGAAACAAACGTTGTGAGCTTCAGGTTCCCTTTCAGAATTGTAGTCAAAAGTCACAATAGAATTCCCTGGCATGGCAGAATTCTTGGCATCCCCAAGAATTGCCAGGTCAGGGCAACAGAGCAGACCTAAGCCCAAGGGATCCCCTGAACTAGCTCTGGGATTTTCATGACAGATGGACAAAGATGGACAGGGATCTGGGGAACCCAGAAGACTCATTAGTTCAAGATAGACCACAAAAACCCTAGTTGAAGGAACTGGAGGTGACAAAAAAAGCCCTTGCGGTTAAAACAGAAGATCTGGTTGGAAGGGCAGAAACTTTGGTGGGGGCAGTCCACATTCACACCCACTGGTGCATACACACAATAATAATAATTATAATAATTAATAATAATAATTTTTAAAACAGGACTTTAGTTTCACCTGTTCTTTCTTGCTTGGTTCTGCCTCATAAGAGCTTCTTTCTTTTTTGATTTATTAGGGATTTTTTTGGGGGGGGTATTTGTTTGCTTACTTTGGTTTTGGTTTTTTGAGACAGGGTCTTCCTATAGTCCCAGGGGCCTGGAACATACCATGTAAACCAGCCTGGCCTCCATCTCACAGAGATCCACCTAACTCTGCCTTCTGAGTTCTGGGATTGCAGTTGTGCTCCACCACACCCAGCTATGAATATTTCTTAAGTCCAACTACATCTCTTCATCCCAATAACCAGTACCTTGGTTTGGATCATCATGTCTCACTGGGATACTTGCAATAACCTAAGAAGTCTGTATTTTCAGTTCTAACTGATCTTTATAGTTTTTTTTTTTTAATTTCTTAAAAAAAATTGTATCGGGGGAAACTGGATATTATACAGCTTTCGCACTATTTTTAGCTAGTTGTGGAGACCTCCATAGACATGTATGTGTGTGCATGCATATATAAATACACATACATATACAAGATATAAGAGGTAATTACAAGGAATTGACTTGTGGTTATAGAAACTGGCAATCCTAAGTGTACAGAGTTGATGTCTGAGTTCGAGCCTAATAGTAAAACACATATGATATGAAAGTAGACGCAGAAAAGGTTAAATGGGGATGACGTGAAAGGAGGGATGAGGAGGTAGGGTGCGGGGCAGTCAAAATTAAGGATGTATGAAAAAGTCATGTAGAAGCCTAGTATTTTATAAGCTTACTGAAAATCTTTTTTTTTTTAAAGAGTTTGAATCAAGATACCCTGCATTGGTGGGTATTACTGCTCCCAAAGTCATACGCTAACTGAAAACCTTCCTAATCCTCCTGATTTTGCTTCCAGGTTGCTGAAAAAACAGAAATCACTGGTCTAATCCAAAGGCTCAGACAGAATTCTCTCTTAAACCAGCACTCTGGAGTCAGAAGTAGGAGGATCAGGAGTCCAAGACCAGCCTTGGCTACATAGGAAAGTTGGGCTACATGAGACCATTTTCAAAAACAGTGTGAATCTCAAGGGTTAGGCTTAGTAACATGCACAAGGCCCTGGGTTTGATCCCGGGCTCTCAGCTCTCTCTCTCTCTCTCTCTCTCTCTCTCTCTCTCTCTCTC
>NW_008356258.1:10361793-10362130 GCF_000622305.1 Nannospalax galili
CGCGCTGCTACGTTGCTGTGCAGGTCCCTGGCTCTCCGCGGCTACCGGCACTGGCGACTCTGCGGGTCGCTGTCAGCTGCCGGGCCGGTTCTGTTCCAAGCTGCCAGACACTCCCTCTGTGTTCGTGATCCGTTTGCCACCGGATCACGAGGGGAGGTGCAGGAACAGCGAAAGCAAGATCTTCGTGAGTGGTTGTTGACAGAAGGATAGCCCCCTCCGGGGAGACTGAATCGCAGGCAGTAAGACACAGGATACAGCTCAGTCAAGTGATACAGCTCCGCTTTATTGGGGTGAAACCAGAAGATTTATAGTGTGGAGGCAGTAGCAAAAGCCTTAG
>NW_008356258.1:10363082-10395607 GCF_000622305.1 Nannospalax galili
ATTCTGTGAGCATTGCACTCAAATAGTACATTTATATACATGCAAGAAAAACACTCATACACATAAAAAAATTTTTAAGTTCTTATCAATTACAATATTAAATTTTCTTCTAAAGAGTATGTAAAGTTTATAATGAGGTACTTGCTTAGTTATAAAACATCTAAGACTTTGCCAGGCATGGTGGTACACACCTCTGATCCCAGTACTTGGGAGGCATAGGCAAGAGGATCTCTGAGTTCAAGGCCAGACTGGTCTATATATATCTGAGTTCCAGGCCAGCCAGTAATACACAGTGAGACCCTGTCTCAAAACAAAACAAAAATCTTGTCTTTAAGAAAATATTTAGCCTCGGGGGCTGGAGAGATGGCTCAGTGGTTAACAGCACTAGTTGTTCTTGCAGAAGACTGGGGTTAGAATCCCAGCACCCAAATGGCAGCTAACAACCACCCAGTTCCAGAGGATCTGACAACCTCTTCTGTCCTCCCTGGGTACTGCATGACACAGATGCACTTACATACATGCAGGCATAACACTCATAAATGTAAAATAAAAATTTTAAAAATTTATCTTCAACCTTTCTCACAAAACACTGCATAAAAAATAAAGCATAATTTTTTCATCCTAGCACTTGAGAAGTGGAGGCAGAGGAATTCAATGTCATCCTCATCTGTACAGCAAGTTCAAGGTTAGTCTATGCTACCTAAGACCTTGTCTCAAAAAATTAAAAATTTACTTGTGTAAAAAAAAACATAAAAGTACAAACTGGGGCTGGAGAGATGGCTCAGTGGTTAAGAGCACTGACTGCTCTTGCAGCGGACCCAGGTTTGATTCCCAGCACCCACATGGCGGCTACGAACCGTCCTTAACTCCAGTTCCAGGGGAATCTGAAGCCCTCTTCTGATCTCCATGGCATTGCACGATGCAGGTGCACTCATATACATGCAGGCAATATACTCATACACATAAAATAAATATAATAAAATTTTTTTTTTTTTTAAGTATAAACCATGGGGCTGAGGATGTAGCTCTGGGGGAGAGTGCTAGCTTAGCATGGACAAGGTCCTGGGCTCAATGCTCAGCATGATTTTGGGGAGCAGGAGATAAAACCATCACAAATTACAAATATTAACTATTCTTGGTGGTGTATGCCTTTAATCCCAGCACTGGGGAGGCAAAGGCAGGCGGATCTCTGTGAAGGCCAACCTGGTCTACATAGCAAGTTCCAGGCCAGTTGGAGCTACAGGGAGACCCTGTCTCAAAAAGACCAAAAAACAAACAAACAAAAAAAGATTTTTTTAAATCATTCATTTTTCTGCATGTTTGAAATACGCCTGTATTAGTTAGACCTAAATAATCAGTCTGACTCAGCATTTAAGGCCAAGAGAGTTTGTTCCTTTAGAACTCCCACAGAACTGTGCTCCCCAGCCAGGTCTCACCCATACTTTTATTCAGTCTCTCCAACATGAACTGGGGAACTACAAGCTTAGATCTACCCTTACCAGAGTATCTTGCCCTTTGATCCCTAACCCTAAAATATCTCAGTGTCAAGCATACTTCTCAACTCTCACTGCTCCAGTGCTTTGATACCTTAATTCAAGCACACCCACATTCATTCACTACCTTGGGTGGAAGGCAAAGTAAGGTTGCAAGGGATCAAGGTCATAGCCCGGGTCACAAGATGAGCACATAGCTCTGAGCTTATTTACATTATAAAGAGTAACTTTTTGGTGCAAGTTTAAGCAAAAGTCATTATTTAGATTCTGTCCATATTGTAAATCATTCCTACAGAAATACATCATAAAGTTTTAAATAATGAAACCAATGAAACAGAAATTTGCCTTTATACATTTAATTTTATACATCTTAAAAACTTCAATTTTCATTAATAGATAAGAAAAGTATTTCTCTCATACTGAAGTAAGTATCTCTTTGGTACAGAACTCACACTGTGTGATCTTTAGCAAAAAAAAAAAAACAAACAAAACTATGAATAAGCTAAAGAAAAACCAGTCTTTGCCCATCCATTTGTCCCTTGTCACAGCTCCACTGTGGGGCTTTAGAATACAATTCTGTTTACATCAACATATTTACCAAGACACCACATCAAAGATACCTAAATCATATGTATGGAAGCATATGACTGTGATGACACATGGCACAAACCACAAATCACGTTAACATACAGTGCAGGTAAAAATGGAACAGCAGCACTAAGGTGAAGGGACAGGAAAATCATTACATTTAAATGTGATGCACTAGACACTAACTTTAGAATTATTGTGTAAATAACTTGCAAAGTTCCAAAAGTAATAGCGCACAGTTATAAATCTGATAAGGTATTTCAAAGATAGCAATCAAACATAGAAAACCCCAACTCTGACCAATATTAACTGTGAAAACAGTTAAGTACAGAAATAAATAGTGGAAAAAAATGTATTCTTTCTAGACAAATTTTCATTTTCTGAAACAAAGTTTAAAAACAGAATCATAAAACAGGAAAAAATATTTACCATATGTATTTTTTATATAATCACCAAAATTCAAATCCCCGTGCTGGGTGTTATGGTACACACCAACAGTTGCAAAAAAGGAAACAAGTTTAAATTCCCATAAAAAATAGAGTATTTTTCTCCTTCAAATCAATGAAGTTTAGATTCATATATATATATTTTTTTACAGAAACAATTAGTCTTCATCCTAAAAAATAAGAAGTAAAAGCAGCTTTTAATTATGTTTACTACGTCTTTTATTCAACAGACACTTAGTGGGTGTTGCGTGCCGTGGCTTCAGGTGTGGAAGAATAAATCTGGTTTCAGAGAACATGTCCGATGGAACCAGCTCCCCAATTGTAGCCTTCATCATTCTCCTGGGGGATAAAAAGAAGCTCAATTCCAAACTCTGCCATTCTTGGCATCTTCTTGCAAAACAAATAATAATTTGTCTGCACTGAGGAACTATTAAAATCAATTTTTTTGGTCTTTTTGAGACAGGGTCTCCCTGTAGCCACAGCTGGCCTAGATTCACTATGGAGACCAGGCTGGCTTTGAGCTCAGAGATCCACCTGCCTTTGCCTCCTGAGTGCTGGGATTAAAGGCACATACCACCACACCCAGCTTAAAATAATCTTTTACTGACAAAAGTAACTATCATAAATGATTGTACAAAAGTATTTAAAGGTAAATACTGTCACATCTCTCTCACACTCATACACACACCCCTTCAGTATTTTGCTTTCATAAAAGATAACCAAGAAAATTTTCATTCTGAGTATAAATGTCTGGAAAGAGGTCATCCAGTAAATGTGATCCATGTGCAAGTATCTTCTGTGTGAGTCACTGAGTCACTAAGCAGACCAAATCAGTTGTCGGATTTCAAAGACTCATAGCCTTCTTTCAAGAGGTCTCGCCAGGTTTTAAGGAAACGTGCATTTTCTGTACATTTCACAGTGAGCTCTTCCACCTGAGCTGACACTGCAGATGTAGCTTCAAGAAGTTTAGTTAATGAAAATGCTGCCTGAAACATAAAGAAAAAGCAAAGTCAAGCATATGGGTTTGTTTGTGGTGTTAGGGACCGAATGCACCTAGACAAGCACACTACTGAGCTATATCCTGAAAATTTTGGATGTTTAATAAACTTTTTTTTTCTTTTTTTGGTCTTTTTGAGATAGGGTCTCCCTGTAGCCACAGCTGGCTAGAACTCACTATGTAGACCATGCTGGCCTTGAACTCACAGAGGTCCACTGGCCTCTGCCTCCCAAGCTCCCAAGTGCTGGGACTAAAGGCATATGCTACTATGCCCAGATGGATGTTTAATAAATTCTTATATAACTTGATAGTCTAAAAATAGTTTAAAACCTTCAATCCAATGCCCAAGTGTTTCTTTAAAAGTACTAGATTTTGGAGACTGGAGAGATAGCTCAGCAGTTAGGAGCACTTGCTACTCTTGCAGAGGACCCAGGTTTAATTCCCACATGGTGGCTGACAATCGTCGGTAACTCCAGTTCCAGGGGATCCAATGCCCTCTTCTGACCTCCTTGGGCACTGCATGACACAGGGGCACTTACACACATGCAATACACTCATACATATAAAACAAAAATTTTAAATTAAACATTTAAAAGTACTAGATTTTCAAATAAAATCACTGGGTGTTTTTTGAACCCAAGGCCTCTGAGCATGCTGGGTATATGGCTCTGCCCCTGAGCTACACTCCCAGGCTCTCCAATCCTTCTTCATTATGCAAGTTTTCAGGAAATGCATCTGCTAGAAATATATTCATGACACATAACAAGTCAGTTATTTTTAACTGAAAACACACAGTAACTTGGAACCCCTTGACTAAAAGTACTAGAACTATCTAAAGGGCTTTCTCTTAAACAATTCTTGCTAATATTTGGGTAACAAAGGCACTGTTCCACTATTTTTGCCTGTGAACACTTTTTTAGAGACTACAAATAGGAAGATCAAAGAACAGATACTCTGAGCTGACAGAATATCAAAATTAGACGCTTCTGGGGCTGGAGAGATGGTTCAGAGACTAAGAACATTTTGCTGCTCTTGCAGAGGACCTGGGTTCAGTTCCCAGCACCCACATGTCGGCTAACAACCGTCCTCTACTCCAGTTCCATAGGATCCGATGCCCTCTTCTGACCTTTGAGGCACTGCACAACACTGGTGCACTTATGTACATGCAGACAATACACTCATACAGATAGCATTTTCGTAAAAACAAAAACAAACAATTCAAGATTGAACAGAGTAATTGTGCATTTTAAGGACCGGGAGGCATCCTGTCTAATCTGTTACACGAATGACCTCTGCGGCCGGCCGTGACTGATCCTAACCCAAGCAGGTCCAGTACAGCTGGCTCCCGTTCCTTGGAAAGGAATCACTGCTCCACCCACAGCACCAACCCGCAGCGAAGCTTCCATCACCCAAACAGCTCTGGGATGGGGGGGGGGGGGGGGGGGGGGAAGCAGGGCCGGGAGGCTCAATGGAGCTCGTGTTTTCAGTTCTGCGGATGACTGCAACAAAAAGACGAGAAAAGATCAGTGTGGGTGGAGAGCCGAGGCTAGCCCTCAGTTCCTCCGCCCGGAATCGCAGGCTGGGGGGCGCCCTGTCTGCGGCCTGCTCCGGGGGCGGCGGAAGCGGACCGGCAGCAGCAGCGGATCCGACTAGCGACTCTGTCCCTCCAGACACCCCCCAGCCCGCGCGGCCGCACTCACGTCTCCGATCTGCAGCTCCACTTGCTCCAGAGGGTCCATTGATGGGCTCGGAACCCGCCAGCCCAAACTCACTGGGACGCTGAGCGAAGATGCTGAGACGCCTGAAGGTGGAGAAGAAGGAGGCGGAGGCGGAGGCGGCGGCGAAAACCGAAGCTCCTCCGGGTCAGCCATGGGGTAAAGCCGGGACGCCGGACTAGACCGAGCAACCGAACCCACACCAACCGCCTTTCAACAGTTCGCGCCCGAAGCCCACAGGCCCCGCCTCCGCCAGCCCGGAGTCCCGCCCCGTCTCCTCGTAGGTCTAGTTCTGGGACCGCAAAGACTTTTCATTTTTCCAGAGAGCCAATCAGAAGTCAATCCAGTCGGCACTCGCCGCTCCTGCGCTCCCAGGTCTCTGGAACTGAATACTACAACTCCCAGAATGCTGTGCGCGGCGCTAGGCCCAACGGCTTTCTCGCAAAGGTTTGTGGACCTTTTCCTCACACTTGGTTCCGGGGTAAGGAGGAAATGCACGCTTGCAGCCGCAGGATGGCTGGGAGTTGAAGTCTTTTGCCTTTTTCTGCTAGTTTGTGACCTGGAAACCTTATTGGCCATCGGGGTTTCTGAGGCGCCGGCGCAAAGCAGAAGAGAGGCGGGTTCGCGGTGGAGCAAGGGCGGTCGGCTGAACCCTCTGGAGGTCTTCAGGTGGGCGTCGGTGCTTCCCAGCAGGTGATGGCGTCCCCGGTGGCCTAGAAGTCCTGCGCCCGCGGCCCGCCGCTGACAGCCCTCCTTCCGTTGTGTCTTGTGGCCAAGACTCCGGGTTACTTTGAACATGTTGATGCCTCTATCCAAGCTGTCCTGCCCGGGTGAGACGAAACTCCGGGTGGGGACAAGTGGAGCAAGGTGGAGAAGTTGGGGCAAAACAGACTGGGTCACGCTTCGGGGACTGCAAGCACCTCTCCCCTTATCTGTTTTCTCAGGCTAAACTAGGGCAAAAGTCAGCGCTGGTGGACCCCGGCTTCCTGTCCTTCAAGTTGCCCCAGTTGGAAGAATTAACAACTAGGTTAAAGGTCATGGGCGGAGGAACGTTGTCTACACGTCCCACTCCTTGGAGTCTTCCCAAATCCTGGCCCTAGTCCTTATCCCAAGGCCCAGGTATTATCTGCTGCCTTGATAGAAACGGGAAAGAAAAAGAAAAACTTGCATGGGTTTTCTCCTTGGTCCTGACCTGACTTTCATCTTTGCAGCCATGCTGGTCCCGTCTTAATATGAAGTCTGATGTGTCACATCATGTTAACATTCATGTGCTGCCCATGTCACCAGTTATGTCTGGAGCCGGGAGTTTTTCTGTACTGTCTTCATTTAACTCTAGGTGCTTCTGTTATGAGTCCTTAACGCAGTTGGGTAATATTTTGAAAGTTTTACTTAAAAAAAAAAAAAAAACTAATTCAAACAAAAGTTTAGATGTTGAATTCTGTTAACTCAGTTAATTTAAATCTTAAATTAAGCAAATTTGGTTAAGGAATTTTTATGTATATATATATTGTAAATTCAACCCAAGGATCTATTACACACTGTAAGAATATGTTGTGTTTGGACGCTGTCCTGTAGTCAGTCAGTTGCTGTTTTTTTGTTTTGTTTTTAATATTTTATTTATTAGTTTTATTTTGTGTGTGTATTGCCTACATGTAGGTAAGTGTACCCCATCAGATCCCCTGGAACTGGAGTTATGGACATTTGTTAGCTGCCATGTGGGTGCTAGGATTCAAATCCGGGTCTTCTGCAAAAACAATCAGTGTTCTTAACCATTGATCCATCTCTCCAGCCCCCCAGTTGCTCTCTGTTTTAACAGCCTAATTTAGATAAAGTCAGTCTTGGTCTAGTGACTCTTTCTTTGAATGCTGATTGGTTTACCATTTCATAGCCCAGTATTAGCACTATTGGCAACAAATAAGTGGCACAAGTGTGCTGTCAGTATGACTGATGTGGTGTTATGGTGTTAGGTCAGTGGACTTTGACATTGCTCCTCTACCATAATTCAGTCACAGTGCCTAAATGTCCTCATCTCTACTGTGAGAATACCAGGTTCGTTTTCTGAAGAGTAAAGGTTACACCTTTTGAAATCCCCTGGTGGAAATCAGACTCCACGGTTCCAGCTACTCTAAAGCAAATCAGTATCTGTACAAATAATAGAATTAAAGTTTGTCATATTCCACTTATAAGTAAATGAGAACAATACTCTTAAATGATAATAGTATATTTGAACTTAATTGAGTTCACCTATAATATTTATATGTATCTTCCATTTTTTCAAGATTTAGGATAAAGGCTTATCTCTAGCTTAATAAAGTATTCCCAGTATTCTAATTTTTAGTATGCATTACAAGTAGAGAATATTCGTTTTCTTCCACTTTAAGATCAAAGCAGGAAGCTGAAGAGATGTTTATTGTTAAGAGCACTTACTGCTCTTGCAGAGGACCTGGGTTCCCAGCACTCTCATAGTGGCTAACAACCATGGGTAACTCCAGTTCCAGGGGAATCTGACGCCCTCTTCTGGCATCTGAGTGCAATGCCCGAATCACAGTTACGGACATATAAGCAAAACACACATAAATAAAATTTTAGCCAGGCATGTTGGCACACACCTTTGATCCCAGCACTCAGGAGGCAGAGGCAAGTGGATCTCTGTGAGTTCAAGGCCAAACCTGGTCTACATGAGTTCCAGGCCAGCTGGGGTACAGGGAGACCCTGTCTCAAAAAGACAAAAAAATAAAAATAATTTTTTTTAAATATCAAAAGCAAATTTATAGTATTTACAAGGCATTAAAGTTCAGCAACTCCAAATGCTTCCCCAACTTGCCTTCATCAGAACCTTTAGTTATTGACTGTCTTGCCAGGTTTTACTTTTTCAAAAAAAAAGCTACTTTGAAAAGAATAAAACATCAAAAAATATTAATCATTCAAGTGTTGCTAAAAATAAAAATAATTAGCTATGTCAGACTGATTTTTGTTAAAGCATGTATGTCTTCTTTCCATTTAATCAGGAAAAAAAATTTTGTCACAGCCTCAGGTAATGACTGCAGAGATAATCTCCAAATCAGTAGTCTTAAGGATTAACAGGATGTTAACAGATTATCTGAATTCCTATTTGTCTGCTGTAAAGAAGAGATTGTAGCTACTTCATATATATCAAAAAGTTACAAAGGATATGATATGTTTTGTTTGAAACAGGGTCTCATGTAACCCAGACTGGTCATGAACTTGTTATGTAACTAAAGATGACCTTGAATTTCTGATCTTCTCGGTGTGATCACCACACCTGATTTTTTGGAGGTTTATTTTAGTTTGTTTTAAAATATTTTATTTATTCATTTTTATGTGTGTATTGCCCACATGTGTGTAAGTGCCCCCATGTTGTGTGGTGCCCAGAGAGGTCAGAAGAGGGGTGTCAGATCCCCTGGAGTTGCAGACAGTCATTAGCCACCATGTGGGTGCTAGGAATCAAACCTGGGTTCTCTACAAGAACAGCCAGTACTCTTAACTGCTGAGCCATCTCTCCAGCCCCTTAATTTTTTTTAATGGCAGAAACAAAGACAGTTTATTAAAACAGAATACAATTCCAAGAGAGGAAGTAGGCCAGTACTAGGAAGAGGTACCCACAGACACAGAGGGGTAGTATGAAGGATGGCTTAGAAAGAGGAGCCTGTTAAGGTAATGACTTTTAAGTTGTATATTTTCATATTATTTAGATAAAAACACAACGAAAATAAAAGTATACCTATAACTTAAAACAACTCACATTCAAAGCCAGAGATTTAACTTGAATTAAAATGGAATTTAAAATAAATTAAAATTCTTTATCTTTCATTTCTTTCTCATATCCCCAAAGGAAAGGTGTGAAATGGTGACAGTGCTGTACACCTAGACTGGACATCAGTTAGGAGGCAAGAAGAGCTTTTCCTTAGTGCAAAGGTGCTGCAGCTTTATTTCTACATGTTCTTCATGTGGTCTTTGTGGCTGACTTCATAGTTATCTTCAGTCAGGATGGTGAGAAGATCACCACCTTGAGTATACCTTTCCCTCATGCTCCAGAAAAATTACTGGATAGACCAGGTCCTGTTATAGGGCCTCCATAGAAAACACAAATCTTCACAGTAGCTATCCCCAGCAGAAAGTCAGCATCAACTATATCATTTTTTTTGAGCTGATGAATCCATTTCTAAATCCTGCTCTGAGTCACTCTTAACAGAACACTCTGGTAACTATCTCCTTGACAAGCCAGAATAAAAAAGACTTTTGATTTTCTAGCCAGGGAAGGCTTTGAACCAGTGAAATTAGATGTCAACTCATAGATGGAGATCTCCTGCCCATCCATGATAGATGATGCCCTTGACTCCATGGGAGAGGATACAACAGATGAAGCAGTCTTTGTTGTGGTCCATGCCTTGATAGGATTCTAGAACATCATGGATTTTCTTTGCTGTAGAGTCTTTGTAAGGTTCTATCTCAAAATGAAGCTTTTTATAAACATCTTGCTCAAAGCTTCATCATAATTTGTTTCTTTCCTATCCTTCATTTCATTTTATTTTTTTATTTTAATTTTGGTCTTTTTGAGACAAGGTCTCACTGTAGCCCCAGCTGGCCTCCAATTCAAAGAGATCCACCTGCCTCTGCCTCCCAAGTGCTGGTATTACAGATGCCCGGTCCTATCCTTCATTTTGTAAAGTTTGGATATGTCCTTCTGTACCTTGCTAAAATCATTATTGTTGAAGATCAAACAATAGCCTTGAGGGGTTTTGTATGTTTTTTATTTTATGTGTATGAGTGTTTTGCCTGCATGTATGTAAGTGCAGCTGTATCGTACAATGCTTGCAGAGACCAGAAGAGGGTGTTGGATCCCCTGGAACTGGAATTACAGATGGTTTTTAGCCATCGTGTGGGTGCTGGGAATTGAACCCAAGTCTTCTGGAAGATCAGCCGGTGCTCTTAACTTCTGGGCCATCCCTCTAGCCTCTATTTTGTTTTGTTTTTTAATTTGGTAAACTTTGTCCAGTATCTGTGACTCGCTCTCTTGTTCTTTTGAGGAGTTCAACATTTCCTTCACTCTGAAGCGCCCCTCTCCATTTGCAAATGAATGTTATCTTCCCCATCAGGCTCTTGTTGACTACTCACAGGTTATTTTCAGGGTGTTCAAGTTTCCTTCTAGGATTATTGTTGAAGAGCAAACAATATCCTCGAGGTTTAAGCCTTTTCTCCATCTCTATGAAAACATCAAGCACAGGCTACCATCCAGAACAAGGGCTCTCCCTCAATTCTGGTTTGCTCACATCATCTGAGAGGTGAAAGAGCCCTGTAGACAAACACCTGGGCTCTGCCCAGAACCTGCAGCTCCTTCACCATCTCCTTTCTGCTGTCTAAGACACTGGTCAGAAGGGCCAGCCAATGAATGAGGAAAAGCAGCTTCTTCAGGAGGAGCGGATTGCTTCTTCTAACATTCCTTTTTACGCAGTCTCTGGAATAGTGTCAGGGCATCCTTCTTGGACTTCTGCCTCTCTTGTGGGAGGAAGTCCAGGCCTAGAGACTCGAGGGCAGCCAGTTCATCATTGTCTACTTATTCTGAAGTAAAATACAGACAACTGCTGCAACCCAAGAGGTAGAGCAATCCTTCACAAGCCTCTTCACTGCTGTCTGTGGCCGGCAAACAGTTACCACACCTGGTTTTATGTGGTGCTGGGGAGGCAACTCGGCTTCGTGCCAACTGAGCTACATCCCCAGTTAAGACACTGTATTAAAATGAAAAATTCTTAACCATTTGTTGTGTCTGTGAAAGTCAAAATCCATGTAAAATTCTTTGTTTTTCTTTACTATTTACTTTTTGCAGTCCATGTTTAAAATTTTATTCATTTGCAGATGCTTCATAGGACACAGTCCGAGTTGGGAAATGGCCTCATTGTTAAGCAGAAATTAAACAAATTCTCAGGTTTCTATTTAACCATTGAAATTGTTACCAGGAAGGAAGGACCCTATCCACTTAAGAAACATGTAACATACATGCTGTGTGCAAGATGTACTAGATCCTTCATGATGGTATTTTCAAGACAAAGATTGACTACAAACTTTACAGCTGATGGTTAGGGAACATTAATAACTTCCTGTGCGTTTCACTGCTACTCATCAGTTACCATACTAAGTAGATAGTCTACTATTGCCTTTTTATAGCTGGCACCTGTTGTAGGTAGCAGTATTGTTCAAGGTTCATATTTTAGCATCCATCAGTACTTTTTATTATTGAGCTTTCTGCACTTTACAGCCTTATTCATGTGCAGTTTTCTGTGGACATATATTTTCATTTGTCTTTGAAGACTGTTTAACCTTTGAGGAACTGCCACACCTTTTCTTAAAAAAAAAAAAAAAAAAAAAAAAAAAACGCACCATTTTACATTCCCAGAAGCACTGCAAGGATTGTAACCATCCTGGTGGTTGTAAAGTAGAATTTCATTGTGGGGTGTTTTGTTAATTTGCTTAATACTGGGGGTGGGCATGCATGTGGCAGTCAGAGGACCACTTTGTGGAGTTCTCTCTGTCTACCTTTACATGGGTTCCAGGAATCAAACTCAGGTCATCAGGTTTGTAGGGCAAGCGCCTTTACCCACAGCCATTTTGGTGGCCCTCATTTTTTTTTTTCATTTTTTATTGAATTTTTGTGTATTTCATACAGAAAATCATCTTTATACCCCCCTTCCCCTTTGGCACCCTCCCATAGCCTCCCTGCCCCACTGGAGTTCATACCTCTGTCATTTGTGTTAAGGCCTATCATGTAAAGTTAGTGCCCCCAGATGTCCCTCAGTGCAGGTTCATCCACTGGGATCTAGTCAATCCTCGAGGCCCACCCTTTAAGATCAGCTCATTCTCACCCAGCTGTAATCAGCTACTGATATTTCTTCAACTAAGGTTGGGGCCTGCTGTTCATTTCCACAGTTCTATGCTGGGTTTTTGTCTGATACCTACTGCATTGCAGTAGGTTTGTATGAGAAGGATCCCAGGAGCCTGTAGGACTATTTCTGTGTAGTCATGAACATCCTCGCTGGCTCTTACAATCTTTCCACCCCCTTTTCCACAATGATTCCTGAGCCCTGGGTGGGTGGATTTTAACATAGGAGCCCTGTCCAAGAACCCACACTCTGCATACTCTTGCTCTGAGTTTTGGCCATTTGTAACCTTTTGTGTTCCTGGCCCTCTCTTGCATGAGGAACCTTCATTGATGAGAATTGAGAGATGCATTAGTGCTCTCTTCATCCCTTGTTCTATGTTCCATGAGCCTTAGGTGTAGAGGTTGCGTTCTAGATGTGCCACTTAAGCTTGGGCAATTCACAGACAATCTCTGTGTGTGACCCGTTGTGGAACTCTGTAACTATCTCTGACTCTTTGAAAAAGAAGCTTCTTTCGTGGGTGGTGACTGGGATACTTGTCTGTATATTTAAGGATCCATATTACATTTGTGTAGGGATGTGACAGCCTTGGAATTTTCTCCTAAGATCTATGACCTCTTCAGCTATCTGTATTTGACTAGGTTTATAGTACCACACATGAGTTTCCTCCCATTGTGTGGGTTTTAAGTCTAATTAAGTAGCTGTTGATTACCCCCAAGATAAAAGTAACACTACTGCACCCATGTCATTTGCTGTGCTGGCCACTGATGTGGTTTTTAGGCCTTGAAGCTGGTGTTGGACCATCGATTGATGGTCTTAGCAGCTTTCAGGGGAGGTGGCTTCCAAGTCAGTTCCAGCTCCATTGCTCCAAATCCTGTGTCCAGAGTATGTCCTGTCTTCAACAATAGGGCCTTACCATCAAGTTCTGGGAGGTAATCAAACACTGGCAAATAGCCTGCATAATTTTGGGAGTCTCTTGGACTTCCTGGCCGACAACTCGAAGGTTTCTCCTGTCTGGCACTGTTTCTTGTTAAATAGTTTTCAGCTATACTCACAGACTCATGTAGAGATATAGTATGTGTAAATTTTCATTAGGTTTTTGGACTAATACCATTCCCCCTGGTTTTTTATACTAGCTAGGCAGGTGACCCTCATTTTAATTGGATTTCCTCTTCATTATTAGGTATGATTTCTTTTTAATTTGTTTTTACATTTATTTATTTATTGGTGGTGGTCGTTAGAGTACAGTTTGCACCCACAATGTGGATTCCAGGAATTGAATTAGATCAAAAGGCTTGGCAGCAGGTACCTTTGTGTGCTGAGCCTTCTCACTGGCCCTGCATATGATTTCCTTACATATTTTAAATAAAAGTCCCTTACCGGATATATGATTTGCAAATATCTTCTCCCATTGTACAAGTTATATTTTCACTTTGGTTTTTTGTTTGTTTGTTTGTTTTAGTTACCATCTTGCTAGTTAGCTCAGGCTAGCCTGGAATTTACTATGTAACCGTGGCTGGCCTTAACTCATGATCCTCCTGCCTCAGCCTCCCAAGTTCTGAAATTACAGGAGTGTACCACCACACCTGACTTAACTTTCACTTCCTTGATTGTATCCAGATTTTAATTTTCATGAAGTCCAGCTTAACTATTTTATTGCTTATGATTTTGGTTGTCATAGCAAACCGTTGCTTAATCCAGGGTCACAGATTTACAGCCATGTTTTTTTCCAAGAGTTTTGTAGTTGTAGCTCTTACATTTCAGTTTTTGATCTAATTTTGTGTTATTCTATCAGCATAATCTTTAACTTTTTATTTTGAAATTGTTATAGACTTTCAGATGAGTTGCAGAATGAATATATAGTTCCATGTGCCTTTTTTATAGCTTAATATCTTAGAAAATCATAGTGAATTATCAAAACTAAGAAATTAGCATTGGTGAGATGTTATTAAACCTCAGAATTTATACAGATTTCCTTTTTCTGTTCCAAGATCCAGTCCTGGCATCCATGTTGCTTTTAGTTAGCATACCTTAATCTATGTTAGTGTGACAGTTCCTGTCTTTTCTAGTCTTTCATGACCTTTAATGCTTTTGATGTGTACTTGTCAGGCATCTTGTGGAATGCTTCTCACCCTAAATTTTTCTGGTAGTTTCTCGTGATTTTCTATTAGATTGAGGTGTAAAAATTTTGAGGTGATATACCACAGAATTGAAGAATATTTCTCATTGCATCATACTGAGGGTACATTACGTCAGTGTCTTGCTGATGGTATTTAAGCTTAATTAATTAAAACTTATTTGCTATATTTCTCTACTATAAAGTTAATTTTTTCTCCTTATTGTACTTACTAGAAACTAGTTAAGTTAGGTTTACATTAAAAAGGAGAAGAATCAAAGAATTTGTAGATACATAATCAGTAGATACTGTGACTGTCAAAATCTTTATCAAATGGAATTTATTTCAGCATAAGGAGCAGGGCATACACTTTCTCCAAATGGCATTTGCAATGGCATCCATCTTATCTTTGTTTCACTTAATGAGTAACCATTGCCCCAGTGTATGTTTTATTTCTGAGCCATTCATTTTATTATTTTATCCTTTTATTTATTTTAAAAGAGTTAAGATTTGAAAATTTGAGGGCTGGAGAGATGGCTCAGTTGATTAGGACTATTTGCTGTTTATCCAGGGGATCTGAGTTCAGTTTCCAGCACCCACATGGTGGCTAACAACTGTCTGTGACTCCAGTTCCAGGGGATCTGATGCCCTCTTCTGGCGTCTATGAGCACTGCACCATGTGGTGCACTTACACATGCAGCAAAATGCTCATACACATAAAATAAGTTTTTAAAAATTTTTAAAGATTTGAAAATTTGCTTCATGAGAAAACACTAACTGGTTTGTCCATCTTAGCGCATGCTCCATTTCCATTTGCCTCATTCACTGAGAACAGTCATTCAGCTTACAGGTTGTTTTCTTCCAATGTACTCCAGAGGAAAACTAGTTTTTAAAAAGATAACATTGTTCATAATTTTCATGCAGCATATCAGTGTTTTCATGCCCTAAAAATTAAGAAAACGTACCTACCTCTGTGTGCCACAAGATGGTCTTCAACCTCTGTTGTACCTCGAATTACTACCCACTATACCATTCATCCCCGGGATAAAGACAAAAGATGGGAAGGTATGTAATAATTTGTGTAAAATTCGTGAGACTTTTCTAGATACTTTGTATTGTTTTGTTGGCATGAATATATTTTATTTTTCATACTAATTTGAAAGCATCTAGTAGCTCTTACAGCTTTATCAAATATGCTCCATATTAAACACTTGTCATTTGTTTGATTGTTTCTAAGAACAAGGTCGCCTGTAGCCTGACCTTGAACCCATAAAGTAGCAGAGGATGATCTTGAACTCCTGACCCTCCTGCCTGTAATTCTTAAGTGTTAAGTGTCCTTAAGTGTACCTACAGGACTGCTAAATTTTATAATAATGGATTTCAAAGCCAAAAGTTGGTTTATGGGAGCTAAAATAAGTACTGAAATAGAACCTAAGGGAATACGAAATTCTTTAAATAAAATACTTACTGTAATTACTGTGCATAGCCCAGAGGGAATTTTTATAAATAATTCTCTAAATCACAGTGGGCACAATAAAACACAGTGGAGTATTCTAAATCAGTATGTGACTTAACTTGCAGTTATCAGGTCATACTAATCCTATACGTTTTATTTGTTTGTAACCCTTTTTCCTCCCAGGAGTGAATATGGAGAGATTTGCAGAAGAAGCAGATGTGGTTGTGGTTGGTGCAGGCCCTGCGGGGCTCTCTGCAGCTATTCGCCTGAAGCAGCTGGCTGCTGCACAGGAAAAGGACATCCGTGTGTGTCTGGTTGAGAAAGCTGCTCAGATAGGAGCGCATACACTCTCAGGGGCTTGCCTTGATCCAGCTGCTTTTACAGAGCTCTTCCCAGACTGGAAGGAGAAGGGGGTATGAAGACTTGTTTCTTACAAAGTCTTATCTTCAATCCCAGCACTCAAGAGGCAGAGGCAGGTGGATCTCTGTGAGTTCGAGGTCAGCCTGGTATAGATAGCAAGTTCCAGGCCAGCTGGAGCTACAGGGAGACCCTTTCTCAAAAAAAAAAAAAAAAAAAAAAAACCAAAAAAATAAAACACAAAGTCTAATCTTCACTGTCTCTACTTTTAAATTAATGGAATAAAGGATCCCTTTTTCATGTGTGTCTTAATTGTTAGGGATTGAGTATATATACATAGATTTTTTTTTCTTCTTAATTTTAGAAGAACAGACAAAAGGGACTAAGGATGTAGCTTGATGGTATAGTACTTGTCTAACAAGTACAAGGTCCTGGGTTCAATTCCCAGCACCACATACATATATACACAAACACATGAAGAAAAACTGGGTACAGTTGAATACTCCTATAGTCTTAGCACGCAAGAGGATGATGAATTCAAGGCCAACCTGGGCTACACAGTAAGAGCCGGTCTGCAGAAAACATGAACAGAATTGTCATTTAAGATATTAAGTTGTTTTTATACAATACGTTTTACATGTTGTATTTGTGTAGCAGACTTAGAAGCCATGATCTTAAGAAGACCTTTGAACATTTTACCTAGTAAGACACAACACTTTTTAATCTTTAATTTGTTCTTTAGGTGTTTGTGCCAGTGTTTTTAGTAAGGTTGTTTGTAAATTTTTCTGTAACAATACAGTATCTAAAGCCAAAGAAAAGAGTAATTTTCTCAAGGAATACATTACTGAGGCCTCCTCTAGTTTCAGCACAAAAGCTGCAGGTGTGATATGCAGAGGACTGGTACTCATTCTTCACTCTCAAAGTTTGGATGAATTTGATTGAACTCTTACACTCATTTTTTTTCTGCCATAACATTAGTTGCAGCTGTCCTACCTCCAAAGTTAGAAGTATTTGTGACTACTCTTGATAAAGGTCAAAAACATATAAATATTATCTATATTCTTTCTTTATGGAATAAATGAAACTCTAAAACTTTATGCTCTCTTTTCCAAAATAACACTTTTAAAACAAAAACACCTAAAGGAATTAAAATTTTCTTTTTAGTATATCAGAAACCAGTATCATTGAATTGACATAGAATCAGTTCTAACAGAAAACATTTTTTACATTCAGAGCCCTTTACTGTTTTAGCACCCTTTCACACAAACAGTAAGCAGTCCATATTAGCTGTCTTTACCCAAAGGAAAGGAAAACATTCCTAATTTTTTTTTCAACAAGATGGGAGTTTCAACATGTAGCCAAGCACCTAGGCTGAACTCCCAGTGAGACTGGGAAACATGCACAGTTCAAACATGTCTCTAAAGGTCTCCAGGAAAGAGGTTGCTAGGACAAAAGTAGCAAGAGGGGTTTAGCTTTTAAGATTTCCACCTATTTCAGACAGACACAGAAAAGATTTCACTACAAGCTTTTCCGAGGAAAGGCTGAAAGAAAAGTGAACAGGAGAGGAGTTCTGTTCCCTCCTCCCCTGAATGAGTTCAGGAGGGTTACAAATTTATATTGGCCCTCACAGATGTTAACTAAAAATGTTTCCTTTTTCATTTGTACCTAGGCTCCACTTAACACTCCCGTAACAGAAGACAGATTTGCAATTTTAACAGAAAAGTATAGAATTCCTGTGCCAATCCTCCCAGGTAAAGTACGACACATTTATAAAAACCCCGAACTTCCACAGCTGAAAGAAGCTGCCCTCGTTTGCAAACAAGAAAACAGAGGCCTGGAAATTTGAAGGATTTACCCAAAGATAGCTAGCTGTTGGGAAAGCAGGACTAGATCCCAGTTCTTGTGTCTTCTGACCAAGCCAACCAGGAATTTTTATTTCAGTGCTTTAACAGCGTTCTTATTTTAACAAATTAGCTGGAAAGACAGCTGAGCAGTTAAAAGCACAGGCTTCTCTTGCAGAGAGAGGTCCTGGGTTCAGCTCCCAGCACCCAAATGGTGGCTCACAGCCATTCATAAATCCAGTCCCAGGGTAACTGACACCCTCTTCTGACCTCTGTGGGCATTGTACAGCATGGGTGCACTAATATACATGCAGGCAAAACACTCATACACATAAAATAAATTTTTTAAAAAACTAGAACTCTCAACAAGAATTATTTTTTAAATGGGTTGCAGATTATGACCACCAAGATGATACCTATTTGTGTGTGTGTGTGTGTATTTATGTAGTGGCACAAACTGAGATTTTTAGGTTAAGTATGTTATGGAGATATCAATAAAACATCAGATTTAAAATACATAAATATTTCTAGGTCTTCCAATGAACAATCATGGCAATTACATTGTGCGCCTGGGACATTTAGTGAGCTGGATGGGAGAACAGGCAGAGGCCCTTGGTGTTGAAGTTTACCCCGGATATGCTGCTGCTGAGGTTGGTGTAGTTTTGTTTTTTATTATTTGTAAGAAGCAATGTTTTTCTTCTGAAAGTAAACCAAGAATTTAATAGAATTTCAATTTTTATTTGAAAAATTTACGAATTGATTTAAAAGATGTAAGAATTGCAAGATTAGTAATATTAAAAAATTCTAATCCAAAGGGGAAATGAATTCTGTATATTGTCCTCCACCCCCGCCCCCCATCAAATGAGTGAACACCATCGGGATAAAAACTCAAGTGTGGGCTCCTGGTCATCTTTTCATTAGATTGAATGGAAATGACCTGCCTTGATGCTTTGCAAGGCAAGTGTGTGCTCCGTTCTCTCTCCAGGGACACCCTGTTTTGTTCCAGCGTCTCCTTCCCCATCATACCCACCAGGAGTTTCTTTTTTTCCCCGGACTAAATATTCTCATTTCTTTAGTTTCTATGCTGTGTTATTTGGGTGCCCTCAATAGTATTGCCCTCCACTGAAAATGTGTATTCAGTACTTTTTTAAAGTAACACCCAGAATGTAGAAACTACTTCAAGCCTGGTATAGATTATTCTTCATTGCCTCTTCTTCCATTAGTTGCATCAAAAATAATAACCTTTTTGGCAACCATTTCAAATTTTTGATCTCATTAAATAAAATCTGACAACCCAGAAGAATCTTCTCTATTAGTTGTAAAAAAATGATTGAAATCAATTTAATGTTGAATGAGCACTAAACCAAGACCACCACAATTGTCACAGGCTAAAAAAGAAATATCCTTTTATATAGCCAGGCAGATAACGTCTATCACATATAAGTTGTCATTGCCCAGAGACATAATAAAGGTTATGGTGTTTTTGATAAGGAGCAGATTATGGACCAAGCAACTAGCCCAAACTCCTACAGAGACAGGAAGACAGACGGCATCCCTCTTGATGGCCACAGAGTGTAGACCTCAGAGACCAAGAGGCATTCCTAGGGTACAAAACCTGGCTTGAGGTTTATTTAGCTCTTTATTTGTCTCCTATTAAGGGCTAGACATAGTGGCACACACCTTTAATCCCAGCACTCAGGAGACAGAAACAGGCAGATCCCTGTCAATTGAGTTCCAGGCCAGCCAAGCATATATACTGAGACCCAGTTTCAGAATAATAATAATAATTTGGCTAGAAATATTGAAGAGTGGGTGGTAGAGCAATTCTTTTCTGTTTGGCATCAGGAAAAAACTCAGATTTTTTATAAATCAAAGCCAAATAAAATACATAAGACTCCTGCATTGTACTTGTCACTACAGATTTGTGTTCTCTGAGCCTATACATGTGCATCTGCTTTTTTAGACCCCAGTGTGGAATTTTGTGCTGTTTCTTATTAAACTTTCTTAACACAGGATCATTGTCAAAGGCATGGTTGGGTGATTTATAGAATATATAGTTTTCTCCTTTTACATGTATGTGTTTATGATCTCTTGTACCTCTTTAAAATTTTTATTTTGTTTTGAGGCAGGGTCTCTCTATAGCCTCAGCTGTCCTGGAACTTGCTATGTAGACCAGCTTGGCCTCAACCTCACAGAGATCCACCTGCCTCTGCCTCACAAGTGATGAGATTAAAGGCTTGTGCCACCAGGCCTGCCTTTTCTTTCATTCTTTACTGATCACTCTCACAGGCTAATGATCTGTCTGCCTGGTTTTTTTCTGTTTGCTTTAGTACCCAGAGGCAGACCTTGGTTCCCTTTTCATCCCCCATGTCCATTGCTGTTAATCCAGGTATCATTATCCCCTCACTTTCTTACAGAGTCATGTGAGTCATGCTGGGTGTGGAGACAGGGGCAGGCCTGGTCTACATAGCAAATTCCAGGCCAGCTGGGGCTATAGGGAGACCCTCTCTAGACAGAATAGAAAAAAGTATTTTCCTCCAGAGAAAGGAAACGGGTTTCCGAAGGTTGCAGCATCTCATCCTCAGAATTAACTTTTAATCTTTCTCCCTTTCCTAATTGCATCAAAAATAAACTGCAATCACCATCATTTCAAAGCATGCATTTCCATAATCTAAAGAACATCTCAAAATTAGTATGAATCCTGAGGTGATAATAAATTTGTTTTTATCGATTTTAGGTCCTTTTTCATGAAGACGGTAGTGTAAAAGGAATTGCCACTAATGATGTAGGAATACAAAAGGATGGTGCACCAAAGGTATACCTTTTTAATACTTATTAAAACTGAGGAGTCAAAAAGAAAGATTTAGCAGGGTGTGGGGGCACACATCTGTAATCACAGCACTTGGTAGACTGAGGCTGAAGTTCAAGGCCAGCCTCAACTACTTGTTTTCTACAAGAAGAAAGAGGGCTGGAGAGATGGCTCAGCAGGTTAGAACACTGGCTCCTCTTTGCAGAGGACCTGGGTTCCATTCCCAGCATCCACATGGTGGCTAACAGCCATCTTTGACTCCAGTTCCAGGGGATCCAACACCCTCTTCTGACCTCCACAGGCATTGCACACATGGATGCACTTTCATACATGCAGGCAAAACACTCATAAAAAAGAATCATTAACATTACTATCAGCAGAAATCTTTTGGAAATTCTAAAACTGATTGCCTTCCTCTCATTCAAAGTATAATCCTAATCAAGTAGACAGAAATAAATGTTAGGTATTTGCTAGTAATATGTAAGAGTCCATAATAAAAAAAAAATCTGAAAAGTTACTCAACCTGTTACTTTATTATTTTTTTATTTATTTTTTAGAGAGGGTCTGCTTGTATCTCCAATTGACCTGTAACTCACTATTGTAGACCAGGCTGGCCTCTAACTCACAGAGATCTGGTTCTAGAGTGCTGGGACTAAAGTTGTGTGCTACCATGCCTGGCTACTCAACCTGTTAATAATAGCTAATTAGATTAATAATTAAACGTACATTTAAACAGATCTTCCAGAGTCAGGCATGGTATCACATGCTTGTAACCCTAACACTTGGGAAGCTCAGGCAGAAGGATTGCTATGAGTTCATGACCAACCTGAGCTACATAGCTCTAAGCCAACCTAAGCTACAGATGAGACCCTCCTTCAAAAAAAAAGATTAAAAATTTTTTCTTAAGTAATCCTAAGCTGATTGAAGGTAGAAAAGAAAAAAACTACAAGTTGCTTTCCTACAATAAGAATAAAACACAAGTTAATATCTTGATGCATTGTCTGTTTGTGTTTATTACCTGCTCTCCTAACTAGATTATAAGTTTTATGAGGACACAAATCATAGAAGGTAGTTACTCCAGTGCTTGGCACAATGCCAGGTACTTAATAGGTCCTGGGTAAATGCTTATTGATATTTAGCCTCCTCTCTGCCATCCTTGAACAAAATTAGAAATCTAGTCTCCTCCAGCCTATCACCCTGCTTTCTCACTACTTCCTGCTCAGAAAGCAAGGGCAGAGGCACACAGCCATGACTTTCAGGATTTCTTCCAGCAGTTTTAACTCTACCTGAGAATCATCTGAGGTGCTGAGTCTCAACACGCCCTGCGGTAACTTGCTGTTGTAACTCGCTTTCTGACCACAGGACCCAGGGCTTTACAGAAAACTGGTAGCTCATAATGATAAAAGAATACTTTTTTAATGTAATTATTATTTTTATAACTTTGGTTACAAATTTATTTTTTACAAAATTTATAAATAACATAAAAAAGTAACTATTAGTCACAACAAATCTCACACAAATTCTAGCATTCTGATACTTCATTTTTTGTCTATTCTCATATTTGTTCAAATTTTTCATGTTGTGTTTTGTATTTGTAAAAACCTATTTTTAGCTGCGTAAATATAAAAGCATAGAAGAAGCCAAGCATGGTTGTGCGTACCGGTAGTCCCAGCCACTGGGGAGGCTGAGATGCTCAAACCCCAGAGCTAAACCAGCCTGGTCATCGTAGTGAAAACCTGTGTTCAAAAAGCAAAAAGCCTAAAACACCATTTTTAAAAAGGCCTAAAACACCATAGAAGAATGCAATGACATCTTAGTGTTTGAGCCCAAATAAGTTACTCCCCCAAGTTTGGAGGGGAAAAAAAAACAGATGTTCTGTTCATGCTGTGGTTTGATTTTCATTTCTGACATTCTAAAACAGCTCCAGTTTGTCAGTCTGTTTTTTCTCATCTCTTATTTGACCTCCAAGTGTGTGTGTGTGTGTGTGTGTGTGTGCGTGTGTGTGTGTGTGCTCGCGCGCGCGTTTGTAAAATGTGACATAAATAACATTTCACAAGAAAAATGGAAGTTACCAATAAACAATTGATCTAAACATACCAAGTTATAATGAAATAATTCTTGCTATCAGACTGAAAACATTCAGCATGATACTTAACTAAACAGTGCTGATAAACACTGGAAAAACCTAAATGTTTACAACTATTGAAATTTGGATGAAAGCCTAAAGGACACCTTTCCCAGTGGTGTCCACCTCTAAGCCCAGTACTTGGGAGGCAGAGATAGGAAGGTTATGAGTTCAAGGGCAGTTTGGGCTTCGTAACAAGATAAAAATTTAAGGGAATCCATTTGACCACTAAAAATGAATACTTTATGTGGGGTGCATTGCTTTAGGCAAATCTCTTTAAATGTGAAAACAATTATAAAACATTATGTAGATATAAGCCTATTAATTATATGAATGTATCTGTATACACAATGTTTGCAAACACCTGATTTAAAAAAATCAAGAAAAATAGATTTAAGATCAAGTGTGTTGGTGTACACCTTTAATCCTAGCACTTGAGGCAGAGGCAGGTGGATCTCTGTGAGTTCCAAACCAGCAAAGCTACGCAGTGAAACCCTGTCTCATAAAAAAGAAAGAAAAATTTCTTAAGAGCCTTTTCTTATTGTGCTGTTTTCTTTTTTCTTTCTTAGTAACTTTATGGAGTTCCTGCCATATGCAAACAGAGGCCGGGGCGTGGTGGTGCATGCCTTAAATTCCAGCACTTGGGAGGCAAAGGCAGGAGGATCTTTGTGAGTTTGAGGCCAGCCTGGTCTACACAGTGAGTTCCAGGACAGCTGGGGCTACAGGGAGACCCTGTCTCAAAAAGACCAAAAAAAAAAATGCAAACAGAAGAGAAAGTCCCTCTTTGAAGCCCTTTTTTGTCTTGTTTTAAGACAGTCTCTCTATGTGGACCAGGCTGATCTCAAAACTCACAGTCCTCCTGCCTTGGCCTCCCGAGTTCCTGGATTTCAGGAGTATGCACCACTCACAGCTGTTATAACTATCTTATAGTGGGAGAAAGCATTTACATAATACTGTGTTCAACAATAGAGGAAAAGTTAAAGTAAATAAAGCAAGTAGCTAAAGTAGGTTTAGTACTGTTTATTTGTTTAAAAGGCTATAAATAGATTCTGTGTAGTGCTTAACTCATAGAAATTTGTTTGCATTTTGGGCTGGGGAGATGGATGGCTCAGTTGTTAAGAGTACTAGCTGTTGTTGCAGAAGACCCAGGTTCGAATACCAGTACCCACATGGTGGCTAACAGCCTCTGTGGGCACTGCTTAGCACAGGTGCACTTGCAGGCATAACATTCATACACATCAAAATAAGTAAATAAAAATTAAATTTGTATCTCACAAGAAAGTTACTGTTTTTCCCTTCAGATGGTAAGCCTGGAAAATCAGGGCCAGTAGGGAAACGGAAGTGCTCCTTTCATTTTGTATTCATTCAGAGACAACATGAACATGTTTTGCTTTTTCTAAAACAGACAAGGTATTAAAATTTTCAGTTCCATTTACAACAGTGCTGTTAGTTTTCTTTTTGTTACATATTTCTACTGTATCTTCTGTACCTACATCATCACTGTTTTAAATTATGTGTTTTGCTTTTCAGACAACATTTGAGAGGGGACTAGAACTACATGCTAAAGTCACAGTTTTTGCAGAGGGTTGCCATGGACACCTAGCCAAGCAACTATACAAGAAGTTTGATTTGAGGGCCAATTGTGAGCCCCAGACTTATGGGATAGGTCTGAAGGAGGTATTCTGGTTTGTTTCTATAATTTTAATTTTGAATAATGAAAATTCAACTAGTATTATCATGTAGTTTATAATTAATTTAACTTTATAGTTATATTTTTCATTAGTTTGAATTTTTCATCATAACTAAAACTGGAATATTTTCTAAGGGCTAGAAAATATTACAGGTCATATTACATTATTGGCTAAATTATGTCTACATTTTGGAATTGTTTTATCAAATGTTGATTGAAATAATCTGTTGGGTTTGTTTTTCTTTTTTACTATGTACTTCTGGCTTACCTGAAACTGTAAACTGGACTGACCTTGTGCTCACAGAGTCCACCTGCCTCTGCCTCCTGAGTTCTGGGATTAAAGGCCTACACCACCACATCTGGCTATAAAATGAGTCTTAAACTTGCAAATATTTGAATTTTGATTTTTTTTTTTTTGTAGTAATACCATCTTGCCCTTGTATGTTAGTCCATGTGCTATTTGTAGGATGGTCACATCCTACAAAGAATTATTTATTCAAAATCATAATGTGAAAATATTTATGAAATATACTGACATTGTATATTGATCTATAATCTATGGTATAATATGTTTAAATGTATATTTTCTTAATTTATTCTCTAGTCTATTTTCCCAAATCTAAGGCATGTAACCCTTTATTTTGTTTGTTTGTTTTGTAGTGCTAGGGATTAAATCCAGGGCCTTGTACAAACTAGGCAAGCATTCTACCACTGAGTTACATTCCCAGGTAGTTAAGAATTTTTTTCTGTTTTGGTCTTCTTTTGAGACAGGTTCTCCCTGTAGCCCCAGTTGGCCTAGAACTCTCTATATAGACCAGGCTGGACTTGAACTCACCAAGATTCACCTGCCTCTGCCTCTGAGTGCTGGGATTAAAGATGTATGCCACCACAACAGCTGTAGTTTGAGAATTTTAAGCCAGGTATGATGGTACACATCTATAATCCCAGTACTTGGGGGGCTGAGGCAAGAGGATTGCAAGTTCAGGGTCAGCCTCAGCTATATAGCAAGACTCAGTCTAAGTAAATAAAAAAGTAAGTAAATTATATATAGTGTTCTGTTTGGATTGGGGGGGTGGGTTTGGGTTGGGGGGAGTGATAGCGATGTAGTAGAGTGTTTACCTAATGTGTATGAGGCCCTGAGTTCAAGCCCCAGCACTGCAAAATGAGTTAAATAAATAAACAAGCAAAATGTTAGGTTAAATCTGAAGTTCAAATTTTATATATAACTGAATTCATTATATTGTGAAACAGAGCTTACACAATCAAATTTAAATTTGATTTTTAAATTTTGCAAATTACATTTATTTATTCTGGAGGAGAGGGGATTGCATGTCACAGCATGCATGAGAGAAGGCTAGAGGGAATTGTTCTCTCCAGTTATCCTGTCCTTCCACAGTGTGGGTTCCAGGGATTGCACTCAGGTTGTCCTTCAGGCTTGGTGGCCAGCACTTTTACCTGCTGAGCTATCTTGCCAATCCCCAACATCTGATTTTTAGATTATATTTCTGATGAAAATTATTTAACACTTAAAACAGTCTGAAAATAGAATGAACAATTTGTTTTTAAGATGACTGGAACAGGAAAGGATAAACTATTTTATTAAGAATTATATATATATGAACACAGACAGTTGCTGGCTTGGGGTGCTAGCCCAGGGAAGACTAGATTCAAGCCTAGCCTATAGCTATGCTGGCTTTCAGCTAGCTGATTTCCCACAAAAGCTTATGTGAATTTTCTTCTTAGAAGACATGCATTTTAACCCTAGAAATCATCAGGTAAAGGGACCTTTGAGTGCAACCCTGTATTTAGGTGACGAGGAAACCAGATAGGCAACTTTTCACCTGAGAGCTCTAGGATTGAAACTTAGGCAGCAGAAGTTCAGGAAGTTGTTCTGGATCCAAGACTTGTGTGCCTATTTCTTTAACCTAAAATTAGAACCATAATCTGACTATGGTGCAGAATTCAGTATTTTTAAATAACTGTTATCCAGAAAGCATGCACATACATGAGGTTAACCCAAATTTGGAAATTTGGGTGCTCCTTTTGCAAAATCTTGGTGTCTATTACTCCCTTCCCCTTAATTTGGAAAGAAGCTGGAGAGCTTTAAAAGTCTCTGTCTCCCACAACACGGGTGCACTTCCTACATGCAGGCAATACATGCATACACATAAAATAAAAATAATAAAAAAAATAGATGATAGATAGACAGATAGATAGATAGATAGATAGATAGATAGATAGATAGATGAGAGAGAGAGAGAGAGAGAGAGAGAGAGAGAGGAGATAGAGAGAGAGAGAGAGAAACATCTGAATTGTGCAGCTCCATTCAGGTATCCATTACTCCAGAAGTTTCTTCCTTTCAGTCCTTAATGTGGGTTTTTCTATAATCCCATGAAAGATGTTTTTAACATTTGAGATTCTAATGTCTTGAAGTATTCATAATTTGTATGACCCATTTCTTTATACAGATTTAAATGCTACAGTTTGATTATAAATTTCTTTGATGTAAAAATTAATTTTTGTGTTGCTCTTATTACAATTTTTCATTTGTGATTAATACTCTAAGACTCTTTGGTTTCTAGTTATGGATTATTGATGAGAAGAAATGGAAACCTGGGCGAGTAGACCACACTGTTGGCTGGCCCCTGGACAGGCATACTTATGGAGGCTCTTTCCTTTATCATTTAAATGAAGGCGAACCTCTAGTAGCTCTTGGGTTTGTGGTAAGTTATTTCCCAGCTAGTTATAAGATGATCAGTGTTGGAAAACAGGGTTTTGAAACTGGAGGAAGTAGAACACTTTTCAGTGACAGCTTTCTTCAGTTTTCTCACTAAGTAAAATGGCTACTGTAGACATTCCTAGACTTACATAGATTTAGTAATAGCAGCAACTACACTCCAGGCACACATTTCTAACCATTGTATGAAGTAACTATATCCTCATTGTGCTGTTGAGAACACGGAAATCTGAACAAGGTAAAGAAGTTTTTCCAGGTATACACATTAAATGCCAAACCTGACTTCAAAGCCCATTTCCACTTTGGCAGGCTGCCACTGAAAATGCAGTCAGCCTTCAGTTTGAACCTACAACCTTTTTTGATCTTTTTGAGACAGGGCCTCCCTGCTCCAGCTAGCCTGGAACTCAATATGTAGACCAGGCCGGCCTTGAACCCAGAGAGATCCGCCTGCCTCTGGCTCTGCCCCTGCCTCTGAAGTGCTGGGACTAATGGCATGCACCACCCCAGCTTTAATCTACAACGTTGTAAAACTCACAGGCATTTTTTTTTATAGCCGCCTTTATGTTTGCAAATCATGAACATTGAACATTATGAAGAATGCAAACTAGATAGAAGTTTCTGTACCTTGCCTGTCATGATCAGACCTGTACGTGACACATTGTTAAATGTGTGCATTGTTAGTATGTAACACTTGACTCCCAGTCAGATGTTCAGTGAATCACTTTGGGGTACTTATTCTAGTGACTCAGTCTCATCAAGGAAAAAAATTGTGGCTGTTAATATCATCACTTCGGTACTGCCTTAAAAAAAACTTTCCAGCCAGGCATGGTTACACACATCCTTAATCCCAGAACTTGAGAGGCAGAGGCAGGCTGACCTCTGTAAGATCAAGGCCAGCCTGATCTACATAGTGAGTTCCAGGCCTACTGGAGCTACAGGGAGAGCCTAGATTTGAAAAGAAAAGGAAAAGTGACCTAGGGGCTGGAGACATGGCTTAGCCCCTAAAAGTACTGGTTGCAGAGAATTCAAATTTAGTTCCCAGCACTCAAAAATCATCAGTAACTCCAGTTTTAGGGGACCCAATGCCCTCATGTGGTCTCCATGGGTATTACATGTACATGGTGTACTTAACACAGGAAAAACAATCATAGACATAAAATAAAAATAATTTTTAATGTAACCTTCTATACTTCTGCTATTTTTCTGAATACTGTTTCAACCTTTCTCTTCACTTATACCCTAATAGTAGTATAGGATAGATTAGTAGCTTGCTTCTAGAGTTGATATTGATAAATGATTAATAAATAATCACTATTCTTTTGTGGAAATATAATTGGAGACACCTACAGGCTTTTTTCTAATTTTGATTTTGATTTCTAGAGCACAACTATTTGTTAATGTCCTCTCAGTTTTTTAAATTTTTGCTTGTTATAAATACATAATTATCCTTTTGTTTATTCTTTTCTTCACAGATTCCATAGTTTATTGCTGTTTTAACTTTGGTTTTAGTTCGGTTTGGTTTGGTTTTTGGAGACACTGTAGCCCAGGCTGCCCTGAAACTATGAGAGGCAGCCCTGCCTCAACCTCCTGAATCCAGGGACTTCAGGCATGAGCCACCACACCTGACAGATCTCATAATTATTTAAATTTGTATTATTGCATATTGCCAAGAAATATTGCTCACATCTTAGGTTGATGTAATTAAAGTGCCTATTTACCTGTTGAATTTATATATAAATGTTTTCAGGTTGGTCTGGACTATCAGAATCCCTACCTGAGTCCATTTAGAGAGTTCCAGAGGTGGAAGCACCATCCCAGCGTGCGGCCCACACTGGAAGGCGGGAAGAGGATCGCCTATGGAGCCAGAGCACTCAATGAAGGCGGCTTGCAGGTAGCCTCCAGCTTCTTATTCTGCAATTTTGTAATGTAAATTTGGAATTGAAAATATAGTAATACAATATCATGAGTTAGATTAAGAACAAAAAATAATTTCATAGGAATAAATTTAAAAATTTAACAAAGTACTTAGTGTTTATAAAAAACTATATGCAAATGTTGAGTTTGAAACCACTGGGAAAAACACCACCAGACTCAATTCAAATTTTAATTGGTCAAATTTATTAGGGCTATAGCCGTCCATGGTCCCTTAGTCAGATTTAGGACCCATGGCCCTGAGGGGAGGGTGAATCTTTTTTTTTTTTTTTTTTTTTTGTCTTTTTGAGACAGGGTCTCCTTGTAGCCCCAGCTGTCCTGGAACTCACTATGTAGACCAGGCTGGCCTCGAACTCACAAAGATCTGCCTGCCTCTGACTCCCAAGTGGAGGGGAGGGTGAATCTTTGAAAGGCAAAAACTATAAATACCATAGGAATTTCATCACACATGCGTAATGCCAGGTGGTCCTGAATATGGTCAGGACACCCAGGTTAGCAGATAAGCAAACTGCAGAAGCCAAAACAAGCTTGTGTTAGTCCTTCTCTTGACAGAGGTTTAGAGACCTTGACAGTAAGGCACTTTCTGATTAAGTGAAGCAACAGTGTGTGGGAGGCCCAAGGTCAGCTACTCCAAAGAAAGCACTCTTCAAAGGGTGTTATAGTCTGGGATCCACAAATGCCCCAAACACACAAACAGACAGGTGAGTCTAAAGAGAGAAAGAAAGATTTATTACGGTCAGGCTACACTCTTTCCTAGCGGGTCCAAGTGCAGCATCGAGCCTAAGCACTCTGGTTCTTTTATATTAAACTTATTGCTGGGCAAGCAAGAAGAATATAGAAGCCAATCATTGAGCGTTAAGCTTGAGCAAACATTATCAAGGAAATACATAAGAAAATACAATTTTCCCCCGAATCCCCCACCTGCACAGAAGTAACTTCCTCCTCTGACATTATCAATCTTACTGTTATTCTACATTGTCTTTACTGGTCACAAAGTTCCCTATAGAGGGGTTTTGTTGTATAGCAATTGTATCTTAGGAACCTCTAAGTGTTGTGGGATACTTTTTGTACAGAGAAACTATAACCAGGAATGAAAAGTTTAAGTTCCCAAGCATACAGGTGGACAGTCCCCTTAATAATTTCTATTCTGTTAATCAATAATTACTATTTTACGGAAGCAAGCCAAGCATAACCTATAGAAGCCATAAATCAGCAGTTAGCAGGAGCACTCTAGGATGCTCTGACCTGTTCCCAAGACAACCAGGGTCCAGTTTGCATGTGTTCTCATATCCTGGGCCAACTGCCTGATAATTTCAGAAACTAGAGTCAGCCTAAACTTTAACATGGCATAGCTGTGGTCAAGAAGGTGCCCTATTACAAGCGGAAGCAACTAAGTTCAGGCGTTTAACCTTGAAGCTGGCTCTTTTTCTAGCATTTGAAGTTTAAAGTGGCTGCTTTAATGAAGTTACTTTGGCTATTACAATTTGGGGGACTCCACTTGGGGCCATAAGACAAACAGTAATTAAATTATACCATGATTTTATTATTATTATCTTATGTGTATGAGTGTTTTGACTGCATGTATGTATAGGTGTACCACATGTGCGATATTCACAGAGGCCAGAAGAGGGCATTGGATCCACTGGAATTGGAGTTGTGGACTGTTGACTGCTAACATGTGGGTGCTGGGATCCGAAACCAGGTCCTCTACAAGAACAACCCATACTCTTAACTGCTGAACCACTGCTTCAAACCCCATGATTTGGGTTTTAAGAATGTATTGCTCTTGACTGCCCAGGAAGCCCAAAAGGAAATCTTTCAGCAAAAATGATTTATCCCAACCAAGTAACATCCAATGTTTTTTAGATAGCATAAGATTTTACCACTAATTGTTATGTATTAGTGTGTATTCAAAATATTTTAAATATTAATGTATTGAATATGTATTAATTAAACAGTGAAATAAGGCTTAAACGGTCTTGATAAAAGCTGTTAGCACTATTGTGAAAAAAGTATCAGACAGGTAAGATAATCAGCTCCAAAAGTTAGACCAAGAAATTTGGAACAAGATAACTTCTCTGATCTTCAAAATCATCTGTGGGGGAAAAAATGATCTCTCAGCCTCTAATAATCTAAGAATCTAGGGCTATTTTAGAAATTTTTCAGTCTATTATAAGGATAACAATTAGGAAAATTAGTGGGTCCTTAATCCTAAAATAAAGTTCTAAATACTTTGGTACTATTAATTCATAAAGTTAAGTAAAATCATACCTGTGTTATAAAAGATCAGGATTTTTAAACTGTGTGTGTGTGTGTGTGTGTGTGTGTGTGTGTGTATTTATAAATCAGAAGACAACTTGTGATGGTTTTCTCCTTTCACAATGTGGATTCCAGGGATTGAATTCAGGTTGTCAGACTTGATGTCAAGTGTCTTTACCCAATGAGTCATCTCATCAGCCCCATTTGATCACTAAAATTTTGGGGGGCTTTGTTTTTTTTGAGACAGTGTCTTACTATATAGCAGCGGCTAGCTGACCTGAAACTTGATACAGACCAGGCTGAGATTCTCCTGCCTCTGCTTCCCAAGTGCTAGGATTAAAGGTGTGTGCCACCACATCCTGCAATCACTAGAATTTTAAAGATACTGCCCCTGAGTTCTCTTATGGAAGTACTCGTTTCAAGAATTGATTCATGGGCTGGAGACATGGCTCAGTGGTCAAGAGCACTAGCTGTTCTTGCCGAGAACCCAGGTTCCATTCCCAGCAACCACATGGTGGCTAACAACCACACGTAACTTAACTCCAGTTCCAGGGGAATCCCACACCCTCTTCTGACTCCGAGGGCATTGCACAACATGGGTGCATTTACACACATGCAGGCAAAACACACACATATGGAAGTAATAAAATTAAATGTAAAAAAAAAAAGAATTTAAAAGAATAGAATTCATTTGCTTTAAGTGTTGAATTTTACAATTATTTTCAAGTCTGTTTTATTTAACAATCCTTTGCATGACACTATTCCTGGGGAGATGTGAACAAACATCCACTCACCCCAGATAGGGAAACAAAGTAAGGGTACTACTACCAAAATCCAACTTGGTGAACCGATGAATTTTATTGGGGTTACTTACAGGAATATGGGTGAGGGGTTATTTACAGGAAAAGAAATGACTCAAAAGAAACTGCATAATCAGAGCCCACTCCAGTATGGGTGACAGCTCACAAAAGCTGGACTTGGAGCAAGCAGCTCAGCCGTACCCAGCATGTGTGAGGTCTTAGATTCAATCTCTCTCTCTCTCTCTCTCTCTCTCTCTCTCTCTCTCTCTCT
>NW_008356258.1:10395647-10399798 GCF_000622305.1 Nannospalax galili
CCAAAAAATCACAAAGGTTCACCTGCCTCTGCCTCCTGAGTGCTGAGATTAAGGCGTGCACCAGCCCAGCTTGTTGTTCTCTTTTGAGCTAGTGAATATTGCTTGGCTTTTTCTCTAGTCTATGCCCAAACCCCTGTTTTTGGACTTCTAGCCATTTGCACCCATCCCAACATACATCTCTCAACCTGGCTTCTCCTAATCTAGAGGAGTCTCCCTGAGACACATAATTTGCTTGAGCTATAACTTTATTCATAGGAATTCAGCATCCATTTTAGAATGATGTACTATGATGATATCCTTTCATTAAATTTCACATTCCTCTAGCTTTTCAATCAAACCATCAGTGAGTTCACAGCCTTTTTTTTTTTTTTTTTTTTTTGAGAAAAGTATTGTTACCAATTCCCTATTATCTCCATTCCACTAGTAGTGCCCAGAAAGCTTTCCCTCCTCACTGTGTGCTTTGTGATCCTGCTTAATGTTCTCCTGCTGAAATGATTGTTACCGAGCTTGGTCTGTGAAGCAGTCATAATTTATTCCCCACATACACTGTCAGACGACTGGGCCTGGTCGGTCTCTTTTACCAGCAGCATTCTTAGTGCCCTGTCTTGCTCCTTGCTTTAGAATCCCATCACGATGGGAGCCTGTGTCTTTTCCAGCAGGTGGCAATAGTGTTCTGTTAGCCCCTCTCCTGTCAGCATCACCAGCTTTTACCACCTTTCAACAAAGACCTGCCATAAACTGACTTTAGAAAGCTTTTAGGGAAAAAATACAAGTGCACAACCCTGAACTGGTTTTCTCCTCTCCTTTTCAAACTAGAATGCACCTTCCCATTGCAATCTTTATTTCAGCTGCCATACTGCAGGCTCTGTTAGCTAAACTGAGAATATCACTACGTTTGTTGGGTTTTAAAAAGTATTTTATGTTTATTTTGTGAGTATATTGCCTACATGTAAGGACACCCATGTTGTACAATGGTCACAGAGGTCAGAAGACAGCATAGGACCCCCTGGAACTGGAGTTACGGACAGTTGTTAGCCTCCATAGGGGTGCTGGGAACAGAACTAGGAACAGCCATTTTTCATGAACTGCTGAGCCATCTCTTCAGCCCGCTTTTTTTTTTAAATCAGAATTGAAAATTCAGTTTATTGAGCTCAACACACTTGTTTCGAGTACCACCTAGTTGTTCTGTCATGATTTGATCATAGGCTTATGTGCCTAGACATCAGATTAAAATAGATTCCCTATAAATCTATTCCCTAAATTCATGTAAAAGCAAGTTAAAACTTATATGTCATCTAGGTTTATAGAATATTTCAACTGTGGCATAGATGCATATAAAAAGAAACATTTAAAATGTTGCTGGGGCTGGAGAGATGGCTCAGCTGTTAAGAGCACTGGCTGTTCTTGCAGAAGACCTGGGTTCAAATTCCAGCACACACGGCAGCTAACAACCCTTTGTAACTCCAGTTCCAGAGGATCTGATGCCCTCTTCTGACCTCCGCAGGCATTGTACAACATGAGTGCACCTATCTACATGCAGGCAAACACTCAGACACATAAAATAAAAATAATAAAATATTAAAAACTAATAAAAAAATAAAACATGTTGCTCCTTTGATACTGCCCCTATAGAGGTCAGGCATGGGGTAGGTAGGAAAAGGAAAAACCTTAACAGGAAAAGTGGAATAGTCCTAAATTACTCTAAAAGGAAAGGAAAAACAAGACTACCCGTTTTTCCTTGTTGCATTCACTTCCACATGCTTTTTCTCATCTTTCCCCTATAGCTCTAGCTTTGTCTTGGACTGTTGTCTTGCGTAATTTGTGCTTACAAATGTATTCTGAATCTTTTTTTCAGTCTATACCAAAACTCACCTTTCCTGGTGGCTTACTAATTGGTTGTAGCCCTGGTTTCATGAATGTTCCCAAGATCAAAGGTACTCACACAGCAATGAAAAGTGGAAGCTTGGCAGCAGAATCCATTTTCAATCAACTAACTAGTGAAAATATCCAATCAAAGACAACAGGTGAGAAAGCCCTTCTACAGGAAAGAAAATTGTCAGGTTTTATGTTTCAGTGTTGGTCAGATATATGGTGCCTGTTCCTTTAAGGTGTGTGTTCTATAAGATGACAGCTACATAACCAACTTATTTGTGATACAGTCAGAAAACTTTAAAACGATGTGATTTTATTCATATCAAAAGTATAGTACCTGAGGCTGGAGAGATGACTCATCAGTTAAAAACACTGGCTGCTTTTGCAGACTCAGGTTCAGTTCCCAACAGCCATATGGGGGCTAACAACCATCTGTACCTCCAGTTCCAGAGACTCTGATGCTCTCTTCTGGCTTCTGTGGGCATTGTAGGACCCACGTGTACTTACATACACATAAGATAAAAATAAACTTAAAAAATTATTTTTTTGTACCACAGATGTACTTACCCGCAGTCTTTCAAATTTGATGGTACTGCATTTGCATTGCATACATGGAATATAGACAAAAAGGTACCACACAGAATCCCAAGTATTAGGCTGGAAATAGAGCAGCTTTGAAAAGGCAGAATCAGCCACCTGATTCTTTGCACTGTAGGCAAAGCATAGGACTCTTCTGCTGTAGTAAGGAATAGCCAGCCCGTACCACTTCAGAAAACCCTTAATCTAAAAGACCCTCTAGCCTGGGGAAGGAAGGGGGCCCACACCTTTAATCTCAGCACTTGGCAGAGGCAGGCAGATCTCTGAGTTATAGGCCAGCCTGGTCTACATAGCAAGTTCCAAGCCAGCCAGTGCTACATACTGAAATCCTGTCAGAAATGAAAAATAATCAGAGAACCCTCTAGCAAATATGTTTGTCTAAAAGCCAGTTTTCCCTTTAAGTTCCTTATTTTATTACTATTATTGTACATGTAATCTGTGTAGCCGGAGGGCATGCACATGCCAACAGTGCAACATATGGAGGTCAGAGAACAACTTTTGGGAGTCATTTCAACCCCAGTAAGCACTTTTACCAAACACTGAGCTATCTCATTATTCCCAAAAGAAACCTCCCAGGAACAGTATATAATCTGATCATAAAGCATTGCCAATACAACCTCAACTCCATGGTTAACCAGATTTTTTTTTTTTTTTTTTGCGGGGGGCGGGACCTGCTTATTGTGGTTGCGTTTTTGTTGTTTGCTGGTACTGGGGATTACGCCTCATGCATACTAGTTAATTATACGCTGTCCACTGAGCTACATCCTCTAGCTGTTGACTTCATTTCTAAAACCTTCTGTCCTAGCCACACTGGTCTCTTCACAGTTCCTGAACATACCTTGTGTGTTCTCATCTCAGAGTATGCCTCTAACCAGCCACTTGGCCAATTCAGATCTCACTCCATTGGCTATGTCTTAACTACACCAATTGTAATACACACAGCACTACTATCCTCCTTTCACCGTTTATCATTAGTTTGGCACACTATATAATTTAACTACTGTTGTCTTTTGCCACTTGGAGTAAAACTCCAGAAAAGCAAGGACTGTTCATTTTTAATTCTAAACACTTAGCGTATAGTAGCAACTCAACAGATGTTATAAATAACCCTTATTCCTTAAAATCACAGATGTGTTCCTCTAGTTAGAATTAGCAACTCAGACAGGGTACAGCTCAACGGTAGGGGCACTGCCTAGCATGCACAGGTTTGATTGATCCCTACAACTTAAAAATAAAGTGAGCAACCTTGGTTCTGCTTTCAAATATGTAAGAATGGAGGGCTAGCACACGAGCATGGAAGGGAGAAGACAAGCCTCCAAAAGGCAAGAAGATGCTTTAGGGGAGAACAGGATAGGCAAGATGGAATGCAGTGGTTAGTATTACTTTCTCTGATTTTCTTGTCAAGTTCTCTTTGTGGAACCACCATGTACACACAGTGCCAGGCAGTACTAGAACTTAGGTACCATAAAAGACAAAATCAGGGGCTAGAGAGATGGCTCAGCGGTTGAGAACACCGACTGTCCTTGCAGAAGACCTGGGTTCAAATCCCAGCACCCACATGGCAGGTAACAACTGTCTGTAACTCCAGTTCCAGGGGATCTGACAGCCTCTTCTGTCCTCTGTGGGCATTGCACGACACGGGTGCACTTACCTACATGCAGGCATAACACTCATACACATAA
>NW_008356258.1:10400287-10423773 GCF_000622305.1 Nannospalax galili
TGCGGGCATTGCATGACACGACACGGGTGTACTTACCTACATGCAGGCAATACACGTATACACATAAAAATAATAAATAAAATATTTGAAAAAACATAAAAATAAATGCCTTTGAGAAAAAGGAGAATCAGAACAATTAACTGAAAAGTATAATCACTCTGGAGTTCATGAGAGGCAGTAAGAACCAATTGGTATCTTAAATATTAAATGCACAGTACTAGATACAGCTTAGTTGTAGAGTGCTTGTCCAGCACTGGTGAAGTACTAGGTTCAGTCCCCAGCACACAGACACCCCCCCCCCAAATAAATGGTTTCCTAAGCATACTCTACTAGATGGCTTTAAACAGATTTTTCTTTATAAGTTCTGCCAGCATAAGTCCAAAATTAAGGGGTTGGTAGGACCATGCTCTCTGAATTTGTTTTCCCTACCCATCCCAGCTTGATATCCTTGGGCATTCTTTCCTCCATTCTCTGCCTCTCTTCATCTCACCTGTCTATCTTGTCTGTTAAAAGCAAATGTCATTTTGGATTACCAGCCCACGAAGACCCCAACTAATTATTGTCTGCAATACTTTGGTCACAGTTCCTGAGGTATTGGAGGTGGGACCATCAGGAATGCAAAATATATTTTTGCAAAATATATTTTTAGGAAACACTGTGGTGATGACTTTTATATAAAACAATTCACTTTTCTGAGTATTATGTTTTTTAAGTTTCCCTTTTCAAACTCATTTTTCATGCTCCCCATGTAAAAATTTAGTTTATAGCCCAGTGAGGCCGACTTCTTGCCTACCATGCATGAGGTCCTGGGCTCAATCTTCAGTGCCACCCAAAGAGGGGAGGAAAGCAGATCAAATGCCTTCCTATAAGCAAATGTGTCAGATTATTTTAGGGAGACACCAGAATTTGATTCTTCCTTGGTCTACATGACCACCGGATTTCAAAATTTACCTGAGATTATCTTTCAATAGCAGAATACTCTGATGTAGGATTTTTATGCATGATGGGCTAAATACTTTACACTTACTATTTCCTGTTTTTCATGAAAGGACTCCACATAACTGAGTATGAGGACAATTTGAAGAAATCATGGGTATGGAAAGAGCTACATTCTGTTAGAAATATAAGGCCATCTTGCCATGGGCTCCTGGGAATATATGGAGGGATGATTTACACTGGAATATTTTACTGGATATTGAGAGGAATGGAGCCATGGACTCTAAAACATAAAGGTAATTCGTATACACTTAAGAATACCAATGTTAAAACCTTTAAAAACCTGTGTGGGAAAAATGTGAGATCCATTCATTAGTAGAGGATATAACCTTGTTTTACTGTTTCTTTTTGTGGTGGTATGGATTAAACCTGGGTCTTGTGGCTGCTACACAAGCCCTCTATCACTGTGCTCTGTCTCCAGCAATTTTAATCTTACCGTGAGACAAAAATATTTGGGGGGGTGGGGTTAGACAGAATCTCACGTGGCCCAGATGGCCTAAAATTTGCTTTGCAACCAAAAATGACCTTAAACTCCTGTTTCTCCTGCCTCTACCTCTCAAGCACTAGGATTAGATATGCATTACCACCTCTACCTTAAATTCATTCTGTTTAAAAGATAACACTATCATAAAAGATTATATTTGAATTTCATTGCTATAATGATGGTTTTAAGTTTTTATAATTATATAAATTATAAATATATTTATGTAATTCTTAAGGCCAGATATAGGGAGCTTGTAAAGGCAAGAGGATAATTAAGTTCAAGGTCAGCCTGGACTAGGTAACAAGGCTTTTATTGGAGTCTGAGTGATGCTCAGTGGTAGATGGTATTACTATGCATGGGCCCTGTTACTGTATTTACATTTTCCTCAAAATTGCTGAAGGCTCCGACTCTGATCAGCTCAAACCAGCCAAGGATTGTACACCTATTGAGTATCCAAAACCTGATGGACAGATCAGTTTTGACCTCTTGTCATCTGTGGCTTTGAGCGGTACAAATCATGAACATGACCAGCCAGCACATTTAACCTTAAAGGATGACAGCATACCTATAAATAGAAATCTGTCAATATATGATGGGCCTGAGCAGCGATTCTGCCCTGCAGGTCAGTAATGACTTCCTTCCATTCCTAAATAGTAACACACATTTCCATTTTAGCAAGTTTCCTTTCCACTGCATGGAGACTGTTATAGATGACTCCTATATTTAGCTTCCTTTAACAAACTCATTCTAACCAGCAGTGATAAAATGGTAATGGTTAAGCCTAGTTTGGATGACCTATCGCCAAATAACCTTGTCTACCATCAGACCTACAGGATTATGAAGCACAAATACCTGCCCTTGTGCCACTTTTTAAAATATTTTTATTCTTATTTTATGAGTGTATTGCCTACATATAGGTAGGTAGGTGCACCTGTGTCATGCAGTGACTGTGGAGGTCAAAAGAGGGTATCAGATCCCTTGGAACTGGAGTTATGGCCAGTTGTTAGCTGCCATGTGGGTGCTGGGAATTGAACCCAGGTCCTCTGGAAGAGCAGTCAGTGCTCTTACACCGAACCATTTCTCCAGCTCTGCCCTTGTGCCTTTTAAAGGTTTTCATAATGATCGCTTGTGTTTTTAGGTTCTACACAGGTACTAGGTTATGGCCACATTGATAATGCTAAACTTGAAATTCATCATAAATATGGAATCTTAAGTGTTGAGAGCTTTCAATTACAATTGAAACAATCAGAACCAGAAGTCTATATATAAATAAGATGGGAGAGTAAGTAGAAGTCAGATTATGTGAAAATCAGTATATTTTCAAGAAATTAAAATGTAAATTAAATTCTTCAAGGGTTAAGACCTTGCATCTTGACTTTTTTTTTTTTTTTCTTTTTGAGACAGGGTTTCCTTGTAGCCCCAGCTGTCCTGGAACTCACTATGTAGACCAGGCTGCCCTCGAACTCACAAAGATCCACCTGCCTCTGCCTTGTCCCAAGTGCTGGGATTAAAGGCATGTGCCACTACACCCAGCCACATCTTGACTTTTAAAAAAAGTCACTATAGTGTACTGCAAATTCTCAGAAAGTAGAGATTGGATCTAATTTTTTTTTTTTTTAAGATTTATAATATGGAATTCAAAAATAGCTGATTACTCTTGTGAGCCTAACTCAGTCAATACTGTTCTTTTATTATGTATTTAGTGCATACTAACAGCAGACGCATACTCCAAGATCATGATATTCTCAATGGGTAAACATTCAGAAATTATCTCAACGGTTTCTATAGCTGTTTCAAGATTTTAATTTCTGCTTTTGAACTAAAAATCTTTAGTTTCATATCTTAGTAATATTTATTTTCACTTTACAGGAGTTTATGAATTTGTTCCTTTGGAACAAGGTGATGGATTTCGATTGCAGATAAATGCTCAGAACTGTGTGCACTGTAAGACATGTGACATTAAAGACCCAAGTCAGAATATTAACTGGGTAGTACCAGAAGGTGGAGGAGGACCTGCTTACAACGGCATGTAAAACACACGACTTCTTTGTAACAGACACTAAATAACCCGTTTCTTTACCATGTGTAAATGTAGGCCAAACTAACTTAAGTTGCTTAGATAACCTCTAAACAAGTGCCCTTCAAAAATTACTGAGGTAAAAAATTTTTTATGTAAAATTATCCCATAAAAATCATTAAATTTCTCAAATAAAACTTCATAAATGATGTGGCATGTTTACCTCTTACAAATTCTTCCAAGATTCTATATCAGCAGCAATGCATATTATTGGGCTTCATGTTACTTTTGTCGTGATATGTTTTAAGTGTTCAAGTATAAAAATGAATGTACATTCTAGACCAGGGAAGGACATTTAGCTCAGCTCAACAGTTAGGAATAAAGTTTTATTGAAACATAGCCATGCCCATTGGTTATACACATAGTTATAACAGACTAGATCATCCACAAAGCCTAAAAATTTTAGGTGAGATTTTAAAGGTTTAAACATTGGCTAGACACCATTCTTTGTAAAATGCAGACAGCAGTTTTTCAAAATGAGCTTCACTGTATTTCTTCACACTTTATTAGAGGGAACCTATTATCAGTACTTCTCAACTGTACACAAGGAGAACACAACAGCAAAGGAAACACATCAGGGATCGATCGTATGGAGACAGTAACTCTACATTGTCCTTAATATAATCAACGTGTGATATTTAAGATAAGTTTGATCTTTACTAAGCAAACATTTTTGCATACACTGCCTTCTCTTTATCTTTCTGTGCCTTTATCTTTTGTTTGACTTTAAGCAATTCTGCCTGGATAGCTGCAAAAAAAGAAAAAATTAATGAATTAATTTTCTAAACATCTAAAAAATTAGAAGGATCAAGAACTGTGATAACACTTAACTCTTCCTCTCCCTTGATAAAACTTTTCTTCTCCATAAATTAACTGAACTGTAACAGAACATTCTACTCTGAGTCACAAAAACCATGAAGATAATTTAGAAGACCAACTAAGAGAACTCAATTACACAGACAAGATTTGGTATGTCCAATAAAGAAAGTAATTGCCATCCTCATTTTTCAATTTTTTTTGACTTATATACTTTATGTGTACGAGTATTTTGCCTGCATGTATTGTTAAGCGCACTTGTGTCATGCAATGCCTGGAGATCAGAAGAGGGAGTTAGATCCCTCAAATTGGAACTACAGCTAGCTGTTAGCTGCCATGTGGGTGCTGAGAAGTGAACCCAGGTCCACTGGAGGAGCAGTAAGTGCTCTTAACCACCGAGCCATCTTTCCAGCCCCTGCTAACCTAGTTTTATTTTCGCAACAAGAGACCAAAGAGATTGTTAAATATTTAAACCTAGTGTCACTTTTCACATTTACTGTACTTAGGGAAAAGTTTCTTGCCTCCATAGCACTTCTAAACCATATATCCAGTAGCTAGAATGCCAGATCAGTGGCATTCAGTGTAAGAAACATCCCAAACTTCATATTTACAATACCGTCTCTCTCTCTGCTGAGCTTTTGACTACTATTACGACAAAAGAAACTGGGTCTCAAATGATAGTGTAAAATAAGCAGTATTTACGCTTTTAAAAGGTACATTCTTGGACAGGAGAGATGGCTCAGCAGTTAAGAACACTGAATGTTCTTGCAGAAAACCCAGGTTCGAATCCCAGCACGCACATGGCAGGTAACAACTATCCATAACTCCAGTTCCAGGGGATCTGACAGCCTCTTCTGTCCTCTGAGGGCATTGCATGACATGGATGCACTTACCTACATGCAGGCATAACACTTATACACATAGAATAAAAATAGTATTTTTAAAAAAAATTTTTTAAAGTACATTCTTGAACAGAATTAGAATGTAAATTCTGTAAGGCAGAGACATTGAATGTCTTGTCTACTTACTACATGACCAGTGCCTGAACCAGTAATAGGAATTCTGTAATATCTGAATAAATAAATATCTGTCCGGGTCAAGAGTACTATGGTTCATGAGGATAATTTTTGCAGGACGACACTGCCAAGCTTACCTTTATCTCCTGGAGCTATTGCCTGAGCTTTCTTAAGATCGGCCTTTAAATTGGGGAAGAGGGGGGATATTAAGAAACATTAGACATTAAGACTTTTGATGTGATTATCTATTTTAAAGCATTATGAACAAAGTTTACCAATGCTTGATCATATTCCTTTAATCCCTGCCATCCTTGAGCTTTTCGGTACAGCGCTTTGGTATTTGATGGGTCCATCTCAAGAGCCTACAAAAAAGTTACAGAACCAGCATTACATCTAAATGTACATTTCAAGTTTAATCAGTTGGCTCCAGATGAGTAAAGGTGTTCAAATCAGTGGAGCTAGAGCTGGAGCACAAGGTGGGAGACTATCAGCAGAGGGCGCTGAGGGGATGTGAAGAAGCATTTCTTCTACAGCCTGCTACTCTGAACAGTGGGTTCTAGCTCCATAGCTCCATAGTGGACCACACTATTTAAAGGAGAAAAACATTTTAAATAAAGTCCCAATAGTTATCATTTGTTATCTTGTTTGAGTACAAGACACTGACCGCCTCCTGCCACTGTAGTATTTGCATCCAACCTAAACACATTCCTGATACTTTACATCATTCTCTGATTATTTACTACCTGATACAAGGTAAATGCTATATAATTAATTGTTCAGCTATGTTCAGGGAATAATTCTAAGAATGACTTTTATAAAATGGACAGAATCTGGACTAATGACTTTTACTTAACTTGCAACCACAAAGCTATGGCTTATAATGTAAACGAGCTCAGAGCCATGTGCTCCTCTTGTGACCTGTGTATATGACCTTGATCCCTTGGGACCCCATTTTGCCATCCACCCAACACAGTGAATAAATGAGGGTGTGCTCATCAAAGCTCTAGAAGCAACAGATTGAAAATACACTTGCCATTTTATATATGAGATATTTTAGGCCCAAGGATCAGAGGGTAAGATTTCTCTGATAAAATAAGGGTGGATTAGGGCTAGAGAGACGGCTCAGCAGTTAAGAACACTTGCTATTCTTCCAGAGGACCTGAGTTTGATTCCAAGCACCCACATGGCAGCTAACCACTGTCCATAATTACAGTTTAATTCATAGAAATAAAAATAGGGGCTGGAGAGATGACTCAGGGGCAGAGGACCTGGGTTCAATTCCCAGCACCCAAATGGTGGCTAACAATGGTTTGTAACTCTGACACCGCCTTCTGACCTCCACTAGTATTGCACAACACGGGTGCACTTACATACATATAGGCAATACACATGAAATAAAAATAATATTCTTTTTTAAAAAAAAGAAAAATAATATAGTATTTTAAAAAATATAATATTTTTAAAAAGGATATGCTGGGGGGGCTGGAGAAATGGCGCAGCAGTTAAGAACACTGGGTGTTCTTGCAGAAGACCCGGGTTCAAATCCCAGCACCCACATGGGGATCCGACAGCCTCTTCTGACCTCCGAGGGCATTACATAGCATGGGTGCACTTAACCTACGTGCAGGCAATACACGCATACACATGAAATAAACATAATAAATATTTTTTTTTTAAAAAATGTGCTGGATGTGGTGGTGCTCGCCTTTAATTCCAACAGTCATGAGGCAGAGGCAGGCACGCCTCTATGAGATATGGCCAGCGCCAGTGAGTTCCAGGCAAGCTGGGGCTACAGGGAGACCCTGTCTCAAAAAGACCAGATAAAAAATAAAAATAAATAAGGGAGGATGCAAGCTCATAGTTCCCCAATTCATGCTGGAGAACTGGTTTTGAAAGAGTGTGAGTGAGGCCTAGCTCAGGGGCAGAGCTCCCTGGGAGATCTGAAGGAACAAACTTTCAGGGTTCAGGCCCACTCTTGGCTATAAAGAAATCATGACTATGCCGAGGACATAGTCCAGTTGTAGAGTCAAGCACAAAAGCCTCCAACCAAAGGTAAAGGAGAAAGCGCATTTAACTCAACAGTCCACATTGCTTTTTTTTCAACTTGGTAAGTCAAAATCCCACTTCTTCAAAAGGCTCAACATCACACAGACTTACCTCCAAACAACTGTCAATTGCTCCTTGCCAATTTGACATCTTCAATTTACAAGCACCAATATTCAGAACACAGCTTAAGGCTACAGGATGTAGTCTGGATGTATCTGCTTTCTCAATAACAGCCTTTGTACTATCCACATACCTAGAAAACATACCAAACAATGCTTGAACTATGCCAAAAAGTATCACATAGTGCCTGATATTAAAAGTTTATTAAACGCTAATCTGAAACTCCATGATCATAATCTAATTAAACACTGATTTTCAGATGCTGGAACTTTTAGATTTTTTTTTTTTTTTTGTCTTTTGTCTTTTTCAGACAGGGTCTCACTGTAGCCCCAGCTGACCTGAAACTCACTATGTAGACAGGAGGATCCCTGGGGCTGGGTGCCCAGAGAGTCTAACCTAATTGTTGAGCTTTAGGCCAATATGAGACCCAGTCTCAAAGGAGGTAGACAGTGTCCCCAGTGCTGTACTCTGGCCCACAAATACACCTGTGTGTACACACAGACACACAAATTTAAAAACTTAGCCAGATGCTGGGTGTGATGGCGCAAGCCTTTAATCCCAACACTCAGGAGAAAGAAGCAGGAGAATCTCTGTGAATTTGAGGCCAGCCTAGTCTACAGAGCAAATCGAGGCCAGCTGTGGCTACAGGGAGACCCTATCTCAAAAAGACCCAAAAAAAATTAATTAAAAAATTAAAAATTTAGCCCGGTATGATGGTGTACATCTTTAATCCCAGCACTCGGGAGGCAGAGGCAGATGGATCTCTGTGAGTTCAAGGCCAGCCTGGTCTACATAGTGAGTTCCAGGACAGCTAGGGCTACAGGGAGACCCTGTCTCAAAAAGACCAAAAAAAAAAAGTTTATTACCAGGCTGGAGATGGTTCAGTAGTTAAGAGCACCAGCTGCTCTTGCAGAGGACCCGTGTTCGATTCCCAGCACCCACAAGGCAGCTAACCACTGTCCGTCCGTCCGTAACTCCAGTTCAAGGCCATCTGACACCCTCTTCTGACTCCGTGGGCACTGTACAACACAGGTGCACTTAAACACATGCAGGCAATACACCCATTCACATAAAATAAAAATAGTAAATTTTTTTTAATGGTTTATTACCTTAAAACCTTTGCATATTTTTTAATAGCCATCTCCCAGTTCTGAGATTTGAAAAATGTATTTCCAATATTCTTTAAGTCTTCAGTTATCAGTAAAATTTTATCTACCTGTATAAAAGACAAACATGTCAGATATTGGTAAACAATGTGACTTAATGCTACGGTTCTACTATTATGACAGACTGGTATACAAAGCTCAAGCTTTTAGTACTAAATATTTTAATTTACTTAAATAATTAAAGTTTACTCATCTGAAAGTACTCACATCTTTTAAATCTATATCTGCATCCTCAGGGAAATCTGGATGACTGTCACCAGAGCCATCTTTAGGGATTATTCCCCAATCGTCCCCTTCTTTCAATTCTCCACATTCTGCAATAATGCACAACTGTAAAAAGAAATTGTTTTAGTGTGTATTAATGAGATCTTTAAGTCTGCCTTTAAAAGTGGCATAGACAGAAGTCATGTGCAATACTACCCAAATCAGAGATTTATGTTAAGGGGTGCATCTACCTGCTATAATTACAGTAACGTCCTTTTGTACATTCCAGCTAATATAACAATGTCACTATTCACACAATACTGCTGTTCAGGAGCTCCATGAACACAGTTGAGAACCACACCATTGTGTATGTAGCTATCTTAGGTGATGCATAAATAAGTCTATGGTCTCCTGTGGTTCCTTTTGTACTCTGGCTATAGGCATACTTCCTACAGGTAACTGAGTTATCAATTCCTATGCACTACCTGTTGCTTAGAGGGGGCTGTATTATAGGCATACTTCCTACAGGTAACTGAGTTATCAATTCCTATGCACTACCTGTTGCTTAGAGGGGGCTGTATTATAGGCACACTTCCTACAGGTAATTGAGTTATCAATTCCTATGCACTACCTGTTGCTTAGAGGGGGCTGTATTATAGGCACACTTCCTACAGGTAATTGAGTTATCAATTCCTATGCACTACCTGTTGCTTAGAGTGGGCTGTATTATAGTCATTCTGATTCACAGGTATTTACAACCTAAAGGTCTTCAGAAAAAATACAGTCTAAACCCTTGAGCAATTCACACAGGATGAAAAAAACAGACCAAGAAAAGCAACTAAATTTAAGCTAAACTTCTAGTTAACAGCACAATGTCACCTTTTATGTTTTCTTACTAAGTGTGTACTACTAAAAATCCTGGCTCAAGTTTTACAAATATAGGAAGATCTCCGTAATCCAGCAAAGATCCCAACACTGTAGCTGAAATAACAATTAAAATCTCTTTGCTGGGCATGGTGATAGACATTTGCAATCCTAGCATTTGAGAGGCAGAGACAGGATTGCTGAAAATTTGAGGAAACCCAGGTCTACAAAGACCCCCCCCAAAAAGTAAATAAATATATCTCCTTTAAACTGCATTAATCTTGACAATTGTAAAAAAAAAGAAAAAAAAATTGCAAAAGGTCTGGACAGATGGCTTAGCTGTTAAGAGCACTGGCTGCTCTTGCAGAGGACCAGGGTTCAATTCCCAGTACCTACGCTAACAACTGTCAGCAAGAGTTCCAGAGGATCTTACACCTTCTTCTAGCCTCCATGTGTGTTGCATACATGTGCTACACTTACATACTAACAGGCAAAACATTCATAAACATAAAAAATGAAAGAAATCAGGAAAATAAATTTTAGTTGCCAAAAAGAGAAAAAAGTGATCAATCCAGGCACCTAACTTTAAAAAAAAGAAAAAAAAAAAGAAGAGAAAAATCATCCTAATTTATTTTTAACTTTTCTAGGTGATAGTCACTTGACCATTCGACTGACATTTCTCTGACACAGTAACTAAGCTAGTATGTGTGTATTTCACTGTAATGTTTTACTTACTTTGGTAGGTTTTTCATCATTCACTTCTACATTTTCAAGCATCCTTGCCACACCAAGTCCTTTAACTACTTGACCAAACACCACATGTTTCCCATCCAAATGAGGCGTTGGAACTGTTGTGATAAAGAACTGAGAACCATTTGTATTGGGGCCTGCATTTGCCATGCTCAACAAACCGTCCCGATCATGCTGCAGAGATAAAATCATTAAAAGAAAAAAAGATTAGGTCTTAGTCTGAGTTCTTTTACTCACTAGTCACATAAAATAGGCTAATTGTACTATTTAAATTCTATTCTTTTACATCAATTTTACTTAAAAATGTTTAAGTACCTTTTACGTTGTATGAGCTACCACCTTTAATCAAGAAAACACTTTAAGCTTCAAGCTAGCAATGGGGGAAGAAATGATTTTATTTCAATATTTAAGATGAAGACGCTGCACTAAGGACATCCACTAACTTACTTTGCTGGTTTTATGATGGTTGCTATTTTTCTTAGAACCCCTGTACATTTTTGCCATTTCAGTAATACGCCTAGATTATGACTTTTTCATTCACACTAAACAGGGAACAGTAATGTGATAGAGAATTCAGATAAGTCATTCAGGTGAGTACTTCCTTAACCGCAGAATTCACACCTTTCGACTTTCATCTAGGTATACTACATACATCTCAAAAACAAAAACAAACCTATTCAAAAGGTTTTGTGAAAGTCAATTCCTTCATTTTTCTACCGTGCATAGCTTGGGCTTTCAAAATACATACCACATTGTGCATGCACTGTAACTTTGAGGTTACGTTTCCCACCTAAGATGCCTTTTATCCCATCAATCTAAACTCCTCTTCCTTAAGCCTTTCTTTTTAAACTGTGATCTTCACATAATCTTAGTTTTCAACCTTACACTAACTTTGTTTGGTGCTTTCTTAAAATACCCACTTGAGCATCAGCGTTCTTTCCTTGGTCTACCCCTGCCATTTTCACCTCACTCACATCACTTCATTTTGAGTCTGCATTTTAGTCCCTGCCTAGCAAAATTTCAGCCACCTTGCGGAGGCCCAGTTTAAGTGCTCACGGGGAGACACTGGACATCTAAATCACATCTGTCTCCTATGACATAAAGTAAAACACAAAGTGAGGCATGCTACAAAATCTGAAACTCTTTGAGCAACAACATTCAAAGTCTCAGATTTCAGATTTTCAGGTTAGGGATGCTCATTCCATAAAACCTATGTAACTATGTCAAAATCTAATTCCTATGAAACCTGAACTTTTTCTAGCCAAGCATTTCATGTAAGGGCTACTCAGCTTGTATCAAAATTATACAAGCAAATATACTCAATCAATTTACCATTATCTGCGAATTAATTATTACCCTCCACTTGTTCGGTGTTTTAAACTTGACTCTGAGGAAAGATAAACAGTCTTTCATTTCTATAAGCTCTTTGGCAGCAGCAACAGAAATGAGCAACAAATACTGTTGATGTTCTCTTTCCAAGTTGCTCTAATTACCTTGTTCATATTCCTCATTTCCAAAGACATCACTTTACTTTTGTACTTACATGTGTGTTCTTAAAACGGGAATGGTGCAATATACCCGAACATTAACCATATCCGCTAGGTGGAAAATCCCCTGACATCCTGGATATTAGCGATGGTTTTGTTCTTCAAATTCAAGGATAAAGATGCACAAGTTACCATCCTTACAATAATGAGAACATTTTTCCTGGGATCAACTTTGCCATATGGGGGTTTAACTGATGTAAAAACTCATCATACTGAAATAACTAAAGTATTTTTTGCCAAAAAAAATCATTACTGGTCAGGTGTGGTAATGCCCATCTCTCATTCTAGTACTCAGGAGGCAAATGCATGAAGATAGCAAGTTCAAGACCACTCTGAGTTCCTTAGTAAGATGCTATGTCACCAAAAATAAAACTATTACTGGATAAACCTGCGGTAGAGAACTGCCTAGCATGCATGAGACCCTGAGCTCATCCCCAATATCACATACACACACAAAATGCTAATTTACAAATTATAACTTCTATTAAGAAAATAGAATTCACACTAAGCCTGCTGACACAAGTTTATAATCCCAGCTACTCAAGAAACTAAGGCAGGAGAACTGGCGTTCAAGGCCTAGCTGGGCTACAAAGTGAGTTCACGGACAGCCTGAGCAACTAGGCAAGACCTAGTTTCAAAATGAAAAAGACGAGGCAGGGCAGCTCAGTGATGGAGCACATGCCTGGCATAAGAGGACCTAGTACCAGAAGGAAGAGAAAGAACAGGGAGGAGAGGACAGCAAGCTGGGCACACTTGAAAGACATTTTTTGGTGTTTTAATCCAAGTATATTTTAGATACATAGTCTTTTTATTAGCAAAAACATGCATTTTTCTTTACCTTATAATGAAAATTTTCATCTTCAAATTTTTCACCATAAATACTTTCTCCACCTGTTCCATTCTGATTTGAGAAGTCTCCACCCTGAATCATAAATTTCTTAATAACTACAAAAAAGAATTACAGCTATTAATAACTGAAACATGGGGTTCAACAATACTAACTAGTGAACAACAGACAGAAGACAACTTCCCAAGCACAAGTTCAGTCATGTCTCTGCCTTTTCCTCCCCATCCCACCAACTCTACTGTTAAGACTTCTCACTATCTGAGTCTAACAGACTACTGCTGACTCCCACCCAACACTTGAGGAATTAATTCACAGAATATCTCCCTATAAAACTGTCACTGAAACACAAAAGCTGAATCTCCTAATATCTCCAGCATTATCCTGGCTCTACTTCCACTTTATAACATATAATCATCTGTCCTTCCCAACAATGAATTTCTTAAACATTCTATCTTTATTCCTTGAAATGTATACAGCTACTCAATAACGCCTGCTAAATAACCACCAATTATCCCCAGTTGTGTTTAACACAGCACTGAAGACTGAACCCAGGGCTTCACATGCTGGGAAAGCATCCCATAGATTTTTTTACATACTTAATTACAATACTTTGATATAGCCCTTTGTATCAAAGGTTACCAAAATCACCATGTTCATTTGGCTATACTGTGACAATAAAGACACACAGCTAGATAAGGGAGAGAGTTGGGAGGAATCCATGCAGGCTTCCTTAGGCTCCCTCCTTCCCATGAGCGTCACAGAACACATACTTCTCCTAGCAACAAAAATGTACAAAGATCTGTTACGATTCTGCCCACAAAATCCAAGTAGAAACCCAGCACCTAAGCTATTTTACTGGGGCCTTATCTTGTCTCTGCCTAACATGCTCCAAAATTTAAGACTCCTTAAAAAGCAGACCCTTGGTATCAATTACATTTGTACCAATAGTGCAGACATAATAATCCATCCTTGTGATATAAGGAACAGATCAAGCGCCAAGTTCTCAACTCCAGCCAACAGCTACCCTTGGAAGCAGACCTTTATGAAAATAGGTGTCTCAAACCTACTATATTAATTATTTTTTAAATATTTATTTGTGTATATTTGTCTATGTAAATATATACAACATGGGGGGAGTTGCCTGTGGAAGCCACAAGAGGGCATTGGACTCCCTGGAGCTGGAGTTATAGGCAGCTGTGAACCACTAGCCACCATCACTAGGAACCCAACTTGGGTCCTCCAGAAAGGGCAGGAAGCTCTTTAAACTCTGAGCCTCTTAACTCCAGCCCCATATTAAATATTTTCTAAACGCATTTTCATATATCAATATTCATTTTTCTTAAGTTAGGTTTTTGAGAAAATGTAACTACTGGACTAGGGGTGTTGCTCAGGATACACTGTTTTCCTAGTATGTGCTAAGGCCATGGGTTCAATCCCCAGCAACACAGAAAAAACAAATTACTGATATTACAATGGATTTGTTTTTCCATAATTTTACTGAGTGCTTAACAACTACACTAGATGCTGAAAATAAAACAGTGAGAACATATAGCTCATGAACTTGTGATGCCTACAGTCCACTGGGCGAACAATCAAATAACCAGTAAACAAAGGTATGAAAATATGAAATTACAAGTTTAATCACATATCACCAGGGTGTCCAAGACACTGAATCTCATGACCTAAGGTCAGCTTATTTATCTGGTCATGTTTTTTTCTTTATCAAATGGTTTGGCAGTGAAGAAGAGCTAGAGGACTGGTAAGGCAAAGGGAGTCCCCTTCTTGGCAGATAAACTTTAGTACCCTCTCGTAGTCTGTCCAGTACTCCAGGCCCAGTATTTAGGATGAGCAATCAAGTGTCTGAACATCCTCCAGAAATTAATAGTGCACTTCTAGTCTACTCCCTATTTAGTGTTTTCTTCTTTAACTCCTAACAGGATTATCTGTGTGAAGATAATCAGGCTGAAAAAATTTATACACATACTTCGATGGAAAGGACAGCCTTTAAAATGGAGAGGTTTCCCAGTTGTGGATCCGGTGCCTTTTTCTCCAGTACACAATGCACGAAAATTTTCTGCAGTTTTGGGAACAATATCTGCAAATAATTCTAAAACAATTCGACCAACTAAAAGAGAAAAAAAAGGAAATCTTGTCAGCAGACAGAACCACCAAATGTTGGCAAATGATAGATAACTGGTGCTTAACACATGATAAATTGCTGAATTGTCTTTTACTACATTCTTAACTAGTCATAACGTTGAATAACCTATCTCTTGAACTTACCTCTCCTTTTAAAGGTAAATTATGCATCCTTTGACATCACCCCAGCCCTGGTATCTATCACTCTACTTCTCCAGTACTTTTTTGGATCCTACATAAGTGAGATCCTGTTGTATTCATCCTCCTGTGTCTGGCTTATTTCATTTGGTGTAATAGCCTCTAGATTCATCCATGCAGTCATAAGATTTCATTCTTTTTCCTTCTCAATACCTAGCACTGGCTGCCCTGGACTCACTATGTAAACAAGACTGGCCCTGAACTGACATTCTCCTGCCTCTGCTGGGATTAAAGGCATGTGCCACCACACCTGGCAGGATTTCTTTTTAAAGGCTGAGTTGTACTGTGTCTACACCACATTGTATGTATTCATCCACTGATGAACACTGATTGCATATCTGGGCTACTGTAAATAATAATGCAAGGACATTTTTTCCCTTGGATCTAAGCTCAACTGTAAACCTGCTGAATCTTATAATTTTTCTAGCATTCATACTTAATCTTAAGTGAAGCTTCATATACGGGTATATTAACTTGAAACATCATACAGAAGATGTAACCAATTACAGCATCCAGCAGATTAGCAGTATATATGGGACACCATGAAGTACAGGTAGTTTAAAATCCTGAACAACACCTTTGATAAATGATTTTTTTTTTTCAAATTTTAACATTTGTGGGGGTGGGTGCAACACAGAGTACGGAGGTCAGTGGACAACTTTCCAGAGTTCTCTCCTTCCATCATGTGGTTCCTGGGGTGGAACTCAGGTAGGCAGGTTTGGCAGCAGGAGGCATCTCAGAGGCCTTGTACTCAGAACTTCTAATCACCAAGTAACCACTAGAAGAAATATATCCTTGGAAAGGTCAGGTTGGCTGGGATTTTTTTATACTTTAGCCTTTCTCTGTGCTCTGTGGAAACTGTCTAGTGCGCTTCTGAAACAAGTTTAAAAGGTTCCTGTCTCAACTCCGAAGATATTAAACAATAAAACTTCATTAGTTCCAAAAAACGAATCTATATATGTAAATGTGTCTCCACCCACAGGCCCAACAACTCAACATATTCCAGAACAAGCATAACTCAATTACAAAGCAACACACTCCCCAATTCACAAGGCCTTAGGATTTCTTGGGCAATCGTAGGCGACTACATTGCTGCGTGGAGCTCAACTACCCCGTGCCAGTAGCAGGAATGATCGCCTAACCAGACTGCTGATACAAATCAGTACCGAGGAAAAAGCAATAAGCAAAAAAGGGCACTTTAATTTGTAAATAACATGGCACCCGCCGATTATTCGGTGTGTCAAAAGGCGCATAGCTTGACCAGAGCCCTGCAGACGGATATCCCAGGAGCCTCGTGAACTATTCGCAACGCGCGTCAAATCATCTGTAATAAGCTGGTGGTGCAAATGCGGCAGGGAAGTGCAACCTAATGAAGGAATAAACATAAAGGCAGCCCCAATTCCGGAACTAGAAATTTCCAGAAACTTCCGCAGGACCTGCGGCACTGGCTACAAGGCGAGCGCTCGACCCATCCGCGGCCTCCCCATCTTCTTCAAGGTGAAATCCAGGCAGCCATCTCCCGCCCAACCCCGGGTCCAGGCGCAGCCGGGAAGTCCGAAGCGCGGGACCCTCGGGCTGCGCGGCCGCTCCGCTCACCTCGCTCCCCTCCGATGTCCACGTCGAAGAAGACGCGAGGGTTCTTGGGGTTGGAGGGCTTGGCTAGCGGGGACGGGTGCGACATCTCCACTGCGGGTCACGGGGAAGCACGACACCACTACCTCGTGTGCCAGCCGCACTCAAACTCCACGCAGCCGCTACGCGCTAAACCTGCCCGGCGCAGAAGAGCCACTTCCGACTCGCAGCCGGAAGTCGCGGCTCAACTTCCGCCGGCAGTTTGTCCATTCATCCCCGCCCACCACCCACTTCGGGTTTCTGGGTCAGTCGCCCGCTCTCTTCCTAGCTGGGATTAAGACTGAGTTCTTTCCACTCTGCACAGTTTTGTGTTCTTTCTACCCTCGTGGGGTGGGCAGCTCAGGGGTCAGCCCAGCCTCAGTCCCATCTCGGCAGTAGCTGCTCCGAAACTCGGTGTGCTCGCCGGGAAAACATAAAAATGCCTACACTGGTCAGACGAGATGGCAAAGCGGGTAAAAAGCCTGATGACCTGAGTTCAAAACCCAGAACCCACATGGAAGGGGAGAACCGATTCCTGCAAGTTTTCCTCCGATACACACACACACACAGTTCTTTTTTAATGCCTACCTCGGATAGGGCATTTTGACTATTAAAGGTTTAAATCACTTGGCATGATGCCTGACAAACTGGTACCTAATCAATAACAGCTGTTTTTTCACTATCGCGGATTGGGGGTTTTGTTTTTGTTTTGAGACAGGGTCTCCCTGAATCCCCAGCTGACCTGGAACTCTTATGTAGACCAGGCTGCCCTGGATCTCACAGAGATCCGCCTCCCTCTGCCTCTTGAGTGCTGGGACTAAAGGTGTGCACCCGTTATTGCTGTATTGTTATATTTGACCATCACGGCGTAAGTGATCCGGTCTAAACCAGAGGTTCCAAACAGCTGATGTTGAGACTCCAAAGCTTCATACACTATTATAGTCTACTTTTTCCTTATGGGCATTTGTATAAAATGTATACCATTTGTAATCCCAGCACTGAGGAGCAGTGGCTGAGACAGAGGATCCAGTAATGCAAGCCTGAGCTGTGAAAATGAGAGTCTGTCTCAAAAAATACATTTTAAACACGTGGCCTTGGCAAGACCTGTAATCCCAGCACTTGAAGACTGAGGCAAGAGGATCAAGTGTTCAAGGCTAGCCTGAGCTGCACCCTCCAAAAAAGATTTTTTAAACCAGTCAGTATACCCAGCACTTTGAAGGTAGAGACAGGAAGATGACCATTTCCAGGCCAGCCAGAACTACAGAATGAGAATTTATCGCAAAAAAGCAAGCCCAGTTTGTGTCCAGCACCACCTAGAAGCAGGAGGATCAAGAAGTTTACAGTGTGGTCTGATTACTGTCACCCACCTCTCTCCCCTCTCCTCTCTCCCTTTCCCTCTCCCTCCCCCCCCCCCCCCCCCCCCCCTCCCCCCCCCACATACATATCTCTCCCCGATGGGTAGGACACGTGTTAATCTTCTCTGTGTCATTCCAGTTTTAGTAAAGGCTACTTGAAGCAAGGACCAAACTTGGTTTTTAAAAGGGAAAAAGCTGGGTGTGGAAAGATGACTCAGTGGTTAAGAGGAGAGGCTGCTCTTGCAGAGGACCTGGGTTCAAATCCCAGCACCCACATGATGGTTAACAACTGTCAGTAATTCCAGGGGATCCATTGCCCTCTTCTGACCTCCGTGGGCATTGCACAACACAGGTGCACTTAAATACATGCGGGCAAAACACGCATAAATTTTTAAAACATATTTTTTGAAAAGGAGAAAATAAATGAGTTCAAGTTTGACTTAATTTCTATGCCTTTGCTTCTGTGAAAAGACCAGTCTAGGAGAATGGAAACAGATAATATGTACATGTTTCATAAACTTTCTTATACAAAGATTTTTCTAAAAAATCATAGTGACAGGGTAGATGCTGCAGGGGTGGCACGTTCTGTACTCCTACAATTCTTCCACATTCCCAGCACTCAGGAGGCTAAAGCAAGTTCAAGCATTAAAGGCCACCCTGGGCTGCATAAATTCTAGGCCTGACAATGAGACAATCAAATACTATGGTGTCTGGGTTTGTTTTAAAATAAGCTTGGGTCAGGTGAGGCTGTGAATGAAATAAAAGTGACCATGGGGGTGACTGAGGTTTTTATTATTACTACTATTATTATTATTATTATTATAGATTTAACATTATTCTTTTTTTTAAACTTTGATACTCAGATTACAATTGCATGAGTGACACAGGTTGTAAAATATGTCCATTCCTTTTGGGTTTTTCACCTGATGGTTTTTTAATCAGTCACTACAGGTTGATTGAGCAAGCTTTGTTTTTGTGTTTGTTTTTATAAGCAGGCATTCAAATATGATTCAGAATAGATTAATATTCCCTTTTTATCACTGCAGTCAGCTAAAAAAGTTGCCAGACAGTCCACAAACCAGGAATTGCTTTAGGACCAAACCACAGAGTTAATTGGAAACTAGCTGTGTTGGAACCTGCAGGTCATGTTTAGCTACGGGTTCAGAACATTAAGGAGAAAGTCCTGGTTGGAGGCAGTACCAGCTGTGGAACTCAGTGATGTGACCACACAGCTCCATGCTCAAATATGAATTTGCAGGGTGATCACCACTGAGGGAGCACACAGCTGTGAGTGTTACTGGGCCTGGTATGTGGGCACAGTGACCAGGTGAGGGGCAACAGGAGTTAGAGAATCATCAGTCAGCAGGGTAACTGGAAGGAAGGAGCTGCTGTGCCCATAGGGACTCCAGCTGGATAATCAGTTCCTTTGGCATTTGCATAGGGAACACCAGGAGGCCCAGAACTATAAACAGGATTCATATTTCAAGAACACAAGCCTATGCCTTAGGGACTGAGACCACTGGCCCCCACCCCTGCTGCATAAGAGGCTGTGCGGACACTGGAACCCACAACCTCCTATTATTCTTATTTTTCATATTTGAAATTTTTCTGACCAGGCATGGTGGCAAACTCCTGTTCATTTCAGTTCTCAAGAGCCAAAGACAGGGGGATCAAGAGTTCAAGGCCAGCCTGGGCAACATGAAACCCTGGCTTTTTTAAAAAGTGGGGTTTTTCCGTAATAAATCCTTTTAAAAGTAATAAATTACTTAACATTTTTTACTTATATTACCATGTGATCATTATAAAACTAACTTATTAAAGCAGCAACATACTATGTGAGAGAAGGAGAGAGAGAGAGAGAGAGAGAGAGAGAGAGAGAGAGAGAGAGATTGATTTCAGGACAAATCATTAAGAACATTATACTGATTAAATTTTACTGTGTAATCACCACGTTGCATAGTTAGTGAAATACATACTTATTGGGCATGCACTCACAGATACTTAGTAGAAGTTTATTCATTTCTATGGCAAATACTGAGCTCTTACTATGTGCCTTGCAGTAGTCTCAGTGGGGATGAGATGATGAAAAAGAGAAAACCTGCAGCGCTTATCATTACCTACACAATGTACCTACCTTTACAGTCCAATGAAGGAAGATCACTGAAGCCTAAACAATGCACCCACAGACTCAGTACCTTCCTTGGGAAATCACGTTCCTATTCAACACAACAGTGGCACTGAACCCAGGGCTTTGAGATCAGTAATGTGAGTAGAGGCTGGCACCAGATTGAATGTGGAATGAAAATAGTAGGGAGGGAGCCAGGTGAGGGCGTGTTCAAGGGAGAGGGAGCCATATACAAACATGTACATGTGAAAATGTGCAACACAGCCCTGTAACTTCCCCATGAGAAGCCCGTGCTTCACTTCAGGTGGTTTCCAACTGTTGGTTTCAGAGCTTACGTCAGAATTTACAGTTTGTATTTCTGTCCAACTTTTCTTCAAATTAAGCTTTACTTTTAATTAATTAATTTTTATTTTATGTGTATGAGTTTTGCCTGTATGTGAGTACACTCATGTCATGCAATGCCCACGGAGGCCAGAAGAGAATGTTGGATCTCCTGAAACTGGAGTTACAAATGGTTTTTTGCCACTATGTGGGTGCTGAGAACCAAATCCTTGTCATCTGCAAGAGCAGCCAGTGCTCTTAACCACTGAGCCATCGCTCCAGCCTGAGACTGAGTAATTTAAATGAGCAAGTTATTACTCAGCTCTTGTCATCCCTGAGGTAAAATGAGAAAGAAGCAATGATTTTTTTTAAGATTTTTGTTTTTCTTTTATGTATATGAGTGTTTTGTTTGCATGTAAGTGCCTCACGCATACCTGGTGTCTGGGGAGACAGGAAGAGGGAGTTATGGTTGGTTGTTAACTACCATGTGGGTGCTGGGAACTGAATCCTGGTCCCCTAGAAAAGCAGCCAATGCTCTTAACCACTGAGCCATCTCTCCAGCCCCATGATTTATTTTCTCATGATACTACTTTGTAATGCTAATTGTTTTCTTATTTATTCATTTCATCTATCTCCTCCCACAAAATAATGCTCCACAAGGAGAAAACTTCTTTGGAGGCATTTTATTGTTGGTTTGGTTTGGTTTGGGTTTTTTTGTTACTCTGACTTCAACACTTTTAATCATTCTTGGCACATGGCAGGTACTCAGTAATGTTTATGAATGAGTAAACAAGCATACAGAATACTAATGGTTTCAAAAAGTTTATTAGAGAATATTAGGAAATTTCACCTCCATGTGCCATTAAGTTGAGAAGATTCTATCTTTATAAGATCTCCATGCTGGGCCTTTCAAATTCTAGCTCATTAAAATTAATGTAAACTGTTAGCTTCTTATGTTCTTCAATTCCATGGTAGTTATTCTTACCACACAGCTCCTATGTCCTTTGATAACCAGCATAGTTAAAGTGCACTAGCTGCTCTTGCAGAGGACCCAGATTTGGTTCCCAGCACCCACATGGCAGCTAACAACCATCTATAACTCTAGTTCCAGAGGATCTGACACCCTCTTCTGGCCTCCACAGGCACTGCACACATGGGTGCATTTAATTCTGCAAAACACTCATACATATAAAATAAAACATTTTTTAATTTTTAAAAATTTGTTTTGGGGACTGGGAGGTGGCTCAGTCAGTAAAGTGGCTGCCATGCAAGCATGAGGACCTGAGTTTGGGTCCCGAGTACCCATGTAAAAGCACTAAAGAGGCAGAGACAGGATGACCCCAGGAGCTCACTGGCCGGCCTACTTGCCTAACTCATTTGATGAGCTCCAGGAAAGTGAGAGACCCTGGCTCAAAAGATAAGATGGGGAGCAACTGAGGATGACACCTATGTTACCTACTTTCTGTTGCTATGATAAAACACCATGATCCAAACTAACTTATGGAAGAAAGAGTTTATTCTGGCTTACAGTTCCAGAGGCAGAGTCTATAATGGTGGGGCAGGCATGGCAGCAGGTGGCCAGAGCAGGGAGCTGAGAACACACATCTTCAACCGCAAACATGAAGCAGAAAGAGGCAAGTGGAAGTAGTGTGAGCCTTGAATTCTCACAGCCTACCCCACTGACACACTTCCTCCAGAAAGGCTCCAGACAGCACCTCCAACCAGGGACCAGGTATCCCAAGTATTCAAATACATGAGCCTGTGAGGGATATTTCTCATTCAAACCCCACCACAAACAGGCCTCTGGCCTCTACAGGTACACACACACACACACACACACACACACACACACACACACACACAAATTGTTCTGACATACTAGCTTGAAATCAGTTTGACACCAGCCTGCTGTACACCCTCAGACTCTGTCTCAAATAAAGAAAGAAAAAGACAGAGGTGTTTTAAGAATGCCTCTACATTTCTACATTCTTTAAAGAAGAAAAAGGAACAATTTGATTCTTCCAATGTACAGGTTTCTGGGTATAAAAGACTACTCTAAATGTTACCTTCACGGTGCCTAGATTTTTTACAGTAAATTACCAACTTTCTATAAACTCCCATATTCCTAGAATAAAACCAAAGGAAAGAATCAAATCTTTGAAACCACTCAAAACTCAATCTCTAGTGAAAACACAAACTTCTAAAAAACACCCTGTTCTACCCAGGACAGGCCTTCTGAACAGTGACATCTGGCCCGTGTTCAGTAAGGATCAGAGAGGAAAAATCAACAACATGTGCTGCTTCTTAGACTGAGGTCCTGGCTTTGCCTGGATGGAGGGGGAGTATTTTCTAGGAGCATCATCATTACTATTTTATTTCTGTCTTCTCCTTAGAAGCACAGTAGGATAATATTATCAGATCCCACAGCAGTCTCTTCTTTTTTTAAAAAAAATTATCTTTATTCTTTTTAATTATATGTGTGTGCATGTATCTGTGGGGGAGTGTGTGGGAGGAAGGGAGGGAGGGAGGAAGGAAGGGAAGGAAGAAAGGTTGGAAAGAGGGAAGGAGCAAGAAGAGAGGGAAAGGGGTAGGAAAGTGAAAAGAAAAAAAGAAAGTTTAGAAAACTAAATCAAACAATAAAAGCCCATTGCCGTACTGGAAAATGGGAGATTGTGGGTAACAAAAGAGCCTAATAGGGAAGTAAGGACAAGACAGCTTGCCACTTCCCAGAGATAAGAAGAAGAAGAAGAAGAAGAAGAAGAAGAAGAAGAAGAAGAAGGAGGAGGAGGAGGAGGAGGAGGAGG
>NW_008356258.1:10423835-10427486 GCF_000622305.1 Nannospalax galili
GGGGAGGAGGAGGGAGATTGATTTACTGTATCTGCCACCATATGCCCAGGAACCTACATGCATCCTGGTGTTCAGGTGCCTGGTCAGCCCCAGCAAGGCAGCGGGCCCCAGAGAGCAAGTAGGTTTTAAGTGATTGAAAGTAGGTAGGTAGGTGGGACCTAGACCGACTTCAAACATTCTTGTGCTTTCAAGTGTTCATGACAAGGAAATGACAAGCCGGGTATAGAGACACACACCTGTAAACCCAGCAGTTAGGAGGTTGAAGCAAGAAAATTGCAAATTTGAGGCTAGCCTGGGCTATATTATACACTAAGACCCTATCATTGGTGAAAAGAAAAAGAGAAAAGGATAACCTGAAGACTTGAAGGAGTTAGCCAGAGGGAACTCTGAACTCAGTAGAGGGTCATGAACACGTGACTGATGGATGATTGTGTGCCCAGATGACATTGAGAACTAGAGGACCCCAAGCCAACACCTTGCCACCACATTTGAGCTTTTGAAATTTAGAGCCAATGTCAAGTAGAAAAAGGAGGGATGCCAGAAGTTAACAGCTATTGTATCCTTTGGAAGAGGCAGCTCAAAATTACTCTTGCGATTCCAATACTTGGGAGGCTGAAGAAAAGATTGTGAGTTCAAGGTCAGAGTAGGATACATAGTCTCAAATAACTGAGGGAGGAGGGAAGGGAGGAAAGAGGAAGAGAAAGGAAAGGAAGAGGGGAAAAAGGGAAAGGAAAAAGAAGAGAGAAAAAATCAACTCAAAATTAAATCTAAAGTGAGTTACAGAAAAAAAAATCTGTATTTCTGGTACATCTTTACATATTCATAGGCTGAGGATGGGTCACTGAAGTCTTTACTAGTACTCAGACAAGTTTGAAATAGTACTCACCTCTTTGTGAAAGGAAACAAGTTAGGAAGGTCCCTAGGATTGGGAGAGGAAGTTCCAGGAACCTATCTGTACAGCCAGGCTCTGATAGCAAAGTTGGAACTGGAGATAAGGGGTTCTCATGTAAGTCTGTAATGACACAGCATGATTCTGCAGAGAGGAAGCGTTGGTGTGTAGGTAGTCACACACTGGGAGAACCTCCACCCAAGGGCCCCTGCTAGAGAATGTTTTGCCTTCTCTAGAGGACATAGCAAGTGCTACCTGCTCAGAAGTTTTCAGAGCAAAAACAGCAAATCGATGAAAAACAGTAGGTGCCACCAGGGGGCAGAAGAGTCTATGCCTCCATCAGAGCTCTGGTCAGTCTTCACACTGGAGTTTGTGCCCATGAATGCCCAGGTTGACAAGATCCTTGTCCAGGGGCTGTGGTATAAGATAGAAAAGGGTATTGTTTACCAGTTTTCAGTAGCACTAGAGAGCAAGGGCTTATGGAGTAATAGCAAATTTTTTCTGAGGAGTAGTAAGAGCATTTTCTTTTTTTGAGGAGTGATAGTTAAAATTAATTTTATCTCTTTTCAGTTGCAAATGTGTATTTATCTTTAACCAGTGACAGACTTGTTCTCTCTTCAGTATTTCCATTGGGAAAATTTTTCATTAACCTTCATCAACTTTCTTTTCATTTATCTTCCTTCTTTCCTTTGTTCCCTCCCTCCCTCCCTCCCTCCCTCCCTTCCTTCCTTCCTTCCTTTCTTTCTTTCCTTCTTTCATTCAGTTTTTGTGGTGCTCAGGATGGAACCTCAGACTTTGCACATGCTAGGCAAGTACTCTACCATCAAGCTACAACCCTATCCCCCTGAGCCATATTGTGTGTGTGTGTTTGTGCACATATGTGTGCATGTCATGTATATGTGAGTGTGGAGACCAGGGGTGTCTTCCTCAACCATTCCCCACTTTTCTTTTTGAGACAGCATCTCTCACTGAACCTGGACCTCACTGGTTCAGCTAGCTTGGCTGGCCAGTGAGCCCCAGAAATCCTCCTTACCTTTTGGTCCCAACACTGGAGTTACATGTGTACACCACTGTACCTGGTTTTCTACATGGTTATTGGGGATCTAAACTCAAGTCCTCAGGCTTGTGCAGCAGGCACTTTACCAACTTAATCATCTCCTCAGCCCTGAGATGACTGGTGTGTGTGTGTGTGTGTGTGTGTGTGTGTGTGTGTGTGTATTTCCTGCATGTATGTAAGTGCACCCGTGTCCTGCAAAGCACACAGAACTGAGAAGAGGGCATCGGATCCCCTAGAACCGGAGTTATGGACAGTTATTAGCTGCAATGTGAGTACTGGGAACTGAACCCAGGTCCTCTGCAGGAGCAATAAGTGCTCTTAAACACTGAGCCATTTCTTCAGCCCATGTTTTGTGACTTTTACAAACAAAATCAACAGCACTTATTATTGACCATTTCTATGTGGTGCAGGTTGTTTAAACTGTTTAGTTCTCAAACAACTCCGTGATATAGACAACCTTGTTATTCCATTTTATTTACCGGACCACTAAGGGTTAGAGAGTAAGTTGTCCAATGTGTTCTAAAGCCACTGCACCATTCACTAGAAAGAATTTAACAGACTTTATTTTGTGTATATGGTGCTGGTGATGGAATCCAGGGTGGCCCATATGCTAGGCAAGTGCTTACCACTGAGCTAACACCCAGGTCGAATCTTTAAAGGTTTAAGTATTTGAAAAGAAAATCATGCTAGCTGGGCATAATGGTGCATACATGGAATCCCAGCACTCAATAGGCAGAGGCACAAAGAACAACCATTCAAAGCCAGTCAAGTGTGTGTGTGTGTGTGTGTGTGTGTGTGTGTGTGTGTGCATGTGTGTGGTGTGGCCATTGAAGTCTTTTTGACATTACTACTGAATTTGTTTTAGCTTTATATATTTTGGCTTTGATCTGACATAATAAAAGTGATTAGACCTTTATACCTTTTATAAGGTATTTTACAGCTACACAATGTGAAAAGCAGCAAATAAAAGTTTTCCATAGAAAATTAAGATAATAAAATTTTCTCTATTCATTTTGCAGAATGAGAGTTGGGGTCAATCTTTTGGCATCATCAGAGACTTCCTTAACTGTGAGTAAAGACCAAATCAAAAGAAACAAAGATGGCAAGTCCCAGGTACTAGTGTCCTTGATGGAGGCCTACGAAGGAGCTTAGGAGTTGATATTTTCCCCCAAGAGCCATTAATAGATTTATTACTTATTCATTATACGTTTGGGGAGCTTAAACTCAGAATCTTTTATATGCTAGGCATGTGTTCTATCACTGATGAAGGGTCAGACTGCAGAACTTCATGGGTCAAAATAAAATACCTTCAAGATTTATATTAAGACCAACTTTGTTGTTTAACATTACTTGTTCATTTTTTTTATAGTGCTGGAAATGCAGCTCAGTTGGTAAAGTGCTTGCTTTTCATGCATGAGGCCCTGAATTTGAACCCCACACCACAAAAATTTAGTATTCAAATTTTTTTTAATTTTCAAATTTTATTTTCAAGTTTTTTTTAGAAGCATTTCATTACAGCTTTAACATATTCAGTAACACATTCCAGAGCAAGGATACATCTCTTTCAAAGGTGGCTGTAAATTTTTAGGTTCACAGTTGAATTAATACAGTTATTCAATAATGGACTCAGTAAAAGCCCTGTAAGACATAAAATTGGATGAGTTTTTACCCTTTAAAGAAGATCTCCACTTCATTTTAAGATATG
>NW_008356258.1:10431254-10435565 GCF_000622305.1 Nannospalax galili
GAGTATTCAAATTTTTAAATAGATAGTTAAAAATACTCTGAATAGCTTTATTTCAGTGTAAATATTATGACTAAGTTAAAATCTATGTAATTACCAAAATTTATAACATGCTTACTCTATGAGTGTTCTGTTTTGTTTATAATGATATTATTTATTTATTGGCTTACTTCTTTTGGAGAGTATGTGTATGTATGTGTGGTGTATTCAAGTGTGTGCACACATGCGTGCAGATGCACTCATCTGTGCAGGCACTGGTGTAAGTCAACAGTTGCTGTGGGGATGTGTTCCTTAATCACTTCTCCACCTTCTTTTCTGAGACAGGGTCTCTCACTAAACCTGGAGCTTGCCCTGTTTTGGCTAGACTGGCTGGCCAGCAAGCCCCAAGGACTGCCCCTTTTTGTCCTTTCATCACTAGGGTTACAGGCACATACTGCCACTCCCAGTAGGTGAGTGCCAAGGATCTAAACCAAGTCCTCATGCTTGACAGTAAAGCACTTAACGCACTGAGCCATCTCTCAGCCCTGATTTTATTTTAAGTTAACATTCAGTAGATTGGGGGGGGGTAAGTCTCTTTGTAAAGTGCTTGCCTAGCGAGAACAAAGACATGGGTTCAATCCCCAGAACCCATGTAACAGAAGCCAGGCATGGAGGCACACACTTGTAATTCCAGCACTGGGGAGACAAGACAAAAACAAGTGTGTCCCTAAGACTCGTTAGCAAGCCAGCCTAGTCTACTTTGGTGAGGTCCAGACCAGTGAAAAACCCGGTCTCAAAAAAAAAGTGAATGACACCTGAGGATAACACCTGAGGTTACCCTCTGACCAACACACACACACACACACACACACGCACACACACACACACATACACATGCACACACACATACACACATATACATACACATGCACACAAACATACACACACATATACACACACATACACACATGCACACACACATACACATACACACACATATACACACATACACACACATACACACACACCTATACACACATATACACACACATACACACAAACTATGCAAACACACACAGAGCTACACATTTACAAAGTACAATTAAATGATGGAAAAAAAAAACTATATAGTAAAAGTTTCCTGGAAGACTGGAGAGATGGCTCAGCAATTAGGAGCACTGGCTGCTCTTACAGAGGACTTGGGTTCCTCTGCACAAATGGAGGCTAACAACCATCTGTAACTCCAGCTCCAGGGGATCTGACACCCTCTTCTGACCTCTGTAGGCATTGCCTGACATGGGTACACTCACATACATTCAGGCAGTACACTCATACACATAAAATAAAAACAATAAATAAAAATTTATTTTACATAAAGTTTTCTGGCTACCCAGCTACCAAATTCCAGGTTGTTTTTCTTGAACAGTTAAGGTTTTATATAAGCAAATGTATTTGCATTAGGCTGGGGCCCTAACTCAGTGATAAATAAAGCTTGTCTGGCATGTGCAAAACTCTGGGTTCAATCTGCAGTGCTGAACAATAAAAAGTACCATCTACCTCACTCCCCAATTTTATATGGCTCTACTCTTTCCTTCTTTTGGTTAATATCTTGGCAGTTAATGCCCCATACTGAATATGATATTCTTCATTCTTTCTTATGCATTATGTCTGTTGAGTCGATCAAAATAACTCTTTACAGATAGAGGTTGTTTCCACTCTTTTCTTACTATAAAATACAAACATAAATATCTACATCTAGATATCTAAGTACTAATTTTTATCTTTTGATCAAGTCTAGTGAAAGAAACTGCCAGTCAAAAAGTAGGTGTGTGCATTTCTTATTTTGATAGATATTGCCAAGTCATTTTATGTGATGGTTGTACCAATTTATATTCCCCAATCAGAGAACCACTCCCCACCAAACAAATGTATTTTTTTTTTTTTTTGTCTTTTTGAGATAGGGTCTCCTTTTAGCCCCAGCTGTCCTGGAACTCACTATGTAGACCAGGCTGGCCTCAAACTCACGAAGATCTGCCTGCCTCTCCCTCCCAAGTGCTGGGATTAAAGGCATGCGCCACCACGCCCGGCCGGTTTTAAGTTTGTTGTTTGTCTGGCTTTTAAAGATTTATTTACTAATTTTTTGATTTTATGTGTATGTGTATAAACATGTATGAGTCTCTGCATATCATGTGTATGCAGTGCCGACAGAAGTGAGAAGAGGGTGTTAGATCCCCTAGAACTGGAGTTACATATGGTTGTTAGTCACCATGTGGGTGCTGGGAACCAAAGCCAGGTACTCAGACAGTGCTCTAAACCACTGAGGCATCTCTCCTGCCCAATCTGTCTGGGTGTTTTGTTTTGTTTTGTTTTTTTGAGTCTTCAGGAGCCCAGACTGGCCTTAAACTTTCTTTGTAGCTAAGGTTGGCCATGAACTTCTAAGCCTCCTGCTTCCACCGTCCATATGCTAATATTACAGGTGTGTGCCATCACACAGTTTTTCTTCTTTTTTTTTTTTTTGATCTTTTTGAGACAGGGTCTCCCTGTAACCCCAGCTGTCCTGGAACTCACTATGTAGACCAGGCTGGCCTTGAACTCACAGAGATCCACCTGCCTCTGCCTCCAAACTGCTGGGATTAAAGGCGTGTGCCACCAGGCCTCCTGGCTTCTTTCTTCTTTTATATTTTATTTTTTTTTCTTTTTTTTTTTAGTGTTTAATTTTTTTTAATTATTTATTTTATTTTTTTAATTAAAAGAAGCATTTCATTACAACAGCATTAACCTATTCAATAACATTTTTCGGAGCTAGGGTACATCTCTTTCAAAATTGGCTGTACATTTCTAGGTTTACAGATGAATTATTATGCTTATATAATCTTTTACTCATTATAAACTCTATAAGACATAAAATTAAATGAGGTTCCAACGTTTAAAAAAGATCTCCACTTCATTGTCAAAACACACAGTTTCATACAGAAAAATTCATCCCAAGCCTATTGACATTGAGATGTTTTCACATGCATTTCTAATCTCTATATACATGACTATTACTGGTCACAGTCAACCACCTTCTGAGCTGCTCGGCATCTGAGCATGATTACAAACTCGTCAGGTAGACAGCCTTCCTCTCTGCCCTTCTGGTAAATCTAGTCAGCCAGAGGTCCCTGTTCCAGGAGGGTCAGCTGTTCCTCATCTACGTCAATCTATAGTCACTATTCCTTTGGATAGAATTGGGGTCTGCTGTTCATGTTTCCAGTAGTATGTTGGGTTACTGTCTGGAAGAGCCTTTATCTATCCTGGCCAACAACTCAACTGAAGGTATCGCCAGTCTGGCTTTGCTGTTTCTCAAGTAACTTTTAGTTATATATATATATATATACTCTTATGAAATTATATGTCTGCACCTCCCAAGGGCTGGGATTATAGGCCTACACCATCATATCTGGCCTCTCTGTCTTTCTGTCCTGTCTCAAGTCCCCTCCCAACAACTCAAGGTCTCCATCTTGAATATGGACTTCCAGACTCAGCTGAGCCCTTGAATGATGCAGTCCCTGTTCATATAGGGACTGCCACGCTGATTTGCCCCAATGATTTGCCATCTCTAGCTTCATCACCCACATCAATGTGAGGTAATAAATGATTATGTCACTAAGCCTGGAGTGACTTTTATGTAGAAACACATAGATAATTCACGTAGCTAACAATTCTTTTTTACATTCATTCATTCATTTTGTATACATGTATGTGTATGTGTGCACACACATTCATGTTTGTGTATGTGTAGTCTTGTGTGCTGTGAGTGCCATGGCACACATGTGGAAATCAGAAGACAACTTATGGGAATAGGTCTCTCCTTTGACCATGTGAGTCCCAAGAATCTGAGTCCTGTCTTCAGGTTTGGTAGTAAGTGCTTCTACCCACTGAACTATCTTGCCAGCTAACAATTCTTCATGTCACAAAAGTATTGTTACAGGGGGCTGGAGAAATGGCTCAGAAGTTAAGAGCACTGGCTGCTCTTGCAGAGGACTTGGGTTCAGTTCCCAGCACCCAGGTGGTGGCTAACAACCATTCATAACTCCAGCTCTGACACCCTCTTCTGGCCTCTGCATGTATTGTCCACGTGGTACATTTACGTACATGTAGGCAAAGCATTCATATATTTTTTAAAAATACGTAGAAATATTGCAAGTAACATTAACAAAAAACATGGTTAAAATAAAAGTATATAAGACCTCAGGTAATTAAAGCAAAATGCATCTGGGGGATGGGACGGTGAGCTGAGATGGATATGCTCCTGGTACATTGTATATATGTATGAAATTGTCCAAGAATGAATTT
>NW_008356258.1:10439577-10442614 GCF_000622305.1 Nannospalax galili
CTGCATTATCTCTAGGGGGTTCTCACTGTTCTCCTCCAGAGGACTATTGGTATTTGGTGGGATATGTTAATTTGGTTTTTCATGTTATTATTTTTTCTCTGCGATTTTGACATTTGAATTTCTTTTGTAGTTTCTGACTCTTGTGTGATACTCAGGCCTTCAAGTTTAGTTCTGCTTCTTTTTTTGAACTTTATATGTCTTTGTGGTTTATTTTGGGGTAAGAAGAGCTGGTTCATCTAAGTTTCTGGTTCTTTCTTTTGATTTTATATTGTCATGGCCAGTTTGATTTTGTTTTCAGGAGTTCTGTGGTGGCCCAATTCCAATGTGGGCCAGAAGCTTTCAGACTTTCTCCTTAGGTCTGGAATCTTCTAAGAATGATTTTGGCCTCAGGAACTTGGGTGTTGGACTGACCTGAGACCCTGGCAGTGGCCATGCCACGCAGGGATGCAAAGGCAGATGGGGTGGGAAGAAGCCCCAAGATTTCCCAGGGAGTGGATTGAGTAGCTGGGTTGTACTGGATGCAAAGGATCAGGGAGAGGAAAGGTAAGCCTCGGAGCCCCAGAAAGAGGCTGTCAGCCCCAGCAAGAGGCTGGCAGGTGTTGCAGCACCAGGGAAGTGGAGGGAGGTGAGGGTGGGGCCAGGTCCAGAAACAGTGCCCCTAGAGCCCAAGAAAGGCACTAAGTTGGTCTGGGTGAGAAGGGTCAGGAAGCACTATTGGTTCCCCCGGTGTCTCGGGCCCCAAGTGTAGGGATGGCGCAGGTCCCAAACTAGGAGTAGCGAAGAGCGGGGGAGATGGAACGGTGAATGTGGCTTGGGGAGTCAAGGCGCAGAGGGCTGCCCTATAGACTTACCCAAGAGGCCTGAGGATAGGAGTGTAGGCTAGGAGAGTTAGCCGGTGGTGCAGGTCCAGGGACACAGAGAGAGGTGAGGGCGGGGCCAGTACCAGAAACGGTGCTCCTGGGGCCCAAGAAAGGCACTCAGTTGGTCTGGGTGAGAAGGATCAGGAATCAGTATTGGTTCCCAAGGTGTCTGGGGCCCCAAGACTAGGAATGGCGCAGGTTCCAAACTGGAAGTAGCGAACAGCGGGGGAGATGGAAGGGTGAATGTGGCTTGGGGAGTCTAGGCGCGGAGGGCTGCGCTGTAGACTTACTCCAAGAGTCCTGAGGATAGGAGTCTTATTTATTATTTTTATTTTATGTGTCTGAGTGTATTGCATGTAGGTAGATGCACCCAAGTCATGCAATGCCCATGGAAGTCAGACAAGGGTGTTAGATACCCTGGAACTGGAGTTACAGACAGTTGTTAGCTGCCATGTGGGTGCTGGGAACTGAATCAGGGTTCTCTGTAAGAGAAGCCAGTACTCTTAACCACTGATTCATCTCTCAAGATTCCCTTTCTTTCTTTATGGGTTTTGACGCTTGTAAATCAGATGGGGGAAGTCCTTAACACTTATGCCTGCTGGCTTGCTTTTTTTTTTTTTTTTTAAATTTTTTTTTTATTTTCTGTTTGTGAGTACATTGCCTGCACCTGTGTAAGTGCACCCATGTTGTACAATGCCCAGGGAGGTCAGAAGAAGATGTCAAATTCCCCTGAAACTGCAGTTACAGACAGTTGTTAGCCACCATGTGGGTGCTGAGAATTGAACATGGGTCATCTGTAAGAACAGTCAGTGCTCTTAACTGCTAAGCCAACTCTCCAGCCCCAACACTTCTGCTGTAAATGGATTTCTCACAAATCCCTCTAACAGTAATATCATTGTTTTATATAAGAAAACTAAGGTTTACAGAAGTTAGAGTTGAGCAACACAATGAGGCACAACTGAATCTCAGCACTCAGGAGGCTGAGGCAAGTGGATTGGCATGAGTTCAAGACCAGTGTGGGCTATATAGTGAGTTCTAGGCTAGCTTGGGCTACAAAATGAGATCCTTTCTCAGAAACAATGGTTCAGGGGCGGGGCTGGAGAGATGGCTCAGTGGTTAAGAGCACTGGCACTGGCTACTTTTGCAGAGGTCCTGGGTTGGATTCTCACCACCCACTTGGCAGCTACAACCGTCTGAAACTCCATTTCCAGGGGAATATGATGCCCTCTTCTGACCTCTGCAGGCATTGCACAACATGGGTGCACCTACTTACATGCAGGCAATATGCTCTATACACATAAAATAAAATATATCATCATTACTAAAAAAATTGTCATTGAGTAACAGATGTGTGTCCTAGTTTAAAGAAAAAGCATCTTTTTAAAAATTTTTTAATAACTACATGATTAGAAGAAGCATTTCATTATAGCTTTAACATATTCAGTAACATACTCCAGAGCAAGAGTACATCTCTTTCACAAGTGGCTGTAAGTTTCTAGGTTCACAGTTGTTTTTAATTTTTAATAACTACAAGATTCGAAGAAGCTTTTCACTACAACTTTAACATATTCAGTAACACACTCCAGGGCAACCTTACATCTCTTTCACAAGTGGGTGCAAGTTTCTAGGGTCAGAGTTGAATTAATATAGTTATATATTATTGAACTCAGTATAAGCCCTATAAGACGTAAAACTGAATGAGTTTTTAACCTTTAAAAAAGATCTCCATTTCATTTTAGAATATATTGTTCCTTGCACAAAGACTCATAGTTTTTGCTACTATCACTGAGATGTTGGCACATGAATCTCTAATCTGTATGTATCTGTTTATTACTAGTCATAATCGGTTGCACTTGGATCCTTGGCCCCTCTGTATGTATGTGTGTGTGTGTGTATATCACACAGAAAATCCCAAACCATCTCATTCAACTATACACTCACTTCCCAGATGAAACCCACCGATAGCCTCCCTCCCCTCACTAGAGCTCTTATACTCTGAGATCCCTGCTACTGTCTGTGTTGTTGGCACCCCCAGCTATTCCCCACTACTTGCCCTTCTGATGAATCTAGTCAGCCTGTCTAGAGGTCTTTATTTTAGGAGGGTCAGCTCTTCCTCTTCTAGCAGCAATCGGTTGTCAATATTCCTTTAGATAAGATTGGGGTCTGCTGTTCACTTT
>NW_008356258.1:10442861-10443434 GCF_000622305.1 Nannospalax galili
CCTCTGTATTGACCCTCCTCTTTGTAGACTGGACACTGGTTCAAGTCCATCTGGTGGGGTCTCCTTGGCCTCCTTGATCAAGAGGACAGGTGACCCACCACCATTATATGATATTTTCAGAGATGCTCTTAGTCCCCTGGAACTAGTCGACCCAGGAGGGCAAGGAACAAAAAACTGTCCTTTATGTCCCTCTGACCAAATTATTATAGGCCTCAAAGTATGTCTGTTAAACATCCAAGAAGGTTAGTTCGACCAGTCTGGTACTTTTAATTATTGTGTGTCATGTAGATAAATCTTGAACAAAGACCAATTTTTCTCAGATAAACTTTGCCTAGACATATATTTCTTGATCTGGTATGTATAATTTGTCAGTAGGTTGTTGGAGTAATATGGTTCCCTCTGGGTTTTTTAACTAGCTAGGCATTATCTCTTGCATTGTCTTACCCCTCCATCATGGTTTTCCTACTTAAGGTGCCCCCATTTCCCCCCTTTCTCCATTACTAATACCCTTCTCCTATGGTCCTACCTCTCTTGAGCTCCATCTTTCCGTTTATTCCCATGGTCCCTTGTATA
>NW_008356258.1:10443840-10445805 GCF_000622305.1 Nannospalax galili
TGCAATAAGACGAGTTCTTTGGGTATATGCCAAGGAGCAGTATAACTGGGTCAAATGGTAGGTTAATTTGTGGGTTTTTTAAGAGTTCTCCACACTGCCTTCCATAGGGGTTGAACAAGTTTGCACCCCCACCAAAAGTGGATGAGTGTTCCCCTTTCCCAACATCCCCTCTAACATTTGGTATCATTTGTTCGCTTGATCTTAGCCAGTTTGACTGGGGTAAGATGAAATCTTAAAGTGGTTTTAATTTGCATTTCCCTAATTAGTGCTGATGTTGAACATCTTTTAAGATGCTTCATAGCCATCTTTACTACTTCTTTAGAGAACTCTCTGTTCAGTTCCTTAGCAAATCTTTTAATTGGGTTACTTTTTGTCTTGACTCTCTGTTTTTTGAGCTCACTATATTTTCTGGATATTAAACCTCTGTCAGATGTGTCACTGGTGAAGATTTTCTCCCATTCTGGGGGTTTTCTGATTACTTCCCTGGTTGCCTCTTTTGATGTACAGAAGCTTTTTAGTTTGATGAGGTCACATTTGTTAATTCTTGCCCTTGTTTCCTGAGCAATTGATGTCCGGAAGATCCTTTCCTACACCTATATCTTGTAGGTTTTTGCCAATGTTTTCTAACAGTTTCAGAGTTTCCGGCTTTACATTGCGGTTTTTGATTCATTTGGAACTGACTTTTGTGCCAGGTGAAAGATAGGGATTTAGTTTCATTCTTCTACAGGTGGAGATCCAGTTTTGCCAGCACCATTTGCTGAACATGCTGACTTTTCTCCAGTGAATGTTCTTGACCCCTTGTCAAATATCAGGTGGCTGAAATTGCATGTACGCATATTTGGGTCTTCGATTTTGTTCCAGTGATCTATGGGTCTATTTTTGTGCCAGTACCATGCTGTTTTTATGACTATAGCTCTGTAATGCAGCTTAAAATATGGTATAGTAATCCCCCCCCAGCATTGCTCTTAGTGCTCAGGGTTGCTTTGGCTATCCGAAGTCTTTGTGCTTCCATGTAAATCCTAGAATGGTTTTTTCCAATTCTGTGAAAAATGTCATGGGGATTTTGATTGGCATTGCGTTGAATCTATAAATGGCTTTTGGTAGGATGGTCATTTTCACAATATTAATTCTTTCAATCCATGAGCATGGGAGGTCCTTCCATCTTCTGGTGTCTTCCTCAATCTCTTTGTTTAAGGATTTAAAATTTTCATTGTAGAGCTCTTTAATGTCTTTGGTCAGGTTTATTCTGAGATTTTTTTTTTGCAGCTATTGTGAAGGGGAGTGTTTCCATGTGCTCTTTCTCTGATTGCTTGTTATTGGTATACAGCAAGGCTACAGACTTTTGTAGGTTAATTTTGTAACCTGTCACTTTAAATGGGCTCAAAGTGGCCCACTTTAAATGGGCTCAAAGCCCATTATGTTAATAATTTCTAGGAGTTTTCTGCTGGAATTTTTTGGCATTTCTTAGATATAATATCATATCATCTGCAAAAAGGGATAATTTGATTTCTTCTTTTCCAACTATTACTCTTTTAATTTCCTGCTCTTGTCTTATTGCTCTTACAAGAGTTTCAAGTACTATGTTAAAGAGAAGTGGAGATAGTGGGCAGCCTTGTCTGGTTCCTGATTTCAATGGGAATGCTTCTAGTTTTTCTCCATTTAGAATGATGTTGGCTGTGGGTTTGTTATATATAGCTTTAATCTGATTGAGGTATATTCCCTCCAGTCCAATTCCCTCTACAATTTTGAACATAAATGCATGTTGAATTTTGTCAAAGGCCACCTCTGCATCTATTGAGATGACCATGTGGTTCTTGTCTTTGAGTCCATTTATATGATTTATAACATTTATTGACTTACGTATATTCAACCATCTGTGCATCTCTGGGATAAAGCCAACTTGATCATGGTGGATGATCTTTTTGATGTGTGTCTGTATGCAGTTTGCAAGTATCTTGTTGAGAA
>NW_008356258.1:10447290-10448326 GCF_000622305.1 Nannospalax galili
TGCAGACAACAGAAAGATGGGTTTTGTTTCTTAATCCATTCACCTAGTCTGTGTCTTTTGACTGGGTAGTTCATTCCATTAATATTTATAGTTAATAAATAAAGATGAGTATTGAATCCTGTCATTATTATTTCTGTTTACATTTCTGATTCCATTAATATTTATAGTTAATAAATAAAGATGAGTATTGAATCCTGTCATTATTATTTCTGTTTACATTTCTGATATAACTGTACTTTTCCACAGTTATACCTTCATTGAATTTCTTTCTGCAGCCCTTGGTTATAGTCATTCCTTTCTTCAGCTCTTTGTATTGCTTCCAGAGCTCTCTGAAGGGCTGGTTTTGTGGACATGAATTCCTTCAGCCTATTTATGTCATGGAAGATTTTTTTCTTTCCCCTTCAACTATAATAGACATTTTGGCTGGGTATAGTAATCTGGGTTGGCATCTGTGGTCATTTAAAACTGGGAATACTTTGATCCAGGCTCTTCTGGCTTTCATAGTTTGTACTGAAAGTCAGCTGTAATCCTAATGGGTTTTCCTTTATATGTGACTTGTTGTTTCCCTTTTGCAGCTTTTACAATTGTCTCTTTGTTTTGTATGTGAAGTGTTTTTACTATGATATGCCGTGGAGAGTTTCTTTTCTGGTCTTATCTATTTGGTGTTCTATATGCTTCTTGTATTTTTATGGGCATGTCTTTCTTTAATTTTGGGAAATTTTCCTCCATGATTCTGTTGAAGATCTGGTCCATGCCATTTTCTTGGGATTCTTCTCCTTCCTGTATGCCTATGATTCATAAGTTTGGTCTTTTGATGGTGTCACACAATTCCTACCTATTCCATTCTTGTGATTTCTTAAATTTTTCATTATCTTTGAGTGGTCTAGTTCATACACTTTATCTTCCAGTCTTGATACTCTGTTTTCCATTTCATTCATCCTATTGGTGAGGCATTCTTCTATCGTTTCTAATTGGCTTACTGAGTGTTTCACTTCCTTCTTCATTTCAGCCTGAGTAGTCTTCAATATTTCTAGCT
>NW_008356258.1:10448426-10458944 GCF_000622305.1 Nannospalax galili
CCTCTAGAGGACTATTGGTATTTGGTGGGGATATGTTATTTTGGTTTTTCATGTTATTATTTTTTCTGATTTTGACATGTGAATTTCTTTTGTAGTTTCTGATTTTTGTGTGAAACTCAAGCCTTCAAGTTTAGGTGTGTGTCTTTTTGTAAAATTTATGTCTTTGTTGTTTACGTTTTGGGCATGAAAATCTGGTTCCTCTACACTTCCGGTTCTCTCTTTTGATTTTATATTAGAGTGGCCAGATTGCTTTTGTCTTCAGGAGTTCCCACAGAGGCCCAAGTCAGATGAAGATCAGATGCTCTCAGGCTTTCTCCTAAGGTCTGGATCCTTCCAGGAAAGATTTTGGCCTCAGGAATTTGGGGGTTGGACTGGGTGGGGAGCAGGGCCCAGGAAAGATGCTGGTCTAGGGCAGCTGGTGGCCATGGACCCAGAGATCCAAAAGGAGATGGGGGCTGGAAGAGGCCCCAAGGACTCCTGGGGACTGCACTGAGGAACTGGGTTGGTCTGGATGCAAAGGATCAGGAAGCAGAAAGGCAGCCACACTGTCCAGAAAAGAGGTTGTTGGCTTGTGCAGCCCAGAGAAGCAGAGGTAGGTGAGGGCAAGGCCAGGCCCAGAAGGCTCCTGGGGACCCCAGAAGGAACTGGGTTGGTCTGGATGCAAATAATCAGGAAGCAATGGTGGTTTCCTGGTGTCTGGGCACCAAGACAAGAAATGGGACAGGACCCAGGCTAGGAGTAGAGAAGGGCAGGGGAGATGGGAGAGTGATTGAGGCTGGGGGAGTCACAGCACAGAGGGCACGATGGACTTACCCCAGAGAGAGGCCTGTGGGTAGTGGAGGCCCAGAGAAGCAAAGGGATGTGAGGGCAGGGCCAGGCCCAGAGGGCTCCTGGCAACCCAAGAAGGAATTGGGTTGGTCTGGATGCAAAGGAACAGGAAGCACTGGTGGTTCCCCAGGTGTCTGGGGCACCAAGAGAAGGAATGGGACAGGACCTAGGCTAGGAGGAGAAACAGGTGGGGGAGATGGGAGGGTGAATGAGGCTGGGGGAGTCAAGGTGCTGAGGGCACTATCGGCTTACCCCAGAGAGAGCAGGAAAAGCATCTTAGACAGATGCTAAGTGATTTGCCTTCAGTGGGCCCAATATCAACAACCTTGAAATATCATTCCTAGTCCCAAAGCAGAGTCTGTATCATTCATACTCAGTGACTTCTTTTCACAGCCAGCTGAGCACAGATAGGTAAATTCATACTACCTTAAGAAAATTATTAAGTCTCAAATGCTTAGGTCATAATGACAAGGTTAAAATCTGTACTCTCTTCTTACATTTAATTCAGTAAGTTCTAGAGACAAAGGTCTGGTCTCTCTCTAATTTAGCTGGAGTCAGTTTGCAAAACAAATAACCAAAAACCACCTAATAGTCCCTGACACCCTTTGACATGACTGGAGAGAATGTGTGTGGGATGCTGGAATTGATTTAACAAGAATTACATGCTCATACTATGTAGCGCTGCAATTTGGAGACATACACACATTTATTGGGTGTGGGCCTCAGTATGTTACAGGTTTGACTTGTTTGTAGCTCCCAGTAGCAGAGTTGAGGTCTTGGCCACAGACTTCACAAAGAAGAAACATTATTACCTCAACTTCAACTCAGTCATTAAATTCTCCCTAAGATCTCCTAGCTGGCATTTCACACTTATGGAGAGAACAGAAATGGTGTTGGAAATGGTCCAGGAAATGATGTTGGGATAATGAGTAGCCATCTTGAAAAAAAAGTTGGAAGTATGTGCCATACCTCTACCAAAATACATTACAGATGGATTAAATGTACTAAGATTTTTTTTTCTAAAAAATATGACTAAAATGTATATTACAAGCTGGGCATAGTGCCTGTAGTCCCAGCACTTGGGAGGCAGAGGCAGGCAGATCTCTGTGAGTTCAAGGCCAGCCTAGTCTACATAGTGAGTTCCAGGCCAACTGGGGCTACAGGGAGAATCTGTCTCAAAAATACCAAAAAAAAAAAAAAATGCATATTACATGTGTGTGTCTGTGTCAGGTAAGAGAGGCCTTTTAAGTGTAACTAAATATTCTGAACCCATAGATAAAATATTAGCAAATAAGACTTCTGCATTTTTAAAATCTGCAGGAAAGCATCATAAAGAGAAAGACAAATGACAAATGGGAAAAATTCCTCCCCATCCCATATCACAGACCAAATACTCATTTCCTTTATATACAAAGAGCCTCTACAGATAAACATGAGAAACACCAGCATCCCTAGCAAGGTAAGAAAGAGAAATGAAAACAGTTTTCATAAGTGGCTCTTTAACTGATGCTCAAATTTGCTCATAAGAAATGAAAATTAAACCTACACTCTGTCAAAAATTCAAAAGTTAGTAGCCTCAGCCAGTATAGTAGTGTAAATCTGTAATCCGAGGGGCCGGAGAGATGAAGCAGCAGTTATGAGCACTGACTGCTCTTGCAGAGGACCTGAGTTCGATTCCCAGCACCCACATTATGGCTATGAACTGTCCTTAACTCAAGTTCCAGGGGAATCTGAAGCCCTCTTCCAACCTCCGAGGCTTTGCATGACATGGATACAGTTACATACATGCAGGCAATACATTCATACACATAGAATAAAAATGATAAATAAATATATGTATAAAGAGAAGAATGCAGAGCTGGAGAGATAGCTCAGCACTTAAAAACACTGGTTATTCTTGCAGAAGACCCAGGTTCAAATCCCAGCACCCACATGGCAGCTAATAACTGTCTGTAACTCCAGTCTCAGGGATCCAACAGCCTCTTCTGACCTCCAAGGGCATTGCACGACACGGGCACACTTATGTACATGCAGGCAATATACGCATACACATAAAATAAAATAAAAAAAAAGAATGCAAGGTGTGTGTTGCAAACAGCAAGAAGGCCAGGGAGCCTGGGATGAGCGAGGGGAGGATACAGGCGAGATAGGAGAAAGTGGTGTTGGGGAGCGGAACCTGCAGGGTCTGTAAGGACTTCCACTCTAAGGTGGCAGGAAAGACTGGGGTCTTTTGAGCAGTGGGCTGGTGTGACGTACACAGTTGAAAAGTGCAGTCTACTGCTATGAAAGGAGCAAAGCAGTGGGGCAGAGTGGTTGCTATAGGAGAGACAGACAGGGTGACGGGATTGACTCAAATGACAGCAGCAAGGGATGGAGGGCCAGACTTCTGACACCTTGAAATTGTTTTTGTTTGTTTGTTTCATTGGTTTAGTTTTTGGTTTCTGGCAATGCCAGTGATTGATTTGGGCATGCAAATCACACCACACACTGTGCCACTTAGCCAAACCTCAGCTCAGGGAGTACATTCTGAAATCAGAGCCACCTGGATTTGCTGACCGCTGACACTGGGATAGAGAAAGAGAATCTAAAATGGTCCTAAGATTCATGGCCTGAAAAACTGGAAAGACAAAGTTGTTATCACTACAATGAAGAAGACCAAGAAAATAACAGATTTAGAAGGAAATTAGGTGTTACATTATAGGCTCACACTTATAATCCTAAAACTTAGGAGGAGGATCGGGAATTCAAGGTCAGAGTGAGTTTGAGGCCAGCCTGAGCTACTTAAGACCCTATCTCAAAAACAAACAAATTATGGATACAATTCACTTTAGATGCCTGGAGATGTTGTAAGGTCAAGGCCAGCCTGGTATGTGGTGAGACACTGTCTCAAAAAAAGAGGGATTTGGGGGTCTGGGGAGATGGCTCAGTGGTTATGAGCACGGATTGCTCTTGCAGAGGACTTGGGTTCATTTTCCAGTACCCACATGGTGGCTAACAACCGTTGGTAACTATAGTTCTAGGGGATCCAATGCCCTCTTCTGACCTTCATAGGCATTGCACGAATGTGGTATATGTATATATGCAGGCAAAACATTCATATATATAAAATAAAAATAGATAAAGCTGGGCATGGTGGTGCATACTTTTAATCCCAGCACTGGGGTGGCAGAGGCAGGCAGATCTCTATGAGTTTGAGACCAGCCTGGTCTACATAGTGAGTTCCAGGCCAGCTGGGGCTACAGGGAGACTCTGTCTCAAAAGTACCAAAAAAGTAATAATAATTTTTAAAAAAATGAATAAATAAAATTAAAAAAATTTTTTTACTATTTTTATTTTATGTGTATGAGTGTATTGCCTGCATGGTAAGTGCACCCCTTTCATGCAATGCGTGCAGAGGTCAAAAGAGGCTGTTGAATCCCCTGGGACTGGAGTTATGGACAGTTGTTAGCTGCTGTGTGGGTGAGCCATCTCTCCAGCCCCATAAATAAAATTTTTAAATAGAGATACCACACCTTCAACCCCAGCACTCGGAAGGCAGAGGCAGGCGAATCTCTGAGAGATGGAGGTCAGCCTGATCTATATACTGAGTTCTAGGCCAGCTGGGGCTACATGGTGACCCTGTCTCAAAAAAAAAAAAAAAGGAAAAAGATTTTTGTTAGACATTCAAATGGTTATGTCAAATAAATGGCAAGGCTGTATGAATTTGTGTTTCCTAGAAGTCTAGGCTGAAGAGAGTATGTATAAATGTCAAAGCCTGCAAACTAGTGAAATCAGCAAGGGAGTCAGCACAGGTGGAGAGAACCTGAATTAACCTTCAAGGAGGCTGGAGAGATGCTTCAGCAGTTAAGAGCACTGGCTGCTCTTGCAGAGGACCCAGGTTAGCTTCTAGTACCCTATGGCGGCTAACAACTGACTGTTTCTCCAGTTCCAGAGGCTCCAACACCCTCTTCTGGCATTGCACAACATGAGTGCACTTATATACATGCAGGCAAAGCATTCATTCATATAAAATAAAAATTAAAAACAATTAACCCTCAAGCATCTCAACATGTAGATATAAGAGCAAAGAGAAGTCGCCAAGAGGAGCTGAAAAGGATCAAGGAAACAGAATTAAACAATACATGTGTGGTGTCCCATAAACCAAATAAGGAAATCCATCAAGGACACGGAAGCAGCACATTGTGACAAATACTGCTGCTGGTCCAGGACAAGTCGACCAAGAGCAGACTGTAAAGATTTAGCAAGGTGGACCATTAGCCAACTTGACAAGATACACAGTTGTAGAGCAGCAGTGGACGTGAAGGCATGACTGGACTGGGTTCAAGAGATGTGGAAATCAAGACTGTAGATATAATTGTAGATTAACAGGAAATATTCCAACCAGAGCTGTGAGAGAACAAGCTGGGCTCTGCCCCTTGTCTTCAACAGGCCAGTTATCCTGACAAGTAATAGTGAAAAGCAGCAGAAAATTAATTCAATGTGGCCACATTGGGAAGAGGAACAAATAAAGGGGTCCAGTGGCCCCTCCCCCAATACATCTTCTGAGTGTTGACAAGAGGCTTAGGTTTAGAAGCAAGAGGTATGTGTAAAGGAAGCAGCTCTGGTCAAGGTATGGTCCTATCTATATTGTCTTGACTCCTGCCTCTCCTGCAAGGTGGTCTGACAAGTTCTCAGAAATGTGTGAAATCTCTTTCTAGAAGACAAGCTCCCCCGCTAGCTGGCACTAGTTCACTGAGTCTTTTCCTTCTCCAGCCTGAAACTCCTGGAGAAATTTCAATTCCTTTAGGTTCAGTAGCTCAATAGTCTAGAGCTGAATAGAGGGGCACAAATGTCCCTCTTTAGAATATTTTCACCTCTGCCAGGAGAGCTGCAATATGGGAGAGAGAACTGTGCTAAATAAAACCATAATTCAAAATGTGGGTCAGGTGTGGTGGTGCAAGCCTCTAATTACAGCACATATGAGGCTGAGGCCAACCTGGGCTATCCAACAAGACCGGGGCTCAAAAACAAAAACAATGCAGCTAGAACATGGGAACTTCTTTAGAAAGAATGAACTGTTGTTGTGTATCTGTACGTATTTTAAACATAAATGGCATTGAAAAGAGGCAGAGGAAACCATAAGTTATCATATAAAACTTAAGTGGTATAGATATCAGGTAAATACAATGTGCTTAGAGCCTGATTTAAGCAAATCTGCTACAGGAACTTTTGAGACAATGTAGGAAATTTGAACCCTAATCGTGTATTGAGATTTGTTATGTATGATGTTGGTACTATGATTGACATTAGTAAAAGTCATTATCTACACATATCTATTCTTCAAGATTTACAAGTGAAGTTGCATGACACCTGGGATTTGTTTTAAAATACTCTAGGGTGGGCAAGATGGCTCAACCAGTAAAGGTGCTTGCTGTCAATCCTGACAACCTGAGTTCTATCTTTAGAAGTCCGTAGTAAAGAGAGAGAACTGACTCGCACAGGTTGCTCTCTGACTCCCACATTTGTAACTTGGCATGCACACACACACACACACACACACACACATTAAATAAATGTGATAAGAATTTAAAAATAGGGGCTGGAATGCTTGCTCAGTGGTTAAGAGCACTGGCTGCTCTTCCAGAGGACCTGGGTTTGGTTCCTAGCACCCACATGGCCACTAGCAACCATCAGTAACTCCAGTTCTGGGGATCCAATATCCTCTTCTGGCCTCTGCATGTTTGCATGTATATGGTGCCACTAAATACATGCAGGCAAAACACTCAAAACATAAAATTTTTTTATAAAAAAATTTTTAAATAAATAAGAACTTTTAAACATCTTAAAATAGAATGCTCCAGAAATTTGGGGAAGGCAAGAGAATGAAATAACGTTGACAAATGTTTATAACTGTTGAAGCTGGATAGCAAGACTCATTAGTATACTGTCTAGAGATGTGTCTCAATGCTCAGAGCTTGCCTAGCCTGCAAAAGGGCCTGGGTTCAATCCCTAGTACTGCAAAATAAAGTAAGAATACTGTCCCAAGCTTTCATAAGCCTGAATTTTTCAAAATACTTGTTTTTCTAAAAATGAAAATAAGAGAAAAGCTAAGTTCAAGAAATATAAGACTCTAAGATACTTGTTAGGGGTAAGAGCGAAGAGGTGAGGTAGTAGCTACAGGGAGGGGAGCTTGAAAGGCTTTTGCTTGTTTTTGAATTTTGGAGATGAGAGGAATACGGGCATATTTGCATGCTATTGGAAAGATCAAGAAGAGGGAAAGTTTGCCTAGGGATGTTAACTCAGTGGTAGCAGGGTGATGTGTTTTTTAAATATTTTATTTTTATTTTTATTTTATGGGTATGAGTATATTGCCTGCATGTGTATAAGTGCACCTGTGTTGTGCAATGCCCATGGAGGTCAGAAGAAGGCATTGGATCCCCTGGAACTGGAGTTATAGATGGTTGTTAGCTGCCATGTGGGTGCTGGGAATCGAACCCAGGTCCTCTATAAGAGCAGTCAGTGCTCTCAACCATTGAGCCATCTCTCCAGTCCCTGGATGATGTGTTTTTTTAGAGCAATGGAACCTTTCTTAGCTTTTGGTGAGCTTAACTTGGGAGCTAGGATGCTGATACCAAAGTCATTGTGAGCCAGTGGTTTAAAATTCATTGTCTCACACTCAAGAAGAATAAGAAACTCAGACAAGGATTCAACAGAACTAATGTAGATTTAGAAAAACACGGGAGTAAATGTCCAAGAGTGGAGAGGTTGCAAGGCTGGAATATTGCTATGCTGTCTTGCCCAGTAGACTTTTATGGGTCTTATGGTAGGAACTGGATGGAAATTAAGATTGGTTATTTTTAAGTGTATGACCAACAAAACCAGTGAGGAGTCTACAATGTCCTATGTATACTCCTTGGCCCAATTAAAAAGGCACTCATCCATCCAGTCAAGGGAGTAATCAGGTGTACTATGTGACTATTTCATGATCTACCATTGAGTTCTGACCTTACTTTTTCTGGAGTGATAATTTATTTATTTATTTATTTATTTATTTTATTTTTTTTTTCCTGCACATGTGTGGTAACACAATTCTGTGCTCAGGTGAGTTGGTGCCTCCCTTGGATCCCAGATCCCTAATTCTAGGTACTGAACATGCTGCATTGCAGCAAGTACTAGGTTTTCTCTTGGATTGGCTTTCATGTTGCCTCAACAAATATGTGACACAGCTAAAAAAAATAAGAGTCCCCAACATGCAGGCATATGGCTGCTTCTTCTTAGTACATTACTGTTCTAATTCCAAACGCTTTAGAGTTATAGTGCCACTTAGTCCAATCCTTCCAGCAAGCCTAGGTTTTATTCTCACTTTATGGTTGAGGAACCAGGGCTCTAGGGCTGAAAATCATCTCCAAAGTCAAAGCTGGAAAGCTAAGGAGTCAGACTGAACTCTTAATCCACATCACTCAGCACGACTGAACCAATCTCATATGGACTCTGTGAAGCTTAACACTGCAAAAGGAGCACTAGATCAGTTCCAAGCCTAGAACACATGGATAAATAAAGGTTAGCCTGCATCACTGCCCAAGACCAAAGCAGAGTTTCTCCCTATTTTTCATCCTCTCTATTACACTGTGTTGGGGTTGGGGTTCCCCAACCCTTCCCAATCCACACTTGTCCTCCAAATGAACAATAGGCAGTTACTGTCACAATATGGGGAGGCTTCCCAGGGCACATTAGGTCATGCCTATGGTTGCAAAGGGGAAGAGGACAGGTGTAGATTCTCTTGGAGAGAGGATGACAAATCTACCTGGAATGACACACCATAAGACACTATGTACTCTGGCAGGGCCCAACAAAGACACTTCCATATGACTGGTCTGGTAAGAGGGAAGAGAGGAATGGACTACTGCTGTGCCTGAGGTAGGATGGGGCACAGCCATACAACTACATTCTTCAGGCCAGCAACCGTCATATTTACTGCAAGGCTCCACAAACTCAGTACACAAAAAGGTGAGTCCTGAAGGAGCATCTGCAGGAGTCCATTTATTTTACATTAATAAAGCTTAGAAACAAAGGTGGTGGGAGGAGGTGACGAAGGATCAAGGTGGCCTACAGTTGGAAGGCAAAGAGAAAAGCAATGAATGAGGCTCAGTATGTGTTGTCAAGGTTTTGTCCGTTCATAGGAATGTTACAAAGATGAATTCTCTGGGCAAAGCACACATTTACAAAGCTGTATATTTAGAGACACTGCCATATTTATTATTTATTTTTGGTTCCCAACCCATCTCACATCCAACACTATATGCATGTCCTTGATTTGCCTTCAAGCTCTTGAAATATTAAACTTTTAACCGTTTGTGTGCCCCCAAGATCCTAGGCCTCTGAGATAAATGGCTTCGTGTGCCTGGTCCCCATTCCTCACTATGTGGGCCATAATGTTCTCAATGAATCCACTGACTCTTGTAACTCCCAGATTTTTGGACGCCCTTGGGATATGTACTCTGTAAATGAACATGCAACATGTTTATAGTAAAAAATCTCATGGCTGGGAGCCCAGCTGGTGTAAACACATTCTTTACTTCTGCAGCTCTGCACTCTAACGAGAGCGTATTGCTTAGATTTACAGGGCCGAGCATGAATCTCGTCCGTAGCTTGCTTTTAGTATTTTAAGAAAAAGTGAAGTCTTTCAATTTTTACACTGCACGTTGTGCAAAGCCTTGGGTGAGCTAGCTTTCTGGATCTGGATGTAAAGCAGATCCCCAGACGCAGTATATCAGCCTCCCTCTCACACCCTCCACATTCGGGGCACGGGCACTACGTCACCGTCCACGCTGCCTGGCTGGAAATCAAAACCACGTTTGGGGCTTCTCAGTGGAGACGGTCCACAAAGACAGGAAGGATCGATCTCTCAGGAGGTCTAACAACCCTTGGAAGCAGACTGCGATTTCCAAACCTGAGGTGGCAGAAGTGCATTTATCTGTTCACGTGGGCAGAGCGGGAAGCCCCAAACCTGCACAAACGGACTGGGAACATTCGAGTGGAAAGCAGCGTGCTCAGAGTCCATCTTGCGGTCAAGGTGTGCGCATCGGCCTTACGTGGGACACTGCCTGGGGCAGCCGCTTTGCTCCAAGCGAAAGCAGGAGTCGGAGCGGCAGGCGCCCGTCCCCTCCCTGACGCCAGGGCAGGGTTCGAAACTCACAGTCCAAATCCCGGGGCCCCCTCGGGTTACGCAAGGCTAGCCAGGCTGCCCGGAGACGGCGCCCGGGGAGGCCGCGGCTCAGCCTCTCACCGCGTTCCTCCGCCAACGCGGGCGGCCCCACGCGTCAGCCGAGCCACAGCACCGCCAGCCCCACATTCCATTTAAAAATAACAACCACGTGCACTGGTAAACAAGCGCGCGCGGCATCGGGGCCGCGCACAGCCCGAGCGCTCCGCAGCGCGCCCCCGCCCTCCCCCCGCACGTGTAGACGCGGCCCGCTCGGCTCACGCGCTGCCAGTCCCCGCCCCCGGCCCGCCGACTCTCCCAGGCCCTAACGCCCGCCGCACACACCCCAAGTTTACTCCGCAGCCCGCTGCGCCCGCCGCCCAGGTCCGCGCGCAGCCCCGTCCCTCGGCCCTCACGTCCCCCATCAGTCCTCACGCCGTCAGCGCGCAGAGGAGGGCAGTCTTGGCGGGTGCCGTCTCTCTCCTCTGCCCCTCCTGCCTGCCAGTTTT
>NW_008356258.1:10461921-10474266 GCF_000622305.1 Nannospalax galili
AGGTGTCTGGGGCCCCAAGACTAGGAATGGCGCAGGGCCCAAACTAGGAGTATAGAATGGCAGGGGGGATGGAAGGGTGAATGTGGCTTAGGGAGTCCTGGTGTGGAGAGCTGTGCTATAGACTTACCCCAAGAGGCCTGAGGATAGTGGTGCAGGCTAGGAGAGTTAGCCGGTGGTGCAGGTCCAGGGGAGCAGAGAGAGGTGAGGGCGGGGCCAGGACCAGAAGCGGTGCTCCTGGGGCCCAAGAAAGGGACTGAGTTGGTCTGGGTGAGAAGGATCAGGAAGCAGTATTGGTTCCCCAGGTGTCTGGGGCCCCAAGATTAGGAATGGCGCAGGGCCCAAACTAGGAGTAAAGAACGGTGGGGGGGATGGAAGGGTGAATGTGGCTTAGGGAGTCCCGGCCCAGAGGGCTGCGCTATAGACTTACCCCAAGAGGCCTGAGGATAGTAGTGCAGGCTAGGAGAGCTAGCTGGTTGTGCAGGTCGAGGGAAGCAGAGAGAGGTGAGGGCGGGCCAGGACCAGAAGCGGTGCTCCTGGAGCCCAAGAAAGGGACTGAGTTTCTCTGGGTGAGAAGGGTCAGGAAGCAGTATTGGTTCCCCAGGTGTCTGGGGCCCCAAGACTAGGAATGGCGCAGGGTCCAAACTAGGAGTATAGAACGGCGGGCTGGGGGGATGGAAGGGTGAATGTCCCTTAGGGAGTCCTGGCAGGGAGAGCTGCGCTATAGACTTACCCCAAGAGGCCTGAGGATAGTCTTAATTTATTTTTTATTTATTTAATTGGAAGTGGGGCTGGAGAGATGACTCAGTGGTTAAAGAGCACTGGCTTCTCTTGCGGAGGACCTGGGTTCATTCCCAAAACCCACATGGCAGCTAACAACCTTCCATAACTCCAGTTCAAGGGGAATCCAATATCCTCTTCTGACCTCCGTGGGCACTGGGTGCACTGGCAAGCATACAGGCAATACACTCATACACATAAAATAAAAATAAATAAAATACTTAAAAAATTTGGCTGGGCATAGTGGCACACGCCTTTAATTCCAGCACTTGGGAGGTGGAGGCAGGTGGATCACTAAGATTTTGAGAGCAGCCTGGTCTACCTAGCGAGTTCCATCCAGGTCAACTGGGGCTATAGGGAGATCCTGTCTCAAAAAGACCCCCCAAAATGTACTGCTTATTTATTTATTTATTGGGGGTCATGCATGTAGAAGTCAGAGGACAACTTATAGGATTCAATTTTCTTCTTCCACCAGGTAAGTTCCAGGGATGGAACTCAGCTTGTCAGTTTTGGCAGCAAGCACCACTACCAGTTAAGCCATCTTGTTGACCCTTGAGTGCTCATTTCTGCCTCAAGAGGAAGGGAGGCTCTTCAGAGCAATGTCTTTGAATGGGCGCAGAGGCTGGCATCTGGTACCAATGCGACAGTGTTGGTCTTAGATAGGGGTGCAGACAGGTATGCACAGCAATAGAAGGTAAAACAATGCAAAAGTAAACACGGGTATGAGAGGCCTAGAGAGGGGAATCTCTTCTGAAGCCCTCAGTTCTCTCAGCAATACATAATGAAGGGTGGTCAGCTGAGGAAGAATGGGAAAGGAAATGTTGGAAGGCTGAGAAATGGGTAAAACAGTCTGCAAGGGTGGAGCTTGATGAACCAGGGCAATACAGGATGATCATCAGATACCATCGAAATCCTCCTGGAACTTTGTGGTCCAGAACTCAAAGCATGACTAGCCACCAGGGCTGTTCCCAGGCCATACTCCATAAATGAGTGAGGAAGAGGCAGAGTTGTCACTAGAGTTTGGTTTTGCCAAATAAGCATTAGCAGGTGACAGCTCACCAGTGCTATAACAAAACAACCCCAAATTAATCTGTGACTTTAGGCAGATGTTGATTTCTATTTCAAGCAATAATCATCTGTATTAGTCAGGGTTCTCTAAAGGAATAACACTAATAAAATGAATATATGTATGGGGATTTATTAGATTAGCTTACAGGATAGAGTCTCATTAGTTCAACAATGGGTTCCTTCCAGATTGGGGACTCAATTCCATGCCCTCCTTTATTGCTGTGACTGCCTTTCCTCCTGTGTGAGTCACTGTATGAGCTCATACCCTACACTTTAAATAATCAATGACAGTAGCCTCATGTTCTGTGTCAGCATCTTTCTAGAACCTGGCACCAGCCATCTTTTACTCTGGAGATTACAATCCTTTGACCCTGTGCTCTTTGGCTGTCTCCTTCATCTCAGATCCTCTCATTCCTCATTGCTTAGTGTAAATCCTTCGGTCAATTACAATCACTCCCATGTAGAGCTCATACTACCTCCTAAAACTCCAGTTTCAGACTAGGAGACTCAGAGCCTTGGTGGGAGTACAGAGCAGTGGTTTGAACCCGGAAATGAGAGGAAAGGGGAACACAGGGATCCTAAAACAATGGACCTCAAAGAACTAAAATTTCCCCACAAGTTTCATGCTAGGGGAGGAAAAGGGTAAAGCCTTGGTGCCACAGGAGAGCAGAGGAGGAGCCTGGCTCACAGGAAGCAGCTTCTCACAGCTCTGACAGCTAACCTCACAGCTCAATTAACAGATGCACATTCGCTGGTTTCTGTTTCATCTTTTCTAGAAGTTTATAATACTGCCACAGGAAAGAGAAACCAGGACTCATTTTCTTTCCAGTTTGGTCAAACTGTAAATAAATTCATATTCCTTTACCAATATTTGTCTCTTAATTTCTTTGGAATACAGGGAAACTGAGGCAGCAAATTTATGAATCTAAATGCCTGGTAACAGTTTTGGTAAAACTAGCCCAGACCGCAATTCTTGGCTTAGCTGATCCTTATGATTGCAATACAAGGGAATTCCCAGCCACTGGAGATTTTCCCTAGTTTCCTGACGCTTGGGTGTCAATTGCCTATACATTTATATTGATGAACTGATGGATGAAAAGGGCCTTTTGTATTATTGTTGTTTTGCTGTTACATTTATTTACTTTGTGTGTGAGAACATGTACCTGTGGAGGTTAGAGGACAACTTGCAGGAGCTGGTTATTTCTGGAATTGAACTCTGGTCATCTGGTACATCTTGGCAGCAAGCACCTCTACTCCCTGAACCATCAGAAAAGGCCTTTTGATATTGGTCTGGTCTTATTGGCAAAGAGTACTCTAGTTATTCAATTTTATGCTCTGGGAAGGTACTGGTAAACTCTCAAGGTCTGGGCCTTGACTTGCTTTGTGCTCTTGGTTACCACTTTGTGAAGAAGGTCCATTTGAAATGCCTGTGACTTTAAAGGCTTTGTTGAGCCATTTGCTGAACAGTTGGTTATGTGAGAGGAAAGTTCAGATTTTGTTTGACGGAGTGCTCACTTTGTTTTCTTTTTGTGACTGCAACAGGGGTGAATGTTGTAGGCCCTTAATCTTTTAGGGACTTCAGCTTGGTAAAATTGGACCCTTGACCTCACCACAGAAAGGAATTTCAGGCTAAGTCAGAATGAAGAAGAGTTACAGTTTATTAAAAGACATTTTAAAGCATGAGGGTTTAGAGTAAGAGAGGCGCAGGGAGGGAAGGAAGACCTCCCAGGAATATGGGTGATGGCTTCTGGTTGTCTGTTTATATACCATTTTTGTACCTCTCAAGTTATATCTCAAAGGGTTGCCAAAATTTTTTTTCTTATTTCTTTTCTCTTTTTCAACAATTACATTATAGGGTGGCTCTGGAGGTGCCTTAGATGGGCTTATAATAAATAGGAACCACAAAGTTTACACAGGGGTTTAGGACGTTCCCTTTATTATAAATGGGGTACCTGGTAAAATTCCTAGAAGTCGAAAGTTTATAGTTGGGAAGGGAGAAAGATCTTAAGCAGTGAACTGTTGGAATCCTTAATTCTAAGGAACTGAAAGGCTTCAGGGAGACTCTGGAGTGAGGGGCTCCTTTCCCTTCCCTTCCCATGTCCCTATGAATTTCACTCTCTTTCTATCCAGCCTCTATTTGACATTCATCTTTGTATTTTGGTTTGATACTACCTTCATGTTTGGTGTGGGAAGGCCATTTTGACTTATCTCCAGTCACTTTTGCAATACGAGTTAATATGAAATAAAATACTGTCCTAGTTTGTTCTTCATTGCTGTGACAAAATACTCTGACCACTACCAACTTGGGGAGGAAAGGGTTTATTTATCTATCTCCCAGGTCACAGTTCACCAGAGAGCCCAAGGTAGGAACTCAGGGCAGGAACCAGGGGGCAGGAGCTGGAGCACAGGCCATGGAGGAACGCTGCTTACTGGCTTGCTCCCCTGGCCCCTGCTCAGCCTGCTTTCTTATGCAACACAGGCCCACCTGCCCAGGGGTGGCACCACCCACAGTGGGCTGGGCCCTCCCACATCGCTCATCAAGAAGATGCCCTTCAGACATGGCCACAGGTCAGTCCAATAGAGGGAATTCCCCAATTGAGGCTCCCTCAACCCAGGTGTGTCAAGTTGACACTAAAGCTATCCAGGACAAATACTTCCATTAATATGAAATAAAATACCTCCACAGCCTTCCACTGAACTAAAAGCTGTTAGAGTACTATCTTTGTTAAGCTGAGAAATAAAGATTAAGATTCTAAGAAACTTATTAAATTTTCTGCTTATATTTAAATTTAAATACTTTTTCCCTCAGAAATGTTAATTGTAAATCGTATAGGCTTGGGAAATACTAAGCCTAAACTCTCTTGGTGGGAGGCAGAATTCCTGATAAATAGACTGGTTACATTTAAGAATGCTCACAATTAACATAACCCATATTAGTCTTTTTTGTATAACTAGCTTAGAGGATGAAAAGTTAATAGCACTAGCAATAGTCCCATTAGAGATTTGTCTCCATGAAATTTACCTGGACTCTAGAAAGAAGCAAATGCTCCCTCCAGCCCACTCTAGGTCATTTTAGGTGATTAAGTTCTTCAAGGAGGTGTTGGGGTGTGTGGCCCCAAGATGTGCAGTAGTTTCATAGCAATCACTACAGGAAACAGGAAGAAGCAAAAACCCAGTCAGTTCCTAGAATTCTTCAAAATTGTGTATCAGTGACCACTTATTTCTATTTATTTTGGGTGTTAAAAAATTAAATTAATGCTGGGCATGGTGGCACATGCCTTTAATCCCAGCACTCAGGAGGCAGAGGTGGGCGGATCTCTGTGAGTTCAAGCCCAGCCTGGCTTACATAGAGAGTTCCAGGCCAACGGGGGCTAAAGGGAGACCCTTTCTCAAAAAGACCAAAAAAAAAAAAAAAAATTAAATTTATGGGGCTGGAGAAATGGCTTAGTGGTCAAGAGCACTGGCTGCTCTTGCAGAGGACCTGGGTTCGGTTTCCAGCACCCACATGATGGCTAACAACCTTCTGTAACTCCAATTCCAGGGGAATCCAACACCCTCTTCTGACCTCCATGGGCATTGCATGACACAGGTTCACTTACATACATGCAGGCAATAAATACACTCATACACATAAAATAAAAATAGTAAAACCTTTTAAAAAAGCAGGGCATGGTGGCACATGCCTTTAGTCCCAGAACTCTGGAAGTAAAGGCTGGCGGATTTCTGTGAGTTCAAGTCCAGCCTGGTCTACATAGTGAATTCTAGGTCAGCTGGGGCTACAGGGAGACCCCGTCTCAAAAAAAAAAAAAAAAAGAAAAGAAAAGGAAAAAAAGAAAAAATTAAAATTATTCTTCACAAGTTAATTTAACATATGAGCACTTTATTATTTATTTATTTATTTAATTTATATCTATTTATTTGCTTTTAAGACAAGGTTTTACTCTAGCCCAGGCTGGCATGGAACTCATGAAAGAATTTTTCTTCCTTCTGCTCCCCAAACACACATTGAAACTGGGAGAAAGAGGGTCCCCTAGAGGGTTCTTAGTCTTATTCATAAAATAATTTAAGAATGGACCCAAACATAATCTTTAGGACAATTTTATTAGAATTTTAAGGAAGATCATCAGGCAGGCAAGCTGGTAATCTTGCTAGCTGCCTTGAGGAGGAGAATGGAGAGGAGAAAGAAAATCACGAAGCCATGCAGGGTTAGAGGCTGTATGGAGGTCAGATATGTCGTTGACTGGTAGCCACATGGCTGGGAGAAGGAGGCTTTAGAGAAAAAGTAAAGAAATACAAGATGCTAGGGCACCCCAAAACATTAAAGAAAGCATATTTAGAAAAGGGATATGAAGAAGAAAAGGAGGGATTATGCTTTTCTGAATTCTTCAGAAAACCAGGCAGACTTACAGAGAGCCACGTGCCTGTGGCTGAGTCCAGAAGCACTGCACTGGGAGGTGGGATTGCAGCAGGAGAAGCTCGCTATCTCATGAACACACTAGGTATTCTGCACATCTATCACATGACTTAAGGTGAATCTCCCTTCCTAGGGGCCAGTCCTATGACCAGGTGATTGACCAGTGAAACTGGAAATGTGAGTCCTTCAACAGACTAGAGATTTTATAGTCTTGACCAGTTAATCTTCTGGGGCTATTTGTTACTCCAACAATATCAACTTGGAAAAGTCTCATCCTGGCCAAGTAGGGGAAATGTGAAATAAAGTTCTCAGGAAACAAAAAATCAAATTCACACTAAAGATTCTGAGAAGCTGATTGATTAGAGCTTCCAAGAGTATGGAGAGTTGGAATGTTGCAGGCCTAGGGTTTAATACTCATTCATTGCTCACTTCTGTGTTTGACTTAATGTCCATCATTGTGACTCTTAGATAAATTCTTTTGGAATGTACTAACAGACCATTAGTTTCCACTAACTCAAAAGCTAAGAATGTCTTCAAGACAGCATCTAAGGACTATACCAGAGGTTTCCCTCCTTTGCTGTAACCTGCCTACCTGATGCTTTTGTATTTACTTTGGTTAATAATTTTTTCTTTTTCCATTATTAAAACAACTTCATGACACTGATACAGGGGAAGAACAGGGTCCCCGTTAAGGGTTCATTCACTAAAAAAAGCCTCATTCATAAAAAAAAATTAAGAACAGACTCAAATGGAAGCGTTAAGATAATTTTAGTAAAATTTAAGGGAAAAAAATCACCAGGGCAAGCAAACTGTAAGTCTTAGCAGCTGCCTTGAGGAGGACAATGGTGGGGAGAAGGAAAGAAAGCCATGAAGCCATGCTGGTTTAGAACCTATGTGGAGGTCAGACACGTGATTAGAAGCCACTTGGTCAGGAGGGGAAGGGAGCTTTGGAGAAAAAGTAAGAAACCTAAAATGTTGGGGTAGCCCAAAACATTAGAGAAAGATGGTTATAAAAGAGATATAGAGAAGGGAAGGAGAGGATATGATTTTTCTGTCTGTAACCTGGTCCATAAGCACCGCACCAGGGGGTGGGGATTCTGGGCAGTAAAATTTCACCATCTTATCAAATCACTAGGTATTCTGCCCTTCTCTGGTACTGTAACATTACCATCTTGGAACAAGATATTTAGGGTCACCTGAAACCATGGTTGTGGGCCATGATTACTCATACTTTGCTCTAAAATAAATTCTTACTCTTTTTGAGGTGAGAGCTGTGCTTTTGCATTGACAGACTCATATGTATGCCAGAGAGGGAGGAGACGTTATACCACCCTGACAGCTTACTGCACAGTTCAGTGAACATATGTATTTCTCAGCTTTTGTCTCCTATATTCTTTTTTTTTTTTTTTTTTTTTTTTTGAGACAGGGTCTCCCTGTAGCCCCAGCTGTCCTGGATTCACCATGGAGACCAGGCTGGCCTCAACTCACGGAGAACAGCCTGCTTCTGCCTCCCGAGTGCTGGGATTAAAGGCGTGCACCACCACACTGGGCCTTGTCTCATATATTCTATAAAACCATACACTGGGGGAGTTAGACCAATGGCTCATCAGTTAAGAGCACTGGCTGCACTTGCAGAAGACCTGGGTTCAATTCCCAACACCCACATCATGGCTAGCAACACTCTGTTAACTCCAGCTCTAGGGGATCTGACACCCTCTTTCTGTCCTCCGCAGGCTTTGTGTGACATGACGCTTACATACATGCAGACAAAACACTCATACACATAAAAAAATAAGCAAATAAACAACAACAACAACAAAACTTGGGGTGGGGGGTGCTGGAACAAAATTCAGTGGATAAAGCACTTCTGTAATACCGAGTACCTGAATTCAAATCCCCAGAACCAGCCCACAGAAAGGTGGATACTGTAGCATGTGTCTGAAATCCCAGTGGTCCTATGGGGAGATAAGAACCAGAAACAAGAAAATCCTTGGATGTCTGTGGCCAGCTGGAGAAAAAACAAGAGACCCTATCTAAAACAAAGTGGAAGGTGAGGACTGACACCCAAGGTTGTCCCGGACTTCAGTAAGGAAGCCAAGATGTCCACCAGTATTTATACACAAATATGTGCATATACATACACTTATTGTATACACACAATACACACACACAAACACACAAATTGTAACACTGGTAAAGAAAAGTTGCAGAGAAGCCACAACTCTTCCTAGTTTGGCCAACTGTAAAATAATTCTTTACCAATTTTTGTTTCCTCGTTTCTTTGAGATATAGGGAAAGTAAGGCAGCCTGAAAACACCTTGATCCCTTCTCCTATAGCAATGTCTTGTGGGGTGCAACAATGGGTACAGCCACTGTGTAAAAGGCTGCTACGGGAGAAGGGGTAATCGTGGAGACTTAGCTTTTAGTTATCAGGAAGCCTGCCAGGAAAGGGCCTCACAGTACAGGTAAGAAAGCTATGGACAACATTGCTGAAAGATTGGGGATCACAGGGAACACAGGAGGTGATCTGGGAGTAGGGAAGGAATTGCAAAGGAAGAAAGTAGAGTTACAGGGCCAACTTTCTGGGCAGTGGGGCAAGGGACACCAAACACCCTTAGAGCCCAGAGCTTGTGTTGTTGGTGGTAACAAACATGGATAAAGGGATGGTATGGTTGACTCCAGGGACTTGTAAGGCTCCGAGAGCTGCGCGGCAGGGAGGAGTGTCTGTTGGTTGCTGCTGTTGCTGCTTTGTGGTCTTGCTGCTGCTGCTGCAGGCAGTAGTAGAAGATGGTGGTCCTAATCAGAGGGTGGTCTACTGCAGGGTGAGAAAAGCAGATGTCATTTCTGAAAGAACACTCTCTAAAGAAAGGGCTGGACCTTCCTTGGGCATCTGGGTTTAGACATCTCATCTTCCAGTGATTCCTTTTCAGCCTCATTTTGAGATTGAAAAGCAGAGCAGCCCACAGGACAAGAGATCAGTACTTTCCCAGAACTCCCTAGGCTGAGTGGTTCATGCCTGGCTCCTCACAGGGGTCAGAGGAAATTCCTGCAGCATGGCATAACCATACCACAATCTGACATTCATTTTTCAAGGGATTATGAGTCTTTGAGGCTTTTCCTGGCACATCCCCCAGATTCTTTCTGGTGCATTTCTGACTTATGAATCAAGCCTTTCATTCATTCATTTATCCGACGAGTATTTCTTTCCTTAGCAACTGGTGTAGCTTTATCGCAGACACCTAGGAGATTATTTCCAATTTTGCAAGGGTTTATAGTGTATTTGAGACAACTAGAGAAAAAGATGATGAAAAGAACTTATTTAAAGTGGTAGAAAACAGGTGGATCTAGAGTTTGAGAGCAACCTGAGCTACTTAAGTTACAGGCTAGCTGAGCCATACAGTGAGACCAAGTCTGGAAAAATAATAAATAAATAAATACATATATACATACATACATACATACATACATACATACATAATAAATAAATAGGCCAAAATGTTATCTTGGGCTGGTACCCTCAGTAGTAGATTATGTAACTAATGTACAAGACTTTAGGATCCATCCCCACACAAAGAGGTACCATTTTGGTTGTTTTGTCTGGTTGCTAACAATGGGGCCTCACTATGTTGCTCAGGCTGGTAACCAACTCCCATCTAACCTCATACCTTAGCCTCCCAAAGTGTTGGTGTTAAGTGTGTGCCACCAAGCCCAGCAGAACAACAACAACAGAAACTGTAAATTTAAAAAGCTGTACCTGAGGTTTGGTGAATGTTAAGAATGGTGGTGCATGCCTATAATACCAGGACTTGGGAGACTCTGGTGAGTTTTGAGTTGGAGGCTATCCTGGGCCACATAACGTGACCCTGTCTCAAACAAACAAACACCGAACCCAAACCAACCAAACAAAAAGCCCACTAAGGCCTGGGAATGTGGTAGAACACTTGCCCAGCATGTGCAAACCCTAGGTTTGACCTACAGCTTTGGGGTGGTGGCAGGGGGGGGCGGGGGGAGAAGAAAGAAAGAAAGAAAAATGTGAGGGATATATAACACTATTCAATATTTTAAAAAATGAAGAGATCGGGACTGGAGAGATGTCTCAGTGTTTAAGAGCATTTGTTCTTACAGAGGACCTAGGTTCGGTTCCTGGCACCTGTAACTCCAGTTCTAGGGAATCCGACCCCCACTTCTGGCCTCTGCAGGCATCTGCACACATATGTGGTACACATATGGATATGCAGGCAAAATACTCATGTGCATAAATAAAATAAATCTTTTTAAAAAGGAAGGAAAATTTGTCACTTTTGACAACGTGGATGAACGTGGAGAGTTTTATGTCATGTGAAAAAAATCTGCACAGAAAGACAAGTGCAATGTGGCATGACTTGTTTACAAACCTCAAAAAGTCAAGCTCTAGAGAGTAGAGTGTGGCCACTAGAGGCCAGGGGTGGGGATGTGGGGGAGGTTGACCAACGGGTACAAAGTTTCACTTAGAAAGAATGTTTTCTGAGTAACATTCATTGTTATCATAGTGACCATAGCTAATAATAAGGTATTAAATAGTTCACAACTGTGAGAAGAATAAATTTAAATGTTCTGTCCATGAAAAGTATGCTAGCTAGTAGATAAGCTAGATATAATCATTGAAAATTTTATGCATGTATCAAAATATTACAGTGTACCCCAGAAACATAAAAACAAAAATATGAGGAATGGGGAGATGGCTCAACTGGTAAAGTGCTTGCCATGCAAGTATAGAACCCGAGTTTGGATCCCCAGCACGCAATAAAACCATGATGGTACAATGTATATGATCTGGGTACTAGGGAGGCAGAGACAGGAGGGTCCTGGGGCTTGATGGCCAGCCAGTCTGGTGGTCAATGAGCTCCAGGTTGTGTGAGAGACACTGTCTCAAAAATAAGGTGAAAGGCCCAATGATAACAGTGTTTGCTGTTCAAGAATGAAGACCTGAGTTCAAATCCCAAGCTCCCACATAAAACTCAGGGTATGGTTACTTGAGCCTATAATCCCAGAGCTGTAGCAGGGATTGCCAACTTGCTAGTCACCAGTCTAGCTCCAGGCTCAGTGAGAGGCCCTGTCTCAATGGAATAAGATGGAGAGGGACAGAGCAGGACACCTAACAACTCTGACCCCTGCATTCATGAATGGAGCACAACGCTCACCCCCACATGTACATACACCACACACACACACACACTACACACACCACAGTTACATACATACATACATACTTACATAACCACAAATAAGGTGGAGAGAAATAAAGATACCTGAGGTTGATCTATGGCTTTCACATGCATACACATGCACTTCCACATACCCTTGCACACACATGAACACATAAATATACATACAACACACATACACAAAGTAAAATGAAAATGTGACCAGGTATGGTGGTGCATAGCGGTAATCTCAGCCCTTGGGAGGATGAGTCAGGTAAATCTTGAAAATAGCATGCGCTACATAGCAAGACACTAAAAAAAAACATGAAAAAAAAGTAAGCTAAAAATAGTGAATAAAGGACTTGCTTGAAGAGACATCAAATACCCATTCTGCGATGGTTAATCTTAGTTATTAATTTGACTGGATTGAGAGACATTCAGAAAGTTGGCAAAATACACTTCTGGGTGTGCTTCAGGGTATTTCCAAAGAAGACTGGTAAGTAGGTCTTTGAACTGACAGAACAGGATGGCCCAGCCCTGAACATAGGGCAGCACTGGCCAATGGGCTGGAGGCCACATGCAATGAGAGCCAAGCGGGAGCCTGTGCACTTGATTCTTCTTGGGAGCACCCCCCCCCCCAGTTGCTTTTGCCTCAACATCAGTCTTCAGAGTCTTCAGGCTTTGAACATTGTACCATCAACTCACTAGGAAGTTTCTAGGCCTTTAGTCTCAGCCTGGGGCTGCATCATTGGCTCCCTTTTTCTAAGACTTCCAGTTTTTACTGAGCAACTACCAGTTCTCCTGGCTCTCAGCTTGCACATTACCACTGTGAGAAGATCCAGCCTCTGATTCTGTGAGCCAGTTCAATGAATCCTTATCATTGTAAGGATTGAATAATTATGA
>NW_008356258.1:10474285-10479789 GCF_000622305.1 Nannospalax galili
CTGTGGAGTATCCTGACTAATCCCTATACAATCCCATTGTATAGCTAAATGTATACAAGAGGCAGCACACACCTGTAATCCCAACGTTCAAGAGGCTAAGGCAAGAGAATGCAGAGTTCCAGGACAGCCTGGAACACACAGCAGACCCTGCCTTAAAACAAAACAATAACAAACAAAAACAGGGCCATTGAGATTGCTCAGCAGGTAAAGTGCTTGCTGCACAACTATGAAACCCACCTTCAATCTCTAGAACCACATTTTAAAAAACAAGAAAATTGAATTTGGTGGCTACATCTGTAATCCCAGCACTCCTATGAAGAGAAGGGAGGCAGAAACAAGAGAATCCCCAGGAAGATGACAGACAGCTCACCTGGAGTCCATAGAGCAGCAGAAACAGAGGGGATCAAGGGAACCAACTCTCAAAGCTGCCCTTGGACCTCCGTGCCTCCTGCGCTCTCTCTCTCTCTGTCCTTCTCTAATTAATCAAATTACCCATAACAATAATCAAAGGAATTTGGCTGACTGCAAAGGAAAAAGGAAAAAAGCCACTAATAGTAAATTCTTTAGGAACAATTGAATGTTAATACTAACTTTGATTTTTTTAGTACCAGGGACTTAGCATAGGACCTCAAGCATGCTTGGTGAGCATCCTGCACATACTCTACCAAAGAAAGACATCAAACCCTAATAATGGTGTTTTACAGGAATAAAAAAGAAACTACTAGAGCAGAAATAGTGGGGCATGGTGGGGTTCTTAAGAGTAGAGGTTGAGAGCGGAACGTGGTGGTGCGTGCCTGTAATCCTAGCAACTCGGGGACAGAGACAGAAGGACTGCTGTGAGATGGAGGCCAGCCTGGTCTACATAGTGAGCTCCAGGCCAGCTAGGGCTACAGGGAGACCCTCTTTCAAAGAAAACAAAACATAAAACAAAAAATGAGTAGAGGCTGAAGCTGGGCACGGTGGCACATGCCAGCATGGGTGAGATGAAGCCTGGAAGATTGGGAATTCAAGGGAGTCAGGGAGTTTGAGGTCAGCCTGGCCTACAGAACAACATCTGGTCCTGTCTCAAAGACTAAAAGGAAAATGGAATTGTTTCTTTTTTATGCAAGTGCTTGGTGAGAGGTACCTGAGCTGAGATGGTGGTTTGAATGAGAATTTCCCCCAAGGGCTCCAAGTATTTGAACTCTTGGCAGTTGGTGGTGCTGTTTGGGGAAGGTCAAGGACCCTTTAGGAGGTGTGGACTTGCTGGAGGAAGTATGCCACTGGGGGTGGGCCTTGTCCTATTTGGCAGAATCTGTCTCCCTGCTTCCTGTGCTTACCTGAAGATGTGAGCTTTCAGTTTTCTGCTCCCACTGCTTCTTCCATGTTCCCCTCACCTCCTGAACTGTAAGCCCAATAAACTCTTCCTTCTCTAAGTTTTCTTGGTCATTTTTTTTTATCACAGCAATATAAAAGGGACATACAGTGGGGGAAGGTAGCAAGACAAGCAGGTTGGAACAAGCATAGATCAAGAGTTCAGTGTGCAATGTTGATAAGATATCTGTATCAATAACTTTTTGTTGCTGTGATAAAACATGGTGACTAAAAGTAGCTTAAGGAAGAATGAGTTTATTTTGGCTTACTATTCTAGAGGAAGAGTTCATAATGGCTGGCAAGGTATAGCAGTAGGCAGCTGGAACAGGAAGCCAAAGACCACATCTTTAACCACAAACACAAAGCAGAGAGCACCGTGGAAGTGGAGTGAGACTGCAAACACTCACTCAAAGCCTGCCCCGAGTTACAGGCTTCTTCCAGCAAGGCTGTCTCACCTAAAGGTTCCATGATTTTCCCAAACAGTTCCACAAACTGGGGACCAGGTGGTCAAGTATTTGAGTCTATGGGGGGAAATTCTCATTCAAACCACCATAATATCCAAGTAGATGGCTGGGTATGGTGGTGCAGCCTTTAATCCCAGCATTTGGGAGGTAGAGGCAGGTGGATCTCTGGGAGATCAAGGCCAGCCTTGTCTACATAGTAAGACTCTATGGGGTTTTTTTTTGGTCTTTTTGATACAGGGCCTCCCTGTAGCCACAGCTGTCCTGGAACTCACTATGTAGACCAGGCTGGCCTCGAACTCACAAAGATCCACCTGCCTCTGCCTCCCAAGTGCTGGGATTAAAGGCATGTGTCACCATGCCCAGCAAGACTATGTTTTTGAGATAGAAAAAGAAAGAAAGAGAGAGAAAGAAAGGAAAGAAAGAAGAAAGAAAGAAACAGAAAGAAAGAAAGAAAAAGCAAGCAAGCAACAACCAAAAATCCAAGTGGATATATCATGTGAGTAAATGGTTCTAAATATCTGGGAGAGGGGTCAGAATCAGAAGTAAAAGTTTAGATATCATCAGCAAGTAGATGAAATTTAAAGTCATGGATGGGTGAGTTTATGGAGAGAGACAGTATAGGAGTGAGAGGGAGAGTGTGAGGGAGAAAGAGAGCAAACTCTATAATAACCTTTAGGAATGTTGCATTTTAAAGGATGGGGATAGAAGGAAGGTACTGACATTGGCTTATAGTCCCACAACTTGCACTTGGGAAGTAGAGGCAGCAATATCATGGGTTCAAGGTCATTCTTGGTTACACAGTAAGTTTGAGGCCAGCCTGGGCCACATGAGCCCTTGTGTCAAAACACAAATAAATAAATAAATAAAATACATAAATTATTTAAAGGATAGGGAGAGATGGAGGGGAAGAAACCTTTAGAAAATACCTATAAAAGCTGGCTAAAACTAGAAAAAATGCAGGTTTAAAATTTTATTTGTATCATGTGCACGGTGTGTATGCTTGAGTGCACGCACACATGCCACAGAAGCGCTTGTAGAAGTTAGAGGGCAACTTTCGAGAATAGGTTTTCTCCTTCTACCATGTGAGTCCTGGGTATTAAACTCAGGCCATCAGGCTTGCCAGCAAGTGTCTTTACCTGCTGAGTCATCTTGCTGGCCCAGAATGTAGGCATATGGTGGTCCATACCTGTAATTCTAGCCCTGGAGTTTGTAAAAGCAGTGCCATTAGGAGTTCAAGGTGATTCTCACTGCATAACTAGTTAGAGTTTAGCCTGGGCTCCATAAGTCTCTCTTTCAACCACCACCATCCAAAACAGCATGTAGGTTTCAAAAAGGAGGAATTGTTCAATCGTTGATTAAAAAAAAGACAGGAAACTTGTTTCTTGATTTAAGTACCATGTGGGTCAATGTTTGCCACTGTTGAGATTATCAGGTGGATGGAGTTCTATTGCAAATACCACAAGATCAATTTACAGTGGATTAGCCCTTTACCACTTTGGTTAAATGGGCCCCCAGATATTTCGAGAGCTTGTTCTGCCCTGTAATATAAATTCCTTTATAATGGTAACTATTTTATTTTTTATTTATTATTATTATTATTATTATTATTATTATTGTGTGTGTGCATTTGTGTTATAGGTGTGACATATGGGTGTGAGTATGGGCATGTGTGCACCGCAGCCTGCATGTGCAGGGGGTGCCACCATGCCCAGCTTATTATTATTTTTAACAGAGCATAGGGTAGGGATTTATTTACAGAGGAGTAGGCACCCCACATATGGTAACTATAACATTTTTATTTTTTCATTTTGAGAAAGGTCTTTTGTAGCCCAAACCAGCCTTGAACTCCATATGTAGATGAAGATGACCTTTCTCCTCCAGATCTTCCTGTCTTGATCTCCTTCCTGGTGCCAGGATTACATGCAGGTGCCATCATGCCTGTCCCAGGGATTATTTCACCATCACTTAACAACTGTTCTTAATTATGCTACAAAAGACAAACTATTAAGATGTAAAATGTTTGTGCTGTTTTGTTTTTTGGAGACATATTCTCACTCTGTAGCTAAGGAGGCCTGGAACTCACTATGTAGTCAAGGCTGGCCTTGAATTTGTGGTTATCCTCCCTCCTTAGCCTCGCCAATGCTGGGATTACAGGTATTTGTAATCCCATTGAGACACAGAATCACCTACAAGGCTGATTCAATAATGAAATGAATCATCTGTATCAGATCACCTTTCTTTTCTCTCATTGAATGATTCAAATAGTATGTTGTCTTTTAAGAGGGTGTAAAACAAAACAAAACAAAAAAAACCTGAGGAGATTGTCTTGAAATTGTTCTTATTTTAAAGGTTTCATTAGCCATTGATGAAAACTGAGAACTTTCCACTGTCTTTCCATAATGGAAAAGAAGGAAACTGATAAAGAGAAACATTTCCAAATATTAGAAAAAAGACAACAAGCTGGGGATGTAGCTGAGTTGGTAGAGTGCTTACTTAGCATGCACAAAACCCTGGGTTCTGTCTCCAGCACTTCATAAACAAAATGAGTAGTACACACACTTTGGAGATGGAGGCAGGATGATTAGGAATTCAAAGCTGGTTTCAGCAACAGAGTGAGTTCAAGGCCATCAAGAGACTTTGCAGTAGTACAAAATGGCTCGCCCTGGGTTCAATCCCCACCTCCACAGAAAGAAATGGAACTATTAGTGTGGAACATTTTCACTGGTGTACTGAGAGTTAAAAAGATAGGAGTTTACTCATTATATTACAAGCAATAGAGAAAAACAAAAACATGGACTTCTCATAGATTACTTTGGATTCAGGTAACATTTCTTATCTAATAGAAAGTGTCAGGGCTGGAGAGATGGCTCAGTTGTTTACAGCACTGGCTGTTCTTGCAGAAGACCTGGGTTTGAATCCCAGCACCCATAAGGTGGCTAACAACCATCTGTAACTTCAGTTCCAGGGGATCCAACACCCTCTTCTGTCCTCCGAGGACATCACATGCATGGGTGTACTTATTCACATGCAGGCATAAAACAAAAAATTAAAAAAAAAGGAAGTGTCTGTTGAGCATGATTGTGGACCAATAATGTCACTAGTACTTTTGCCTCTGCCATCTCCAGGTCTGGTATCATCTGCAAGCTCCTATGAAGATGGTTGTAGCATTATATCCAGATATTTAATATTGAAAACTCGATCTCTATTAGGAGAGAGGAAAACTCTAACACATCTAGTTGTTTTCCCTCTTCCTCTTCAGGAAGAAGGATGTACAAGATTTTAGCAGGTCACTAAAAGTGTCCATGATACTCTTGTAGAACTCAAACCAAGTCTCAATTAACGAATAGACCAGTATATATAAGCCAGACTTTTTTTTAAATGATTTATTTAATAACAACATACTTAGAAGAAGCATATCATTACAACACAATTGACATATTCAATAACGTTTTCCTGAGGTAGGATGCATCTCTTTCAAATTTGGCTGTAACTTTTTAGGTTTACAGTTGAATTATTACAGTTATACAATATTGTACTCAGTATAAACCAACAACTACTTTTTAAAGTACCTTTCTATATAAGTCTTCATGTCATTTACAAGTCACAGATACATCAATAAAATCCATTGCAATTAGATTACTATAAAAGAACATCAATTGAAAAGTTTATTTTTAATACTGTGAATAA
>NW_008356258.1:10484200-10487289 GCF_000622305.1 Nannospalax galili
TGTGGTCTGATAGAACACATGGAATTATTTCAATCTTTTTGTATTTGCTGAGCTTTGTTTTGTGCCCCAGTGTATGGTCGATTTTGGAGAAAGTTCCATGGGGTGCTGAGTAGAAAGTATGTCCTTTGGTGTTTGGGTGGAGTATTCAGTAGATATCTGTTAAGTCCATTTGATATATGGTTTTGTTTAATTCAGATGTCTCTCTTAAGTCTCTGGCCTGTTGTCCTATCTAATGGAGATAGTGGTGTATTGAAGTCCCCTATAAGCCAGACTTTTTGTTAACTCCCCAGCTTCCCATTTCAGTGTTATTCTGACATTTCCAAGCACTCAGAATATTGAATATTGGATTATCCCCTTTTTTTATAAAAGACAGGGATTCACTATGTATCCCTCGCTGGCCTAGAACTCACTGTGTAGACCAGATTGGCTTCAAAATCACAGAGATCCAACTGCCTCTGCCTCCCAAGTGCTGGGATCAACAAAGTACATCACCACGCCCAGCTTACCCTGTTCCTCTTGATGGGTACGTACAGAGGCATAAGACCAGTGTTAGAGAATGGGACTATGACAAGCCTCAATGGTGAGAAAGCAACCACTAGATTAGAGACCTTGAAAAGCCAACAAGAAAAAAAGAAGACAGGAAGAACTATTTAGAGTTGACTCCCAGGGCTTGTGGCTAGGACTTTGTGCAGTTTATCTTTTTGAGACAAGGTCTCCCTGTAGCCACAGTTGGCCTGGAACTCACTATATAGACCAGAGTGGCCTTGAACTCTGAGAGATCCACTTGCCTCTGCCTCCTGAGTGCTGGGATTAAAAGTGTGTGCCAACACACCCAGTGACTTTATATACTTTAAAAACACAAAGAAGGGGCTGGAGAAATGGCTCAGCGGTTAAGAACACTGGTGGCTCTTGCAGAAGACCCAGGTTCCAATCCCAGCACCTACATTGCAGCTAACAACTGTCCATAACTCCAGTCTTGGGGGATCTCACAGCATCTTCTGTCCTCTGCGGGCATTGCATGACATGGGTGCACTTGCCTACACGCAGGCAATACACACATACACATAAAATAAAAATAATAAAATATTCAAAAAAATAAAAAACACAAAGCAAAAGTAAGGCATGGTGGTATATATTATAATCCTAGCACTTGGGAGGAAGAGAGGCTGGAGGATTGCTGTAAGTTTTGAGGCCAGCTTGGTCTACATAGCAAGTCCCAGGCCAGCAAGGGCTACATAGCAAGGCTGTCAAACAAACAAAATTCCACAGCAGGCAGTGGCCAGAATTAGGATGAGGAAGAAAGTGATATGAACAGGAAGGAAAGGGAGAGATAGGTGCCAGCGGAACCATTTCAGTTTCTTTTTTCTTTCCTAAGGAAGCCTCATCCTTTACAATTGTCAAGACCCACCCTGAAGATGACTAGGGCAGGCAATGGTTTTTCAGTTTGCATCTTTGAATCTAAGGGGGTACATTGGAACTGGGCTGGAATTGAAGCTGTCTTTAGATGTGAAGTACAAGGGCTGAGACCATTCAAATTCCTCCTCAGTGTGAAATTACAGAGAGAGTTAGGGTCTCGGAGGATAAAGGGCATTTTTTCATAAGGAGGGAGCTGGGGAAGGAGGAGTGGTGCCACCAGCAGCAGTGTGGTGTCAGGCCTGTAAGTCACAACAGGTGAAGCTGATACCAGTGCTATAGAATCTTGATGGATACTGGCAGCCTGTGGGACAAAGACACTCACAAAACCAGAGAGACCTTCACATTGCAGATCAGGGCTCTGCTTACATCCCGTAAGGAAAAAGGAGAACTGTTCACTAGGTGAACGCCTAACCCACCACTTCAAAAGTAAAAATCTGAAGGGAAAAATTACAGTTTTAGTCTCTGCCTTTCCATAATAAAAAAATGGTAATGGAAGTTGAAAAAGACTCAGAATAGATATTTAACCCCCAGTGCTGGGGTGAACTCAGGGTCTTGTACATACTAGGTGAAGGCTGTACCACGGAACTAAGCTTAGAGCTCACTATAGTAGACGAGGCTGGCCTTGAACTCACAGAGATCTGCCAGCCTCTGTCTCCCTAGTGCTGGGCCCACATATTTATGAAATTTATTTACCTTTTTGAGTCTAAGCATCCTATTCTGACCAAGTCTAAGAAAGTGCTTTGTAGGTGAGCCATTTGTCCCTGAAGTCAGGGGAAGCAGGGTTGAAACTAATGTAACTTTGATTTTATTACCCATCATCTGAGAAACTCTAGTGCTCAAAGCTGCAAACCACAGACAAAGCTGCTTTGAATGTGGTGAGGCCCTTCATGGCCCCAGGCTCTTTGGAGTCCTGCACCACAAAACATCAAATTCTCAGGGGGACTGGGGTGCGGCAGGGGAGCCAACTTAAACACACCTCCTTCTTTCTCCAAACCAAGTCTGCTAACGAGAATGGACTTTTTATTTGCCCTGATTATCTGAACACAAGCTAGGGAAGCAATCATGTTATAAAATAGTTTCTCTTAAGTTTCTAAATCTAGCGAGTGTCAAGTGTTCATAACAAGCTGGCAGTGCAGCCCAAGTCACCAAACAGAACAATGATTTTAATATTGTTTAAATTCCAATGTTAGCCCGGAGAATCTACTCTAGCCGTGGAAGGAAGCTTGCCAAGACCTCGGACACAGCGTGATTGTGGCCACAGCCCTTTCCAGCAGCAACCCCAGGCCGGCTCGCCCAGCACCGCCTTCGCCTAGGGAGTTCTAAGGCCAGGACCAAGTTCTGGGCTTCACCTTGGCACCGCGTCTCCGTCGGCCAGCGACCGTGCCCCGAGAGGTGCGCGTGCTAGGCGGGCGCTCAGGTTGCCGCGCTCCTCAGGCAGGCACTCCTCCTATCCAACCCAACCGGCTGCAGCTCCTCCCTTAATGCTGCCCCCATCTGGGCTCCTCCCTCTCATGCTTCTTTACCCGCGCTCCTCCCCCAGCGCTCCTCCCATCCTGCCCCAAAGCTGTGGCTCCTCCCTCCCGCTCTTCTTCACCTTAACTCCTCCCCCACCCCGCGTGGCGTTCTCCCGGGCCTTCCTCCCATCCTCCCCGCCCTTCTGCCGCCCCCCCCCC
>NW_008356258.1:10487710-10558222 GCF_000622305.1 Nannospalax galili
CCCCGTCGCCATGGCCCCGCCGCGGCCGCCACCCGCTGAGCGCTGAGCCTCCGGGTCCCCGAGCGCTGCCGCCGCGGCGTGGGCGCCATGGCCCCGACCCTGCTCCAGAAGCTCTTCAACAAAAGGGGCGGCGGCGCGGCGTCCGCCCAGGCCCGGACCTCCAAGGAGGGACCGGCCTTCAGGTGAGCGGAGCGAGCGGAGGAGGGACACGACGGGCCGCCTCAGCCTCGTCTCTGGCTCTCCCCCAGGTCCTCCCGAATGGCACCTCCACCTCCTGGCCCTTTCTTACCCAGGTCCTGCGGGGTGGGACCCCCGCCTCTGCCGCTCTCCCCAGGTCCTATCGGATAGGACCCACGCTCCTTGCCCGGTTTCCTAGATCCTCTTGGGTAAGACCCCCACCTCTTGGCCCCTTCTCTCCTCTGCAGGTCCTTCCGGATGGGATCCCTCACCTCCTAGCCCCTTCTGCCCTCTCTCCAGGACCTCCTGGGTGGGACCCCCGCCTCTTTGCCCCTTTTCCTAGATCCTCCTGGGTAGGACCCCCCACACCCACCTCCTGGCTTCCCCTCTCCCCAGGACCTCCTGGGTGGAACCCCCGCCTCCCCGTCCCTCTCCCCAAGATCCTTCTGAGTGGGATCCCCACCCTGCGCTCTGACCCGGTGGCACCCCCACCTCCCTGTCCCCCCACCTCTCCCCAGGCCCTCCGCACTGAGACCCGAGCCTTTCTGTGAGACCTCTCCTCAGGTCCTCCCAGGTGTGTGCCGCGCCCCCCCTCCGCCGGACCGCCTGCCCGTCTGCTCTGTCCCCTCTCCCCAGGTCCGGGTCTCAACCCAGCGGGGTCTCGTGCGCCGGTCCTGCTTTCTGGAGGGAGAGCCTGCCACCTGTCATTTTGAGGGCAGATTCAACCTATTGTGTGTGTGGACAGTATTTTGAAGTTGTAAACGGTGCAGCCACCAAAAAGGCAGCTTCTTTCTTGAGGTGTACGACAAGCTAGCCAGTGGATGAATAAAAGTGTGTAATTTCCTCATCAGTTAGAAGGTTGATGCCACATGATGTGTGGAAAGGGAGGGAAATGCTTTTATGAAATGTCTCAGGTTCCAACTTAACAAAACCGAGGCATGTATTTAATTATTCATCCTTGGAACCCATTCCTTTGAATAGTAGCATGTATTAAGCGGGGTGCTGAAGATCCGTAGCTCAAGTGGCAGTCTTGCATTTTGATCCAAGAGATTTGACTAGGAATCCAGTCTTTAAAATCCCTGTATTATTATGCTTTCAAGTACTGTTTCCAAAGACTCCTTTACAGGTCTTTGTTGCCTTTTAGCACTCTATGCTGTCATTTACTTGATTTCAACAGTTTTCAGCATTTAAAAAAATTGAACGGTCCGACATTGATTCTGGTGTTCTGGTGGGTGTTATTTGGCTAGAATGTCTTGAAAAAGCAGTAAATAAGTCTAGACAATAAAGTTACAGGTGAAACTTTGAACTGCTTTTCTTTTTTTCTTTTTGTTTTCGAGATGGGGTTTCTCAGTAACCCAGGCTTGCCTCCAATGCTTGGTGATCCTCTTGCTTTTACTCCCAAGTGCTGGTATTACAGACGTGAGACATCATACTTGAAATGAAGTTTGGATAAATTTCATCTTCTATTATTGCTTTAAAAGATTCCATTCATGGACTGGAAAGATGGCTCATCAGTTAAGAACACTGTTGTGCTTGCAGAGGACCGGGGTTCAATTCCCAGTACCCATATGGGGGCAAACAACCTCTGTAATTCCAGTTTTACGGTACCCAGAAACCCTTTTCTGACCTCTTTAGGCATTGTACAACACAGGTGCACTTACACACACGCAGGCAATACACTCATACACATTAAAAAAATTCCATGCTTTTAAAACACACTGAGCCCCTTATTATAGTTTGCCAGATTTTTTTGGTTTGTATTTTGAAACAGGGTCTTATCTAGCCTAGGCTGGCCTGGAACCTTCCTATGTAGACTAGGCTGACTTAAATATCACAGATATCTGTCTGCCTCTGCCTCCTGAGTGCTCGGATTAAAGATGTGTGTCACTTGCCTGGCTTCTGGCTGCCTTTGATGCTGTGTAACTTCTCAAAATGGAAGAATTACTTTGGAGTTAGGGTGTATAATTTCTTCCCCTTCCTCAGTATCCCAGATTGGATCAAAGGTACACTATCTAGAGAGAAAAGGCATGTGTGTTACAAGTGTTTTCACTCTGATAGCTCTTACTAAGGACTTTCAAGTTATTCAGTGTTGATGGAGATGGAGCTGTATATGTCATTTTTCTTGGGTTCCACCACCACTCCCTTCATCTTTCAGGTTAATTTGATATGTTTTGAGCAGCAACAAAAAATTGTGGTTATATTTAGGATTCAGCCATAATAGAAAAATTGATTCCTACTTTGTGGGAACATTTTCAGTACTGTGTTCTGACTTCTCATTGGTGTATAATGAAGAAAATAAATATTCCATGTAATCTTTCAAAAATTATTTGTTATGGGGACTGGAGAGATGGCTCAGCGGTTAAGAGCACTGGCTGTTCTTGCAGAGGACTCACGTTCGGTTTCAGGCATCACATGTCAGCCAACAACCATCCATAACTTCAGTTCCAGGGAATCCTATGCCCTCTTCTGACCTCCGAGGACATTGCATGATATGGGTGCACTTCCATGCAGGCCAATACCCTCATACACATAAAAATAATAATAAGGTATTTAAAAATTATTTGTTTTTGTGTGTGTGTGCATGTGCATGCCACTCATACATATGTCATGGCATGTATGTACAGCTTGTCGGACTCCCACCATGGTTCTCCTTCCACCATGTAGGTCTTGGGGAATGAACTCAGGTGTTCAGATTTGGTGGCAAGCTCTCTTAGCTGTTGAGCCCTCTTGTCAACTTCCCATCCATGTACTATTTAATTGTTTTTTTTTAAAAAATAAGTTTTTAAAAATATTTTTTATTTATTTTATGTGTATGAGTGTTATGCCTGCATGTAGGTAAGTGTGCCCGTGTCGTGCAGTGCCTACAGAGGACAGAAGAGGCTGTTGGATCCCCTGGAACTGGAGTTACAGACAGTTGTTAGCTGCCATGTAGGTTCTGGGATTCGAACCCGGGTCTTCTGCAAGAACATTCAGTGTCCTTAACTGCTGAGCCATCTCTCCAGTCCTTTAACAATAAGTTTTTAAAAAATATTTATTATTTTAATTTTTGTATGTATGAGTGTTATGCCTGCATGTGTGTAAGTGCACCTGTGTCATGCAGTGCCGTGGTGGTCAGAAAAGGGGGATCAGAGAAGGGCATTGAATTCTCCTGGAACTGGAGTTACTGATGGCTGTTAGCTGTCATGTGGGTGCTAGGAATCAAACCCGGGTCCTCTGTAGGAGCTGTCAGTGTTCTTAACCACGGAACCATCTCTCTAGCTCCTGAATTTATATTCTTAAGTAAATGGGAATATGATTATGATATTTTTGAAGTTAAACTCTCCTTATTAAAATCATTGAATGTTTGAATTTGCTAGTCTTCAGAATGCTGTTCACTTTTAATTAAATGTTAAGTTTAACTTAACTCTCAGGACCAAAAAAGAAAAGGATTTGTACAGAGTCTCATCAGAAATGGAACTGGGTTCTCAATTGCCTTAGATTTAAGGCCAACCTGTCTACAGCAGACTTTTAAAAGTCAAGGTATAAACATTGTCTTATGTCTACCTCAAGTTTGAAGCATTATTTACATTATCTTTTTTTTTCTTCTCTTTTTTGGTACTAAGTATCAAACCCAGGGTTTCACACATACTAGTTGAAACATCTTAAGGTATTTTTTGTTTGTATTGAGACAAGGTCTCTTGTAGCCAGTGCTAGTCTTGAACTCTTGATCTTCTGCCTCCACCTTCCAAGTGCTGAGGTTATCAGTGTGTGCCACTATGCCTGGGCTTTGTATTAAATTAAATTAAATAAATTATTTTTTTCAGGGCTAGGATTTTTCATTTTATTCCTTTGGCATTTTGGGACAGGGTCTCACGCAGCCAGGGCTAGCCTTGAACCCTTGCTCATGCCTGTCTCCCCTGCCCCTCCCAGGTGTTTCCATTATAGGCATGTGCTAGCATGCTGGATCGGATCTGGTTTCGGTTGGTTATTTATTTATTTATTTATTTATTTATTTATTTATTTATTTATTTGGTCTTTTTGAGACAGGGCCTCCCTGTAGCTTGAGCTGTCCTGGAACTCACTATGTAGACCAGGCTGGCCTCAAACTCACAGAGATCCATCTGCTTCTGCCTGGGATTAAAGGAGTGCGCCACCACACCTGGCCTCTGTTTTTGGTTTTTAAATGTCTTTTGTAAATTAGTGGATCAGTTTCCATGTAAAATATGTATTTAATAGGGAGATAAAAAGATGGGCTGTTAAATGTTTTATTTTATACTTGGTCAGTTAAATGAAGTGAGCAAATGTATCAGGTGGGAATGGGGAGTAAGGAAAGCATTGGAGTTGCTTGGTAGTTAGCCTGTGAATGTCACAGAGAAGGAACCTCTCTTCTTTCCTCTGGTCTTGAACACCTAAGGCCAAATGGCCTAGTTAGTGGTAAGCCCCATTAGTTCTGTTAGAACAATTTAAATAATCTGTTGCAGGGCTAGTATAAATATACTTTAATACACTTACCATTATCAAATGGCAGCTGATGACAATTTCCTGTGGCTCAGTGCCTCCACCTATACACCCGTGGTTACCAGTCCTAGAGTTCAAGGTGTAAAGGACAACAGATCACATACTAAGATGAATCAACAGACAACATGCCAGAAACCATAACATATACGTAAGCCCAACATTAAGAAAGAATACATTGTTACACCCAGTTCAGAATTAGGAGCTCATTTGCCTTTCTTATGCTAGGTATGATTTGGGCAAGACTGTGCCTTCATTCACCTTGCCTGCTTCCAGGTTGTGGCCATTTCTAGTAAGACTGTTCTAGACTTGGATATTCCGGAAAACAAACAGTTTTTGTTCCAGTATATCCATATTTGTGTGTGTGTGTGTGTGTGTGTGTGTGTGTGTGTGTGTGCGCGCGCGCCATAGCAAAAAAGAGAACAAGCTCCAGTGTCAGTCATCACCTTCCACCTTGTGTAAGACAAGGTCTCTTTTGGGTTGATTTTCTGCTTTGATTTCTTCTAGATGACCTGCAAGCTTCCAGGAATCCTCTTGTGTTTGCTGCTGGAATCCTGGGAACTTGCACCGTGAGGTTGGCTTTTATATAGGTTCTAGGGGTTCAGGCTCAGGACCTTCCACTTATGACAAGCACATTTACCCACTGAGCCATCTCCCCAGCCCCATACACTAACACTTTTAATGTCCATAAAAAGTCTAAAGGTCTTGTATCTACAGACTCACTTCTGATGTTTTTTCTTTTTGTTTTAATATATCACCACATATTGTTAGAAGTTACTAGTGATTTTAGAGAAGTAAAGAGGGAAATTGTGCTTTGAAGATCCAAGCATGGTGGTGTATATGCCTGTAATCCCAGCACTTGGGAGGCTGAAGCAGGCAGCTTCAACTATAGATCAAGTTTGAGGTCAGCCTGGGCTACATGAGACCTTGTATCAAAAAGATAAAAACCAAAACAAAGATCTTGGAAGACAAATGGAAGAAGCCATTTAGTCATGGCCCGTGTAACATGCTGACATAAGATGGAACAAGATTCTAGATTTCTCTGGTTGTAAAGTGTTATTTGTAAAATTGCAGCATTCCTATGCCAACATTACAGTTACCTGAACAAAAAGCCTCACTCATAAATTTAGTTTTTAAGAGTGGGCCCGAACTTAGAAGATACTCATTCCTCCAGATCTCTTTTGGAATTACCTGTCTCCTGGAACTGTCCTGATGGAACTGTCCTGCTGGAACCTACTCCTTTATTTGGGCCCCAACCATAATTTAATTCAAAATGGTTTCTCCAGCTTCATTTGGGGAAGTACAAGTTGGCTCCACCCTAATCTTAACAGACCATCCACCCTTTTCACCCCTAGTTCTAGAATAGCTCATTCATCCAAGGTCAGTGTCCTTCCCAATCATTATTTTGTGCAATGGAGATGGGTGCTCTGCCTTTCAGCGCTTTGATACATCAGTTCTCACACGTACCCACATTCATCTTTTTGGGTGGAGTACCAAATTGAGGTTGCCAAAGAAATAAGATCAGGTGCCCAGGTCTCAAGACACAAGAGCACATGATTTTTCTGGGGTTAATTAGAAGTCATTAGTCCAGATTATGTCCATTAATAAAAGTCATTCCTACAGTTCCCCTTTCTTTGTTTTATAAATGAAGAAGTATGTCTAGTACAATTATGGCTTGTATTTGGGGTAAGGTAGGGAATATCATGAGACACGAATTTCCCAAAATTGACAAAAAGAGATAAAGGTTTTAGATACATAGGCAGGACTTGTATTTTAAATGGCTCGAGCAGATTTTTGTGTTCGAGCAGTAGAGAAATATCATAAAAAGTGTTAACATAACATACATATATATATGCGCCAATTTAAAAAGACCAAAGGAACTTATGTGTTACTTTTATTTGCCAAAGTTTATTAGGATAAACACTTGGGGTGTGATTTCTCTTGATGATGATACCTATTGATTGGCAGTTGGGGCAGGGTTGTATCATTTATTGTTTGTACTGTGATAATTGAAAAGACAATTAGACAGTATGATGATGTCCTTCTGTGGAGGCCAGGTGATTCTGTGTGGGGTCAGAGGCTTTGAAACAAAACCAGAGTCAGTTCGTCATTGAAGGAGGTTTTAGATAGAGGTAAATACTGATAGCTATATAGTACTAGTAAATTGAAAACTAAATTAGGGAATTGTTTAAAAGCAGCTCGAAGTTTTGCCTGTTGGGTGGTATTTGCTCTGGAGGTTATAGAGAATGCCATATTTATTTATTTATTTTGCTTGATTTATTGTCTTCACTTAAATTTGTTGTTGTTGTTGTTAGTGCAGTGGAAATGGGATATATAAAAAAAGTCATTCCTACATAAAATGATGAAGTAAGTCCTAGAGAGTTTTGGGTAAGGAGGTAAAGAGTTAGAAAGTGTTCAAAAAGAATAAATTACAATACAAAATGATTTCAAGTTGTAGCAGCTGACCTTAGGTAATGAAGTTTAGCGTTATTCTGTTGAGGCATGTCCTAGTTTGCTTTCTTTCTCTATGACAGAAACACTGACTAAAACCAACTTGGGGAGGAAAGAGTTTATTTCACCCTACAGCTTACAGTCCATCATGGAGGGGAATCAGGGCAGGAGCCCAGGGTAGGAACCTGGAGGCAGCAGCTGAAGTCCGGAAACCATGGAGGAATACTGCTTATTGACTGCTTCCTTGGCCAGTGCTCAGCCTGCTTATTAAACAGCCCAGGACCACCTACTCAATGGTGGTACCACCCACAGTAGGCTGGGCCCTCCCACATCACTTAACACTCAAGAAAATGCCTCATAGACATGGCTACAGGCCAGTCTGATTGAGGAAATTCTATCATTGAGGGTCCCTCTCCCCAGGTGTGTCAAGTTGACAGCTGAAGCACAAGGCTTTACTAAAAGTTGAACTGTTTTCAGAGTGTGTTTTCTCATTGCAGCCTTGAGACAATTGAAGTATATCAGTGTTTGTTTGGTTCATTTATTGGTTTTGTCATTGATTTTTAGCCTTACTATAGTCAGTCATGAAGCACAGACCCCAAGTTTTCAGAGAACTGTTAAAGTAGCACGCAGTGTTTCAGACCTAGGTAAAAGTGAGTGTTTAGAAACAGCTTTTGGAATATGGTACTTGTTTTTTTTTCTTTTTAAATTATTTGCAAGGTTTTTTTTTGTCATTTAAAACACATTTATTTAATGGAACAGATAAAATCCATGATCTTGTGGAATTTACAATCTAGAGCTATGCAGAAAGTGAGTGTTTAGAAACAGCTTTTGGAATAATGGTACTTGTTTTTTTTCTTTTTAAATTATTTGCAAGGTTTTTTTTTGTCATTTAAAACACATTTATTTAATGGAACAGATAAAATCCATGATCTTGTGGAATTTACAATCTAGAGCTATGCAGATCCATTCTCTGAGTTGGATCCATACTTCAGAGTCAGTATGCTCTGAAGGTACAGTGTATCAATGAGAAAATACAATTTGTTGTATAGTTCAGGGTCTGACATGTTACATATGTCAATGGCTTTTCATCAGATGTTTAAAAACTTTATTAGCATATATAACTGTGTATGGAACAATTTTTTGCCATTTTCATGCATATGTGTAGTGTACTTTGCTTCTCCTCAGCCCCGTTCCCCTTCTTGTCTCTCTCTTCCTAATAGTCTCCTTCTCTTCCACAATAGTTTTTATTATCAAGAATAAAATCTTGGCAGAGTTGGGGAGATAGCTTGATTGGCAGAGTTATCTAGCATGTAGGAAACCCTGGGATCAAACCCTAGCATCACACAAACTGGGTATACTGATGCCTACTTGTAATCCCACACTTGGGAGGTGGAGGCAGGAGGATCTGAAGTTTAAGGTCATTCTTAGCTATGTAGCCTGGGCTACATACGAGCCCAATCTAAAAAAATAACTTTTTCTTCTTTGTTAAAATAGCTACTAGTTCCTTTTACTATAAAAGTGACTTTTTTGTGTGTGAATTTTAATATATTTAGCCGTTTATCTAGGTTTGGAGTATAGTTTAGTCACTGAAAGTTTCTGGCTTTATGTGAAATATAAAAGAAAAGGGTAACACAATCTTTGAGGTTTTGTGAGAACTTGAGTAAGAGACCTGGATTAGATTTGTGGTGGTGTTTGTTTTTGTTTTTTTCAGGCAGGGTCTACGCAGCGTCATGTTCGTGGTCCTCCTGCCTGTGCCTCCTGAGTGCAGGGATCATACTGGGCTAGATGTTGGTAAAGCAAAAACATATGATCAGTTTTTGTTGTTTTTTTTTGTGTTAGGGTCTTACTATGTAACCTGGGCTGGACTGGAATTAATGTGTAAACCAGACTGACTTCAAACTTGTATTGATCTTCCTTTGTTTGCCTCCAGAATGCTGGGATTACAGACATGTGCCATCATGCATGGCTGCTGTCAATAAATTCTGAAATGTTGGTCATATTGCACATTACTGTTTGATTAAGTAGATAGAACTGAAATTTGGACTTGAGTAGGTAGTCCCTTAGTGCAGAGCATATAGCTCCAAGGAGTATATTACTTTTTACTGTCAGGTTGTGTTTCTTATGGTTTGCTTCTAAGATCAACTTAAGGAAGCCACTTTGTTTCTTGGCAAAGGAAGTTGTAAAAAACTTGTCCTTGCTCTCCTGAAACACTTTTGGCTGCCAGCCTGAGCTCTTGGTGGTGAATCATAGGTGGGAACTGGTAACGTGCATTATTTCTCCAGCCACTGTTTTTCTTGTGTGTGCAAGAAGGAACAAGTGTTTTACACTGATTATACAGGTGCTTTGCCTGGTGTGAATTGTTAGGCTTGGGCCCTGAGGTCATGTACTTGGCTGTAAAGTAAGTTGGTAAGTTCCTATTTACCAAGTATTCCTTATCTCAGGTTTGTGAAAATGATTATTATGTAAAGGGGAAAAACAGGATGGACTTTTCCAGCTAACTGGGCATGTAATCGTGATTTCCCTTCACCCCACCCGTCTAAGTGGAACATCCATGACTCACCATGGCCACACAGGCACTTTTGTAGCCCTGCTTGAATGGGAGGGTGGGATGGTGATGGAAGGAGATGGGCTGGCATCCCACTTTGTTCAGCAAAACTCTGTCCGGCTGCCATGATAAAGGACTCTTAAGGGACAGTGTGCCTTGTCATACATCATGCTCCTTTGTAAACTGTACTTTCTGTTTGTACCAAAAGAATACAATATACCCAGGGCAATAACATGCAGCCATTAAGAATATACTGTTGTGCATAAGTGTTAGATAGCAGAATGCTCTTGTTAACATAAGATTTTAGTATTTGGGGCCAGCAAAATGGCTCATTGGGTAAAGGCACTTGCCACCAAGCTAGAGGACCTGAGTTTGATTCCTCAGACCCACATGTTGAAAGGAAAGAACCAACTCATGCAGGTTGTTCTCCATACCTGTGCTGTGGCATACGCACTGGTGCACGTGCACACACATATGCACACACACATAAATGTAATAAAAACATTTAAAAATGGGTAAAATTAAAGAAGAGTTTAGTACTAGCATGAGTTTGTATCCTTCATTATTATATTTTCTCTCATAAATTGTATTCCTTTCATTTTGATGTATATTTAGAATGTTTTTTAGTTATTTGTGCCTGTGATTTGTGTGTGGTGGGGGGTATACTGGGGATTGAACCTAAGGCCTGCTTGCTCTGCCAACTAACTACATTCCCAGCTTTTAAAATTCTTTTTTAAGTTACACAGACTGGTCTTAAACCTTCTCTGTAGCCCTGATCGCCTTGAATTCTTAAAATTTTTTATGTCTGTTTATTTGTGTGTGTATGTGTGTGTGTGTGTGTGTGTCTGTCTGTCTGTGTCTGTGTGTGTGTGTGTGTGTGTGTGTGTCTGTCTGTCTGTCTGTCTGTGTCTGTGTGGGTGGTGGCAGCATGTGCTTGTCATGGAGTGTGAGGTCAGAGGACAACCTTTGGGAGTAAGTTCACCAAGTGGGTCCTGAGCATTGAACTCAGCTTGTTAGGTTTGGTGGCAAGCACCTTTATCCCCTGAGCCATCTCACTAGCTCTTTGCCTGGAAGTCTTGATCCTCCTGTCTGAGCTTCCTGAGTACTGAGATTACAGGTATGTGCCATCACACCATCCTAGTGATTTGTTTAATTTGTGGATTGAGCCCTAGAATTTGTGCCTAGCACCATGCTGTAGAGAGGTAATGTGTATTGCTTTTGGAAATTATTTTGCACCTCACCTAGGGTTTTTTTTTTTTGAAATCATAAACAAGATGTCTATTTCATAGTTCTTTAAATTATTGATCATTGCTATTTTATTATCTACTGGTATCTAAATGAAAATGAAAACCAGTTCACCATAGTGCCTGTGAGCACAGGAGCACTAGAAATTCATCCCCCCAGAGCTGATGGAGAATGTACATATCTTGTGGGAGCTTGTTCTGATTCCCAGCAAGCGGAGTTGCATGTTGTTATGGCAACTTATTTTTTCTCCAGTTGCAGACAGGTTAGATGTTAACCTGCACATTCCTCAAGAGATTAAACAGGTGTTGATTGAGGACGTGTGAGGAAGAAGCAACAAAACCACCAGTCTCTTCAGCTCAATCTTTAACACCATTTAAATACTGTCGACTGCCAGCTCTCCCTGAGGTGTCCAGAAAATTGCATATTTTCTCTTTTTCTGTCATGCAGTTAAAAACCTTTAGGGTTATAGGGGGAAGAGTGTATCTGTTGTCATTTAACTGTTTTCATTTACTCACGGTCTTTTGTAAGATATGATGGAGAAATAGTAACAATTTCTTCTAAATTTGTTGTAACCAGTCTTTCTAATTTAAGTTTGCAGTTGAAAGTAACTGCATGAAACAAGAAAATGTGTATGTACTGCTGAGCCTAGGCAGGAGGGCACTAAATCCTAGCCTGCCACTCTGTTAAGTGCTTACTTTGGTGTTTGGCAGGAAGCTGTCAGTTAATAAACACTTGGTAAGGGAATGAATCAGTGAACGGAAGACTTCTGAAAACTGATGATCCTCAAAGAGTCTGTAGTAGTTCAGAAATAGAATTTTTTTGTGTGGTGGAAAAGATTGAACCCATGACCTCAGAAATGCTAAACAAACACTCTGTCACTGTGTTACCCTGGCTCCAGAATCTGACTCCTTGAAATATTAATTTTGTGTGTGTTGGGGCTGTGGGGGGAGGCAGTTGCTTTTCTTTTACTGACATGCATTATAACGTTAATAAGAGAAATCTTGGAATGGCAAGATAGCTCACTTGGTAAAGGCACTTACTATGAAGCCTGACGAGTTCTATCCTTGGAAAGCCACACTGTATAAGGAGAGAACTGAGTCACAGAACTTGCCATCTGACACGCACACGTACACACATGCACACACACACACACACACACACACACACACCCCTACACACCTTCTGCACTGAGGTAAACTGACTGCCAGGCCAGCCTGTGCTACATAGTGGATTTCAGGCCAGCCTGATCTACACAGGGAGACTTAAAACAGAAAACAAAAGCAAGAAGTCTTGTTATAAGCAACTCAAAGATTAATGTCCTTCTTTTCCTTAAAAATAGTGAATTATTTTTCTGGCCTCAAACATGAAGTGTTCTAAAGGGTAGATTGACCTCTCCACTACTTCCAAAGAAAAGCCTAAAAACAACAAAAAACTCTTAAGTGATGTATCTGAGACCAGGTCATAAAATTTCAGAGATATTAGAACTGATCTTTGAAGAAGTATTTAAGTTAAATAGTACCTATGAAACTATGGAATTTTTAAGAGAGTGTCGATTATATAGAACTCTGTTCTCTGTACATTTTAGAGCCATTTGGATTATCTTTGGTAAGACAAATTAGGCCTCTCATTAAGGTATAGCTCACCTCATTTAAAACAGTATTGGTAGGCTGAACCCTGGGGCCTTGTGGTCTCTGTTACACGAAATAAGTGCTTAGGAAAACAGTGCAACTGTCTCTGCTTTTCATGTAGGCTTTTCCACTTGAACAACCAATTTGAAAATTAATTAAAAAATGTGACTTGTTCCTTAAGAAGAGTGCACGTCAGACCAGCATGTCATTGGTGGCCCACAGCATTGGGGGCGGGGCTGACAATGGGATGAGCTGTGAGTCAGCATTTTCCCCAAGCCTATCAGGCAGTGGCTGTTTGCCTTCAAATGGTACATAGGTTAGTTGCTAGGACAGAAGGAGGTGGCAGGAACCTCTGGCACCAGAATGCAGAGATGGATTCTTGGTAGCCAGTTTGTTCTGAGCGTGCAGGACCTGTGAATCATGGTGGTGGGCCCTTAACTGCAGGGTGCTCCCTATATATTGCCCAGTGTCATATGTTTCTGACATAAAAAATTGTACATACATGGATTTATTTTTGTTCAAGTTTATTTTCTTTTTTAATTAAAATATTTTTTATTTTATGTATGTGAATGTATTGCCTGCATGTATGTAAGTGCACCTGTGTCAGGCAGTGCCCATTGAGGTTGGAAGAGGGTGTCAGATCCCCTGGAACTGGAGTTACAGATGGATGTTAGCTATCAGGTGGGTGCTGGGAATCGAACCCAGGTCCTCTGGAAGAGCAACCAGTGCTCTTAACTGCTGAGCTGTCTCTCCAGCCCCTCAAGGTGATTATTTTCTTTATATGAAATTGGGGGTCTTGTGGATGCTAGGCAAATGCTGTGAGGCTGAGCTATATCCTGAGCCTGAGATTATTAATTAAAGAAATTGTTACTATGTGTATGTGGGGGGGAGGGGCGGGGGGGAGGTCAGAGAACAACTTTGTGGATTTGTTTCTTTTTTTCCACCCTCATGTGGGTTAGGGATTATTAACTTTTAAATGTAGCTGGTCAAAACAATTTGCTTCCTAAAAATTTACAGCCACTTTTGAAAGAGATGTATCTTTGCTCTGGAAATTGTTATTGAATATGTTAAAGCTGTAATGAAATGCTTCTTATAATCATGTGATTATTAAATTTAAAAAATATCCAAAAAAAGAAAGTTGAAATAAATGAAGCAATTTACATAAGATAGGCTGAAATATAAGTCTCTTGCCTCACACGTAACATCTCTTTTCTCAGAGGCCCCATTGTTGCATGAATTTCTTTAATCTTCCAGTGGTGTTCTGTGCAAACACAAGACAAAATATCCTCATTTCCTTATGTAAAATGATAGTTTCTGTGTGCTGTGTGCTCTGTTCTGCATTTTGCTCATCAACTGTGTGTGTGCATGTGTGTGTGTGTTGGTGTGCGTGTCTATTTGTGTGTGCGTGAGTGTTGGTGTGTGCGCCCATGCTTGTGCAAAGGCCAGAGGGGGACGTCCAGTGCCCTGCTGTCACTTTCTGCTTTATTCCCTTGAGACAGGATTTCTTACTTGGGAACCTGGAGCATATCATTTTGGCTAGACTGGCAGCCAGCAAGCCCCCGCTGTCTCCACCCCTACCTCCGTAGTACTGGGGTTACAGGCGTGCAGAGCCATGCCTGGCTTTTTAGATGAGTTTTGGGGATCGAACTCATGTCCTCATGCTTGAGCAGCAAGTGCTCTTACCCACTGAGCCATCTTCCCAGCAAACTAATCAATATCCTAACTTCCTTTGAATAAATGCATGCATAACACTTCGCCTAGTAGTTTTCAACTCTGGCTGAACATTAAAGTCAAATTTCGAGATTTAAATTCCCAGACTGCTATTGCTATCTCAAGAGATCCTGACTTAATTGGTCTGGGCTGGAACTTTCTGTGTCTTTTTTTTTTTTTTTTGGTCTTTTTGAGACAGGGTCTCTCAATGAACCTGGAGGTCACTGTTCAGCTTGACTGGCTGATCAGCCTGTCCCAGGATCTGCCTATCTTCACCCTCCAGTGCTAGGGTCAGGAGCACCTGGCTTTTATATGGGTGCTGGGAATCTGAACTCAGGTTCTCATGTTGTGACATACAGCCCCCACATTGTTTTTAAAAATTAATTTATTTTAATTTTATGTGAATGAGTATTTTGCCTGCATGTATGTATTAAGTGCACCACGTGTTCAATGCCCATGGGAGTCCAGAAGAGGGTGTTGGATTCCCAGGGACTGTAGTCACAGATGGTTGTTAGTCATCGTGTGGGTGCTGGGAACCAAACCCGAGTCTCTTGCAAGAGCATCCTTTGCTTTTAACCACCGAGCCACCCCTTCAGCCCCAACATTGTTTTTGAACTAATAATTCAAAAGCAAAAGCTCCCATGTGTGAAGATTAAAAAATACCTTCTGGGGGCTGGAGAGATGGCTCAGCCCTTAAGAACACTGGTGGTTCTTGCAGAAGACTGGGGTCGAATCTCAGCACCCACATGGCAGCTAACAACTGTCTGTAACTCCAGTTCCAGGGGATCCAACAGCCTCTTCTGTCCTCCGAGGGCGTTGCACGACACGGGTGCACTTACCTACATGCTTGTGTATAGATATTCTTCAGACATTATTATACTGATAAAGCCCTCAGCAGTGGTACAGTAGAAAAGTAGCAAAATTCTGGTGTTAACATCATAGGATATTGTGTGATTAAATGTGTTTAAATGATTATGCAGGCTAGATTAATTTAAAATGCTGATTATAAAATAAAAAAAATCTAATACCCTTTGGTATCAACTGGTGAATATATTAGTGACTGTGCAAATGTGTCCAAGAACTAGAAAGCAAAAGGAAAAAACAATAAAGAAGATGTGTTGTGAAGGTGTATTGATTGTGGATAAATGTACTTAAAAAAATTAAGCTGTTTGCTGTTATAAAATTGTGTAAGCAAAAAATTAAATTTTGGAAAAAATTCTTTGATAATGATAATAGGTATTTATTAAAGGCTTTAAAGATATTCTTTTATTTATTAAATGCTTTAAAGATCTTCCTTCCCTCCCTCCCTTCGCTCCCTCCTTCCCTCCCTCCCTTTCTTCCTTCTTTATCTTTTTGAGGCAGGGTCTCCTTGTAGCCCCAGCTGGCCTGGAACTCGCTATATAGACCAGGCTGGCCTTGAACTTACAGAGATCTGCCTGCCTCTGCCTCCAGAGTGCTGGGACTAAAGGTGTGTGCCACCAGCCACCACACCTGGCCAAAGATATATTTTCATCTTGTAACTTCATTGGCTTGTGAGGACATAATAATAGAATATATATAAAGGATTTCCTTGAAGTCTTCTATGATGCCTATAAATAGTTCCTCACAAATTTTAGAGGAGACCCCCAACTAATGTTTGTAGAAAATAACAGGTCATTTGTCGCTTTAAAAAAATTAATTATTTTTATTTTATGTGTGTGAGTGTTATGCCTGCATGTGTGTAAGTGCATCCATATTATGCAGTGCCCACAGAGGACAGAAGATGGTGTCGAATGCCCTGGAACTGGAGTTATGGATGGTGTTAGCCATCATGTGAGTGCTGGGATTCAAACCTGGGTCTTCTGCAAGAACAGCCAGTGCTTTTAACTACTGAGCCACCTCTTCAGGCCAAGCTTTTTTATTAGCTAATTTGTAGATTATGTACAATAATTTAAAGATGGAAAAACTGAGACTTGCTTTAGCTCGAGTAGTTAACTGTGATATTGGGAATTCAAACTATAATCATTTCTTCACTAATACATTATCTGATTTTCCTCTCTGGATCTTAACATATAAAGAACCTAAGAAATTGAGATTCTGTGCTAGATTCTGTGAGGTTTATAAGAAAGCAGGACATTGAAGAAATATAGGCAGCTTGCTGTTAGTTGTGTGAATAATTGCATGGAAAACTAATTGGTAATATGAAGCAGTATCAGGGCCACATCTCTAAAATCAGTTTAAGATGACGAGGAGGATGGAGAGCTCTTTGGCCTTGCTTTGAAAGCATTTTAAGAAGGTAGAATCAGATGGGTAGAATCCTGAGAAGTGAAGAAAACGTCAAGGGTTTTATAAGTGTTCATGGGATAATGATGTATAGACTTGTTTTTTTCCTTCAGTTTTTTGAGCCACTGCCTGGCTGGGCTTGAATTCACTATGTAGTTCTAGCTGGCCTTGAACTCCTGATACTCCTGCCTTCACTTTCCAGGTGTTGGGATTATAGAGTGCCTCATCATGTCCAGCTGGAATAATTTCTTTGACAAGCGTTTCTTTGACGAAAGACACATGGGACTAGAGTTGGCCTTGCAAGCATTATCATTTTCAGCTGACTTAAAAGTTTAGATGGGTAGGGGGAGCTCTGTAGTATATACTTTGAGGGTTAATAGAGTAATATTTCTGAATTTTTTCATCTGTAAAATGGTGGTGCATGACTGTAATCCTGGCTTTGGGAGGTTGAGGCAGGAGGATTGTGAGTTCTAGGGCACCCTGGGCTACCTGGTGAGATCTTTCCGCACAAATGAAAAATGCCTTTCTTTCAAGGTTGTCTGAAGACTAGATATAATATATCTCAGTTGTACTATACAGAGCCTGGCCCCTATTAGGCATTCAGTAAGTAGTGACTCATAACTCTTAGAAACGTAAATATTATCTGTCTTTCCGTCCAGCTGTTCCCTTGTATTAATCCCATCTTTAGGTGACCAGGTTATCAGGAATTGGAAAGTAAATTGTCTTTACAGCAAGGTGACATTCCTTTCCTGAAGGTGCCACAGTTTGACCTGTGGAATGTGATGGTAAGACTTTGACACACTGCTGGTGCTGATGTCCAAGTTAGTGCCTCATGACAGCAGCCATTTTTTTTTGACAAAGTAGAATTAGAATGTATTCTTTTTTTAAAAAAAATTATTTATGTGTATGAGTGTATTGCCTGCATGTATGTAAGTGCACTCATGTTGTGCAATACCTGTGGATGTCAGAAGAAGGCATTGGATTCCTGGAACTGGAGTTCCAGACAGTTGTTAGCTGCCATGTGGATGCTGGGAACAGAATCTGGGACCTCTGCAAGAGCAGCCAGTGCTTTTAACCACTGAGCCATCTCTCTAGCTCCTAGACTGTATTTTTTCAGTCTTCCCTCTCTTTAGCTTTGCCCATACTGCTCTTCTCTCCATGAGGGGCAGGGAACAAAACAGACACAAGCTGAAACACCTGTCGAGGCTTTTCTTCGGTCCTTGGTAAAACCTATCAGGTGTATTGATATCTCTTTTAAAAATATTTTATATATTTTATTTTATGGGTATGAGTGTATTGCCTACATGTATGTAAGTACCTCCATGTCATACAATGCCTGTGGAGGTCAGAAGAAGGTGTTGAATCCCCTGGAACTGGAATTATAGACAGTTGTTAGCCACCATGTGGGTACTGGAAATCGAACGTGGGTCTTCTGCAAGAGCAGAAGTGCTCTTAACTGCTGAGCCATCTCTCCAGGCCCTGATATCTCTTTTTATATCTCAGATCTCAATAACTTTTTTCCCCTTTCTTTTCCTGAGTATTCTTTTTTTTGAAGATTTATCTTATTTTCTATAATTATGTATATTATGTATGGGTATGTGTGAATGCAGATGCCCTTGGATCCAGAAAAAGGCATCTAGATACCTTAGAACTAGAGTTAAAGGCAGATGTAAGTAGCTGGATGTGGATTCTGGGAACCGAATTTAGAACTCAGGAAGAGCATTGCTAACCCTCTCTCCAGCCCCAGTTCTACTTATTTTATTGATTCATTTCACAAACATTTGTGAAGAGTAGGTGTGGCTATATCCTGAAATTCCAGACCTATTTCAGGGAGAGGAGTTTGTGTTTGAATGCTCTGCTTCATCAACTAAAGATTGTTATACTTTTACAAAGAGAAGTGGGGGAGGGGCACAGAAAGGGGGACAAGGAGGGAGAGCAGTTAAGTCCAAAGCTAGGAAAAAAAAAAGTCCAGTAGTCTTATACAAAGTGCTAAACACTGTTCTAATTGCATAGATGTGCAAGTTAGACAGTATGTCAAAGGGAAGTGTCTAACCTTCGTTTGCTCCAGCTAAAGCTATTAAAAAGCAGTCTAGCCCCAGTAGGTGCAAATTCACACTTCATAATTTGTTCATCATCGTGTCTTCCTTTTTCCAGTCTCCTCCCGCTTAAATCCAGTTTGCATTGGACTTTGATCTTAAAACTGCTGGCTTGGCCTCTTGTCTTTCTGCCCCAGCCTCCCTGTGTGCTTGGATTATAGGCAGGCATGGCCATCACTCCAGACCCTGGCTTCGTGCTGTTCTTTCTGTTTATTAATTATTATTAATTATTTTACATTTATTTTTTCATTTGTGTATGTATGCCTGTGCATGTCATGGTGTATGTGTGGAGGTCAGAGGACCAGTTGTGGGAGTTGTTTTCTCCTTCTACCACGTGGATTCTGGATTTTTTAAAAATATTTTCTTTATTATTTTTATTTTACGTATATGAGTATATTGCCTGTGTTTATGTGAGTGCACCCGTGTCGTGCAATGCCACGGAAGTCAGAAGAGTGCTTTGGATTCCCCTGGAACTGGTGTTAAGGATGGTTCATAGCCGCCATGTGGTGCAGGGAATTGAACCTGGGTCCTCTGCAAGAGCAGTCAATGCTCTTAACCACTGAGCCATCTCTCCAGCCCTGGGTTCTGGGTATTAAACTCAGGCTTGGGAGCAAGCACCTTTACCCATTGAGATAGCTCGTTGGTTCCCTGTAAATTTTTATTCCTGTCTAGTAGTGAGTTTTACAGCTGGACCATTAAGGTTAATATTGTAGGGGCTGGAAAGATGGAGATGGCTCAGTAGGTAAGAGCACTGGCTTTTCTTCCAGATGATTTGGGTTCAGTTCCCAGTCCCTTGGTGGCTAACACCAAGCCATAACTCCAGGTCCAGGGGATCTGATGAAATTTTCTGGCCTCCTTGGGCGTTATATACACAGGTGTACTTAACAAATGTGCCGTCAAACACTCATATAAAAAAGGGTAACATTGTATTTACACAGTAGCAGCAGTGTGAGGTGTACTGAGCTTCTCTTGACCTACTTGCACACCAAACTAGCATGTTGTCACGTGCCTTTTCCTCGGGAGCTGTGAGCAAACACCTACTCACCCCAGATTGGACACCAAGGATAGACCAAAGAATGATTCCACCCAAGTCCAGCTTGGTCAGCCAGTGAGTTTACTGGGGTGACTTACAGGAGCATGCACAGGAGCATGCATGACTCAGAAGGCAGCTGCATCACCAAAAAGTCCATCTGCGCTTAGTGACTTCATATGAAGGTTGCATCCCAGAGCCCCTGCCCAGCTTACAGGTAGCGTCACAGAAATGCACTTCTCCCCAACAGTTGTTTACTCTTAGGTCACTTTGGGTAGGGGCTTTGTGAATCATCTAAGTTTGCTGAACTGCCAGAGACTAGAAAGGTTGGAGGCTTCCTGAGCCTTGTCACCTTCCCTCCCTCCAGGAGGGAAGGGTTTCAACTCAGGAAATACCTGCAGAACACCTTTAATGGTGATTGTCAGGAAGGTTCTTTTCCAAACTATATCAAGGTTATCAGTCATCAGAATTGTGGTCTTCCATTCAGCAGACCCTAGTAGGGAATTTCATTGTGGTAAGGTACCACCATGATGTGTTAACATGTGCCCTTCTCTATTTTGTTTTGGATGGAGGATTGAACCCAGGGTCTCCCGCATGCTAGCATGGGTTTTGCCACTGAGCTACAACCCAGCTTTGATTATTTTCAAAACCTTTATGTGCAAGATACAGATTTTCAGTTCACCGTTTTCCTCCGGAGGTTACCCCAGAGATATAATTAGTGAAGATTGCACACTTATCTATGAAGATAGAATAATGGTCTCTGTATTCCTTTGAGTCAAATTCCAAAGTGTTTCTAATGTGTCATTTATTACCATCCTGTTCAGAAGACCCTGATTTGCCCCCCATCTTAAATATATCTGGAGCCAGGTATGGTGGCACACACTTGTAATCCCAGCACTTGGGAGGCTGAGGCAGGAGGAATGAGTCTCAGGTTGGCCTGGGCTACATGAGTTCTATGACAGCCTGGCTTCATTGGGGCCCTCTGATAAAGAAAACTAAACAGTCTTGGATGTGGGGTCTTGACTAACTGTCTTAAACATTTTGGCAAGTACATTTCACACATACACATTCTAGAGGGCTCCTTCCCCATCAGATTAGTATGTTAAAGGGTCTTGGTGGTCTTGTGGGGGGAATGGAAGGAAGTCTTTCACTTACACCGTTTTAGATGCTGGGTAGCCTAAAATACAATTGGAATTCTCTTTCTGGTCCCATAGACTTCCAAAGTTTGGTCCAGTTGAAGGCTGAAGTCAAGGGTTAGCAGCTATTTCCAGGGTTATTATGGCCTCCCTTGCTTTCTGTTCTTTGGGATGAATGGGTGGATTTACAAGTGCCACTTCAGAAGAAAACTGGGCAGGATGTGAAATGAGGAAGAGTGAATTACGAACATCAGAAATAAAAACCAAATAGTAATACATAAAGTAATGCCAGAGCTTTGAGCCTTAGTGACCTGGGAGAATGGTAGCACAATTAATAAAAATAGGAAGTTATAAGGAGAAATGTTTTTTTAAAGGGAATAAATACATTTGATTTCACACATGTTGAATTTGAAGTGCAGTTGGACACTCCCAAGTAATAATATTCCTGAGGCTAGAGTTGTCAGAAGAGATATCAAGCAGGTATTTGTCAAGAGTACAAGGAGTTAATCTCTTACTCTTTGAAACTTTTTCTGTTCCCTCTTCTAATTACTTTGTTAAAATGGTTTGTTTTTGCAAGCTCAGATTAGCTGCCCCTGTGACAGTCTTGGCTGATTGCTTCAAAGGGGCATGCGAGTCCCTCTCAACTTGTGAGGTTAACATTATCAGTTTTATGTGGCAGTTCACATACTCTGCTACCTGTTTCTGGATTTTCTTTTTCTTTTAGTTTTGGTTTTGAGACATTTAAGAGAGGAGGGTGGGGAAGACAATAGACCAAAGTGGGAAGGGGGATCCTGGGGGTACGAGCAACTACAGGGAAAGGGGGGCAGGGAGATGAGGGAGCAGCCACCAAAATGTAGTGTGTTTAAAAATGCCATATGGAAACCTGTTACTTTGTAAGCCAATTAAAAAAATTATAAGAAATTATTAAATAAAAATAAATACAACTGTTTTGGAAAGCAAAACTCATGGTAATGTCATTTGAATTTCTTCTTTTAAGTACAGTTCAGTGCCCCATTTATTGATTGGCACTTCCATTTTTTTTTTTTTTTAATGTCTTACACTCTGTGTAAAGTATGCCTGGCAAAGATTTTCTCCCATTCTGTAGGCTGTCTTGTCTGTTCACTCTGTTGACAGTTTCTTTTTTTCTCTACAGAAACCTTTTAATTTCACTAATTAAGCCACTCTACATGTCAGTCTTTGGGGAGTATTTTCTGTCCTATTGGGGTTCTGTTCAGACAGATTTTAAAACATTATTTTTTATTTTATGTGTATGAGTATATTGCCTGCATGTATGTAAGTGCACCTGTGTGGTGTAATGCCCCTGGAGGTCAGAAGAGGGTGTCAAATTCCCCTGGAACTGGAATTAGAGGCAGATGTTAGCTGCCATGTGGGTTCTGGGAATCGAACCTGGCTCTTCTGCAAGAGCAGCTGGTACTCTTAACTGCTGAGTCATCTCTCCAATCCCTCGACTTATGTCTTTAAGTCCAGCTTTCCTTTCTTTATGTGAACATATTTTTATTTTTTTGAGACAGGGACTCTCTGTAGCCCCAGCTGGCCTTGAACTCACAGAGATCCACCTGCCTCAGCCTCCTGAGTGCCAGGACTAAAGGCATGTGCCATCATACCTGGCTCATAGTTTTATTTTTAAATATTTATTATTTTATTTTTATTTTATGTGTATGTGTGTATTGCTTGCATATATGTAAGTGCACCTGTGTCTTGCAGTGCTGGCAGAGGACAGAAGAGGCTGTCAGATTCCCCTGGAATTGGAGCTATGGACAGTTGGTAGCTGCCATATGGATACTGGGGTTTGAACCCGGGTCTTCTGCAAGAACAGCTATTACTCTTAACTGCTGAGCCATCTCTCCAGCCCCCATATTTTTATTTTTAATTAAAAAATTTGTATGTGTGCATGTTTGTATGTATGTGCACATTTGCATATAGATGCATATGTGTGAGTGCATGCATGTGGAGGCCTTTATTCCTCTTTATTTTTTGAGATAGACTCTCACTGAACCTGGAGAACTCACTGGCTGGCTAACAAGCTCTGGGCATCTGCCCGTCTTTCCCACTGCCCAGGACTACGGCTACAGATGCATGGCACTGTACGTGGATTTTTTTGTGGGTTCTGGAGATACAAATTCAGGTCCTCATGCTTGCACAAAAACAGGCACTTTACCAATGGAACCACCTTCAGTCCCCTTGTATCTTTTGTTATTGTTGTTTGTTTTGAGCCCCAGCTATAGCCCCAGCTGGCCTGGAACTCATTGTCTAGACCAGGCTGGCCTCAGTCTCAGAGATATGCTTGCGTCTGCCTTCCCATTACTGGGGTAGTGTGTGCTACTGTACCTGGCTCCCCTTGCATCTTGTATTTGGAACTTTTGCTGGGTAATTTTAGAAGAGGCAGATAATAGAGAAGATATTTGACCCGAGTTTCTTCATAGAAGGTTCTAGTATTGTTAGCACATGATTGCTTAGTACACTTTATCCCTCTCTGGAAGGAGTGCCTGCTTGTTATGGTCAGGTGTTGTGAAAAGTTGCTGCACTCTTTGAAAAAAAAAAACAAAACTCCAAAGTCAAAATACTATGTTTGGATTGGGTATAGTGGTGGTACATACCTGTAATCCTAGCACTTGGGAAACAGAGGCAGGAAGATTGCGACAAGTCTGAGGCCTGCCTGGTCTACATAGGGACTTCTAAGCCAGCCAGGGCTAAGTAGCACGACCTATCTGGTTTTAAAAAGATAAAAAAAATTTTGTTTCTGTGTGTGCTTGCACACATGCCACGGCACACGCACACATGCCACGGCACACGCACACATGCCACGGCACACGCACACATGCCATGGCACACGCACACATGCCACGGCACACGCACACATGCCACGGCACACGCACACATGCCACGGCACACACACACATGCCACGGCACACGCACACATGCCACGGCACACTAGAAATTAGAGGACGACTTTTGGGAGTTGGTTGTCACCTTCCACCATGTGGGTCCTGCTGCTCAAACTGGAATCCTCAGTTTTGTCCACAGGCACCTTTTTCTGATGAGCCATCTCACTGGCCTCCTCCCCCTTAAAAAATTTAAATTACAAAGAACTACTTTTTTTCTTTTTTAAAGAAGTCACTATATTAGTTACTTTTGTGCCGCTGTGGCCAAATTCCTGATAGGAACAACATAAGGTAGAAGGAGAGGACAAAGACAACGTAGATGTCTTTGGTACTTATTTTGGAGGGTTTAGTCCTTGGCTTCTTGGCCCCATGTGCTTGGGTAGAAGATGGTGGTGATGGGAGCATGTGGAGGAGCTTCTTCAGGGTGGACAGGAAGCTGGGGCGGGGTGGGGGGCAGAGAGGAAGAGAGGAGAGAGGGAGAGAGCAGTTGCTGCACTGTTTAAGCAAGAGGTAGCTCCACAGGCAGCAGGCTCCAGTGAGAACATCAAGTAGATGCTGATCACAGTCTGGCCTCCTCGCTCCAGCTCTCTGGACACATGCTCTCAGGATTTCCTGGCATTCAGTTTTTGTTTCTAAGTGCTGTGGCCAAGTGCAGTGGTAGAAGCCACTTGGCCTTTTCACCTTAGATGCTCCATCTTTAGTCAAGAATGAAAACAATGTGTCAGGAAAAACGGCAAGAGTTTAATGGCTTTTGGCTAAAGGTGGGAGAGTGGTTTTTCCAGCTGCAGGGATGGTGGAAAGCCACTCATTCCTCGCTGGGGAGGTGTTCTAGGTGAAGTGTGCTTTATCCCAGGGGAGGGGAATGAAAGGGGAACACGGGACAGCAGCTTGTTGTGCTCCTGTTATTCTTTAGTCTGAAGCCATTAAAGATGCCCAGAGTTAGAATGAAATCAGCCATTAGATGCTGAAGAATCAAGTAGATTTCCTAGGGACTGCAGGTGTGGTGGCTGATCTTGACACACCTGAGAAGACAGAATCTCATCTGAGGAATTTCCTCCATTAGACTGGCCTGTGGGCATGTCGTTGGGTCATATTATTGATGTCTAATGGATGTAGGAGGGCCTGGCCTATTGTGGGCAGTGCCATCCCTGGTCAAGTGGGCCTGGGCTGTGTAAGAAAGGTAGCTGTAGCTGAACATTTATGTGGGAGCAAGCCAGTAAGCAGCATTCCTCCACCATTTCTGCCTCAGTTCCTGCCTCAATGATAGACTGTAACCAGTAAGCCAGATAAACCCTTTCCTCCCCCAAGTTTCCTTTGGTCTGTGTTTTATCACAACAGAAAGCAAACTAGAACAGCACTGAAAAGCAAAAATTAGCTGGCCCCAAGCTCGACTTCACAGACGTACTTTCCTACCCTCCGTTCTGAAGCACAGATTCTCTAAGAAGAGCCATGTGTATGAAAGAGCTTATATTCTTGAAGAGCTTTTCCCACTGCTCACTTAGTAATGATATTGTGGTATGGCCAGGTATTCTCACCACCTTTTGTATGGTGCTTCTGATGTGTGCTTTGAACTCAAAGTCTAAATATATTTTAAAAATGAACTTATAGGGAAAACAAAATCAAACTCAGTTTCTCCCACTCTATTCTCACAACATAGATGTCTTTGGTCCATTGAGGCTCTTCCCCACAAACCAAATAAGGTACAACTAGTTGTACAGCAGTGGACACCCCTGGGGTGTTCTAATCCAGTTCAGTGTTGACACAGTCTCGCTGGATATCCATGGGGAAGCAGCATCAGATTCCACAGGCTGAGGATTCTCTAGAGGACTCCTCCCTGTGGATGCCAGTCCTCCCTGTGGATGCCAGTTGCCAGTCCCAGGCTATTTTACCCAGGATTCTGATCTAGCTATAAATAAGAGCTCATACAGTCCTCTTCAGGTTTGATGAATGAGCTTGAGTGGCTCACAGAACTCAGGGAAACAGGTAGAAGCTATGATACCTTTTTGGAGCGTGACCACTACCTATACCCCCAAAACTCCATGCGTGTATTCATCTCTTTGGAAGTTCTTCCAGACTTGTTCTTTAAGGTTTTATGGACATAATGGAAGCATGGGTCCAGTGCTGAAGTGTGATTGGACAAAGGGTATGATCAAATGCTAATAGACTGGGTGGGACACTCAGTGAGGTACATCTCTTCAAATTCTTCCTTTTTCCTGAGCCCACGTGGACCCCTTCTGAAATGAGGGTTTATCTACTAGCAGACAAGATAGGTCAGAGAAAGACAGGGGAGATTTGAGTCTCTAGGCTGGCTTTGGGGAAGAGATAGCCTGCTTTCTATGGCCTGTTACTCAACTTTCTACAGCAATTCTTCATTCAAAAATTCTGTATTGACGTCATTCATATTCCAGGTGCAGTTGATTGCCGGCAATCAGAATGAGGTGCTCTGGAGTTCAGTTTGAAGTTTATTCTCTTATTCTGTAAGGAGTGTATTGGGAGCTGACTACATGCCAAGTAAACATAGAAGGCCTCATGGAAGTGCTCAGCAAAGGGTAGCTAGACAATTTTGGTCTCTTAAATTTAGTAGAATCCATCATTTTATATTTTTCCTTCACTTTTCACTTATTTTGTTATTTATTTATTTATTTTTTTTGAGAGACAGTGCCACATAATCCAGACTGGCCTCCAACTTGATAGGCAGTCAAGGATGACCTCAAACTCCTGATCCTTGTGCCTCTATTTCCTGAATGTTGAGGTCACACTCCTGTACCACTGATCTCTGTGATTTTCTATAAGGAAGTCATGATTAGAATTTACCAGACTTCTGAAAACATATCCCTAGGGAATGGAGGAGGGGTAAGGTCAGGAAGGTGGAGCAGAAGGCAGCTGTAAATGAGGTGGAGGGTTTCCTTTAATAAGAATTGAAGTTTTCCCTTAAACACCCCCAGACTGTGTTGCTTCTCGTTCCTCTACCATCTCATTTTTTACTTTTAGTGTCCACAAATATTCTGAGTTTTAGATGTTTCTTTTACGTTGAGAACTAACTCTCTCTCTCTCTCTCTCTCTCTCTCTCTCTCTCTCTCTCTTCCAAAAAGCCACTAAATCTGGGCATGGTGGCACACACCTTTAATCCCAGCACTTGGGTGTCTCTTTTGTTGAGAGAGCTCTCTCTCTCTCTCTCTCTCTCTCTCTCTCTCTCTCTCTCTCTCTGTGTGTGTGTGTGTGTGTCTTTGTTACATATTTTTTTATGTGGAGTATGTGGGCTAGGATGTCAAAGGACAGCTTGTGGGAATTAGTTTTGACTTTCCACCAATGTGGGTTACAGGAATTAAACTTGGGTCATCAGGCTTAGTAACAAGCACCCTTACCCACTGAGCCATCTCACTGGCCCAAGAACTCTCTTTTATTATTTATTTAATTTTAAAGATTTATTTTTTATTTTATGTATATGACCATTTGCCTGCTTGTGTGTATGTGCACCATGTGCATACAGTGCATGTGGAGTCCAAAAGAGGGCATTGAGTCCCCAGTAACTGGAGTTACAGATGGCTGTGAGCTGCCACATGGGTGCTGAACTCCAGTCCTCTTGGAAGAGCAGCAGGTTCTCTTAACTCTGAGCCATCTCTCTAGCCCCGAGAACTCTTCTTAAAGAGTTTGCATGTTGATATGTTTGGGGTACAAAGATTTTTACCAGTAACAACTACTGTTGAAATATTGGAAATTCTCTTTCTATTGTTGGTTTTTCATAAAGTTACAGACTCTATGTAATGCCTTCTTGCCTGGACTGTCAGTGTGGATTACCAGTAATGACCCTCTTATATTTCTTCCACATTCTCTGCACTTTGGAAAAGAAAAATGAAAGCAAGAGAAAGTTGTACTTATCCGTTATCTTGAGTGCAATTCATACCATACATAGAAGGTTTGAGAATAGGTAGAAGGTGCTGGTTGTAGGGGCAATGGATGGAGCTTTGCCCTTTAGCAGAGAGAAAGTGAGATGCAGAGATCAGAATTTACCCAGTTTTCCTCTTTATAAAGTGAAACTTTTCCCATGAGAAGAGGCAGACTTTATAGTTCTTACTAACAAATATTTCCCAGGCACTATGTTAGATTCTAACAAGAGACTGAGGAGAGAGGCATGGTGTACTTCCAGAGGCTTACAGTTTAGTGAAAGAGATGTTAGCAAACAATCTAAAAGCTCACACCTCTGTTGGGTCCTCATCATTTCACCTGTTCACTAGGATGTATTTGTAACTCTCAAATCAATATGGTGGGTCATACAGAGAGATAAATCCGGGTGTTACACACGTTTCTTTCTAGGGTCAAACAAGATGATCTTTGGCTCATTTCAGCTCTTATACTGTAAACAAGTATCCTTTCACAGTGTTGTCTTTTTCTTCTTGCAACTTTTTGCTCTTTGTTATTACGTTTGGGCTTGATGGCACACACCTTTAGTCCCAGCACTGGGAGGCAGAGGCAGGCAGATCTCCGTGAGCTCAAGGCCAGCCTGGTCTACATAGTGAGTTCCAGGACAGCTGGGGCTACAGGGAGACCCTGTCTCAAAAAGAAAAAAAGAAAAAAAATGGCCTTAAGCATAGCATTAATATGCTGCTTCTGTTCGTAAGCCTGAGTAAACTGTGCTGTATCTTATAGAGTGTGTGTTAGATAAAGGTGTTTCAGCCATGAGCCAGGGCTATTGATTCTGAGTTCAGTGTTAATCAAGTATACTTTAAGCAAGGTATCTTTAAATAGAAATACACATTAAAAAGATTTTGTATTAGTTGATGAACAGATTGTAACCAGAAGTTTGTAAGAATCTAACAGTGTGTTTTCCCAGGAGCAATGGTTCAGTATTCACTAATTCATTGTTCACAGTGACATTATAGAACATAACTGCTTCAGGTAATGATGGGACTCACCAGTTCAGTGACAAGCTGTGCAGCCTTTCAGTGTGAAAGGGGACATAGGTGGCTAGATCCTAGAAGGGGTTTAGGAGTCATTCAAAGTAGAAGGCAGATGGGGTATGGAGTTAAGTTGATGGCATGAACGATAAAAAGCAAAGCCAGGGTGAGTTTTGTTTTTGTTTTGACATAGAACCTCATGTAGCAAGGCTGGCCTAAGTTGTTGAGAATGACCTCGAACTTTTGTCCTCCTACCTCTACCTCCCCTGGGATGACAAGTGAGGTCCTGCCTGGCCAGAATGAGTTTCATAAAGGAAGTTTTGAGGGACTAGAAGATTTTGTAAAGTCAGAAGATAGTCTTGGAAGATATAAAATAGCTGCAAGGTTAGAGTTCAGTTAAATCATACTGAAGAATGGAGGATAGAAATGAAGGTAATCAAAGAAGGCGGAGGAGCTGGGGAGATGCTCAGTGGGTAAAATGCGTGCTGTACAAGCATGAGGACCTGAGTTCAGATCCGCAGAAGTCACATGAAAGTCAGATATGGTGGTACATGACGGTAATCCCAGTGTTGAGGGAGGGGGGCAGAGATCGAAAGATCCTGGGGGCTCTCACTGGCCAGCTAGTCTAGCTAAAACGTCAAGCTTCAGGTTCAATGAGTAACCTTATCTCAAAAAATAAGGTGGAGAGTGATAGAGGAAGATACATGTGCACAGATAGGTGTGTGCACCTCTCCCCCATTACACACAAACACACTACACACACCACACTCATACCAAGTATATAATAAACAAAACAGAGAACAGTACATCTACTGTTGGATAGACCACTTATCAGAGTGGTGAATTCAAAGAGGACGATATAGTGAAGCTTAGGGTAAAGGACTCAGGGAGTTCACAGAGACAGTTTGAATGCCCATTGACTTCATGCAGCTGTGTGTGCATAGTTCTTTCTAAAAATTTTTTTTCATATTTATTTCTGTAGTGTGTGTGTATGTGTGTGTGTGTGTGTGTGTTTGCACGTGTGCGTGCATGCCTTGCAGTCACACCACGACATGCATAGGGAGGTTAGAGGACAACCTGCAGAAGTCAGTTCTCTCTTTCTACCTTGTGGGTCTTGGGATTGAACTCAGGCCATCAGGCTTGGCAGCTGCCTTTGCCTGCTCAGCCATCTTGCCAGGCAGCCCCTGTGTATGTTTATTTCCAGGAACCTTGAGATATGATCTGGGAATCTTAAAAGTCTAAGTGGGTGCTGGAGAGATGGCTCACCAGTTAAGAACACTGGCTGCTCTCGCAGAGGAGACCTGGGTTCAGTTCCCAGCACCCACATGGCAGCTAACAACTGCCTGTAACTACAGTTCCAGGGGATCAAATGTCCTTTTCTGACCTCTGCAGGCCTTGCATGACACGGGTGCACTAACACACAATAGCAATACACTCATACACATAAAATAAAAATAATAAGTAAAACATTAAAAAAAGTCTAAGTGGGAGAGCAGGTGTAAGGAGGCCTGTGCAGAACATCGGATGGAGGGCAGAGTTCTTCACTACTCAGAGTACAGTGAACTTCTGTTTACAAGCCCCGCTCTTCTTCACTACAGAAACAGCTCCGAGGAAGAATCAGGACTTGCTTATTGCTTAGGTTTAGGGATAGGAAGAGAGGAAGGGAATAGGTGGTCAAGAGTTGCCCCAGGGCTGGCTAATGGCTGAGTGATGCCCCTACTCCCAGTACAGAGTAGGATTCATGTGTGCACCGTAGTTTTCTTTGTCATCTCATGGTTCAATTTTCAGTTCCCTTGTCATGTGATTTTCATTATTACGGCATTTAGTTTGGTGAATGTACAAACTTATGATTTGTCAAATAGAGGTAATGATTCTGCTCAGTTCTGTTTGTGTAGGTACTGGCGAGACAGCTTCCTCTTGCTGTAGTTAAGGTTCACTGACAACTGTGGACCCTGGATTTCAGCCATCTAACACTTTCCCCCTCACTATGGGATTAGCATTCCTGTTTTTTCTCACTGGTCTTAGTGATGGAAGCTGGAAATGGAATGGAGGCAAATCCTATGTCACTGTTGTAGTTCTGAAGAATTCTCTAGAACTCAGCCCAACTCAGTATGATGGCCACATGTGGCTGATGCTACTTAAAATGTGTCTAATCTGAATTGAGGTATCCTCTAAGAGCCAGGCATTGGGACATGCTTATAATCCCCAGACTCCAGAAGCTGAAACAGAAAGATTGTGAATTTGAGGCCAAATTGGGCTTAAAAAAGAAGAAGAATTAATGAATGCTGTAGTCCATGTTCCTGAGAAGTTCTTTACCTGGCTGAGGAATTCATAGACGTTATGACATTCTGATATCTGGTAAGATGTGCAGAGATATTGACACCTCACCTTATAACATCAGCTAAGGCACTAATGCGTATGGAAAAAATGCAGATCCAAAGTTCACTTTGAGTAGATGCCACTTTCACATATTCCTTTGTGGGAATTGTGCACAGCCCGAAGCTGTTTGTTCCTGAATTATCACGTAGTCAATGTGTAAGGTGCAGGACAGTTGTATGGTGAGGCCAAGGCGAAAAATGGAAGCATGGTTGTAGCTAGATAGGTTCTGAGTGCTAAGGAGCTAGCAGAGAACCCTTTGGAGTCCTCAGTGGAGCATTTTCAGAACAGAGACATTATGAGAAATTCCTGTTGTTTTTTTTTTTTTTTTTTTTTTTTTTTTGGCTTTTTGAGATGGGGACTCCTTATAGCTCCAGCTGGCCTGGAACTCACAAAGATCTGCCTGCCTCTGCCTCCCAGGTGCTGGGATCAAAGGTGTGTGCCACCATATGCAGCTTCATTTGGGGAAATTCTTACAAAGCAGATAGATGACCTTTGATTTGTTCCTGAGTGAGCTTGGCTTGGAGAGTTATGTGAAAGGGAGTTTATTTAGAAAGGGGAATTGATGTGATTCAGGGTATAGGAGGCTTAAAAGGGCCTTTGTCAGGAGAGATGATACATACTTATATTAACTTGGAAGCTAATTATTTCAGTTGTCATTTTCTAACTTGTATTAATTTGTTCTAGAGTTTTCTGTTCCCTAGGGACTTTGCAGAGTCCTTTTTAGATTGCTTAATTGCTTGGAGGTTCCAGGGAACTGGCTGCATTTTGAGGGGTTGGAATTGAGGTGGGGAGGTGATTTTGGTGCAGTCGTTGCCTGATGTCCTTGCAGCCAGTAGTTTGTCTTGGCTGTCACTGCTGAGCTTATCACTCAAACAGGACACAGAGCACTTTGGGATTTGTGCCCCCCCCAATCACATTTGACTAGAACTTCATAGATTTTCAGAGGGATTCTAATTGCTCATATTTAACATTTTCAACAGCCCTTGGAGATATATAGAGTCAGAATCATCATCCTCTTACTCACATCTGAGGAAACTGAGACTCACAGTATCTGAGTATCTTTCCTGAGTCACATGGCTAGTGAGTAACTGGGCCAGAACAAGATGTAGCTTGCTTTCTATCCCAACATTCTTTTTCTGGTGACACCCTCCCAGCAGGGCTGCAGCTGATGGTGACCCCTTGCCTGCTGTGCTGTCTCCTAAGTTCCTGGTACTCAGGCTTACCATGAGGCGCTTACTCAGTGAAATGTGTCTGCTGATTCACAAGTCAGCATCCTTTTCCTTGCTTTCTCTTCTTGTGAACTGATTTCCACCTGCCCCTCAGCAGCATATTTAGCTTTTGTGGCGGATAGACTTTCACAGCACTTTAGGAGTTTTTCTTATTTTGTTATTGATTGATTAACTGCTTGGGAAGCTTTTAATTTTAGCTGTATTATGTCACTGTTGTTACCTGTTAAAATGGAAGGAGAACAAGGGGAGGCATCTTTTAAAAAATATTTATTTTTTGTTTCTAAAGTATTTACTTATTTATTTTTATTTTATGTGTATGAGTGTTTTGCTTGTATGTAAGTGCACTTGTGCAGTGCCCGAGGAGATCAGAAGAGGGTGTTGGATCCCCTGGAACTGTAGTTACAGACAGTTGTTGGCTGCCATGTGGGTGCTGGGAACTGAACATCGGTCTTCTGCAAGAGCAACCAGTGCTCTCAACCACTGAGCCATCTCTCCAGCTCCTTTAGTTTTTGGTATAGGGTCTTATGTAGTCGTACTGGACCATAGACTGAGTCCCTGTATCAGAAAGTAAAATATATTAGTCAGGTGTGGTAGCACACACCTGCCCCGCACTTGGGAGATGAAGGAAGATCAGGTTATCCTCAAGGCCAGTCCAGGTTACTGACCTTGTTTCAAAAATCCAAAAGAAAAACAACAGAGAAAATATCAAAACAAACCCCCAAAAAAAAATTCTCTGCCCCCCAACAAAAATAAAAGCAAACAAAACAACAAACAGAAACTCTGAGAACTCAGTGGTAGAGCCCTGCCTAGATGTGCAAGACCCTGGGTTCCATCTCCTGCCCCAGGGTTACAGATGTAAGAGAGGCCTTTTTACAAAAAGACTTCTTTTCAGGAAGACTCAGAAATTAGTCTAATGAGGGACAGGTGTGTAGTTTATCTGACCAGCACAAGGCCTCTTATGAGTGCAGAGGGTTGGGAAGAATAAGGCTTGCCACAGCGGGCCTCCCTGCCCATCCACCATGGCCAAAGCTCTTAGCTGTGGTTGGAGCGTGTGGACTGACTGATGCTTCTCAGTGCTGAGTGTCTTATGACCCTGGCTGTGTAGCTGTGCAGTGCATGCCCAGTAATGAGGCTGCATAGTGCAAAGCATCAGTAGAAAAGTTAATTGTGTTTTACATCAAAGTGAAAGAGAGATAGAAATTCTGTGACATTCTCTGTTAGGTGTGTTTCCAAACAGACTTGATTCAAATGATAGGATTCAAATGATAGTAAGACTAATTACATGTGCTAACCATGGTGGCACATACCTGTAATCCTAGCATTTAATAGAGGCATGAGGATCAGAAATTCAAGGTCGTCCTTGGCTACATAGAAAGTTTGAGGCCAGCCTGGGCTATATGAGACCCTGTATCAAAGCTCAAGGGGCGGGGGTAGGGGATTTATACAAATGCCCTCCAGGGCACCTTCTACTTTACTTGGTAACTGTGTGCCCTGCTCACATGATTTGTAGGAAATAAGAGACCTTTGAATGATGCCAGAGGTGATGGCCTCAACCCGACAAAGCTCAGCTTCTAACTTCTAAGCAGGACTGGACTAATGATACTTTGCTAAGGTCCAAATGCTGGTGACAGTCTGCTGACATCAGAGTTAAACTTTAAAAGTTATGTAATATTCTGTTGCTAATGTTTTCTAACTGTTGATAATCAAGTAAGTATGACTGTTAATTTCAGTAAAACATAGGAATTGGCTGCAAAATCATACATGGAAAGAAAGATTACTGATAAGGTCTGATACTGGACCTTAAACAGAAAAAAATGAAAATCTTTAAATTGCTGGCTATCTGATGCTTGCAGAAAGGTGAGCCATTTTTTTCCAAGACAGTACTTCTTGGATGGAATTATACTGTAGAGTCTTAGGACAGTCCCCTGTTAGCAGCCCTTACTTGACGGCCTTTTTATCATGCTAAAGTTCAAGTATGAAATAGTTACAACCGTGTCTCTATGAAAGTTCTTCTCAGTGCTGCTGTTGCATTTATTAGTTTGGGAACGTCTGGAGTTTTCTCTGCTACTTTTTTATTTCCATGTTGTCAGCATGCTGGCACTTCCTCAGATAACCTTTGAATAACATTTTTAAAGCAATGTATATAATTTAAAAATTTCCCAGGATGATGAAATGGCTCAGAGGGTAAAGGCACTTGCTTCCAAGTTTGATAATTGCAGTTGGATCCCTGAGACCCGCATGGTGGAAGGAGAGAACTGACTCCTGTGAGTTATCGTCTGACCTTCACATGTGCATTGTGGCACCCACATACACACAGATACACAATAAATACGTAAAATTAAATTTTTTTTCTCATGTGTTGTATTGCTTCTTAGTACTAAACAAAGTCTCCAAATATAAGGAATTGTGGAATTTTGTTTTTAGTTAGATACTTCATAAGGGTAATAGCTATAGCTATATACTACTGATATATATATTAATGGCAGCAATTATATTGAAAAAAATATTGTGAGTAGAATTGTGTCTTTAACAAGGCAAAGGCTTTTATGTTTTCTTGTTTTTCATTTCAGGTACATATGAGATTGTATTGACTCTGAGAATTTTCATGCAATAAAACCTACAGGAGCATTACAGAATAAATAAATCAAGTGACTGTTACTAGCAATATTATTTTTTCAAAATAGTTTTACCTGTTATTTGTGAACAATACATGCATATTATTGGAGAAAATAGAGAATGAAAAAGGAAAAAGAAAAGGAAAAGTGCCCTCAGTTTGCTACTTAAAGACTTTCTGATACTTACTTCTATGGTTTTTTTTTTTTCCTACACTTTAAAGTATACTTGAAGTCAAAGTGCATGAGGAATTTTGAATCCTGTTCTTTTATTTAACATTGTAGCATAAGAAATTTTCTGTGTTTCACAGATTTTTATGAAGACAAACCATTTTCTTAGCTACTGGGAACCTTTGATGTGCTGGGTTATGAAAACTTTTCTCTGCAGGATGTGGAGCCATGGAGCAGAAAATAGCCCAGATTCTAGTTAGGAACGACGCATCATCTTGTCCTTTTTTTTTGAGACAGGGTCTTTCTAGGTAGCTGTGTAGCTTAAGCTGTTCCTGAACTCCCTATGTAGCCCAGGCTGGCCTTGATCTGCCTTTGTAGCTCAGGCTGGACTTGAACTTGCAGTCTTTTGTTCGCCTCCAGAATGCTAGAATTACAATGACATAACCACCAAGCACAGCTTCAGGAACTACAGATTATCTTGAATTTTCAGGTAACTTAAAAAAAAGTGGCCAGGTGTGGTAGTGCCCTAATCCCAGCACTTGGGAGGCAGAGGCACGTGGACCTCTGTGAGTTCAAGGCCAGCCTGGCCTGCATAGTGAGTTCCAGGACAGCTGGGGCTACAGGGAGACCTTGTCTCAAAAAGACCAAAAAAAAAAAAGTAATGTTGGGGATTGAACCCAGAACTTGATTTTTTTGTGTATATTTAAGCTAACTTTGTATGGGGTGAGGGTGAGGGAGGGAGGGAGGGAAGGAGGGAGACAAAGACAGAATATCCTTGCTGTGCACCCACGCTGAATGCTCGGCTGGGCACGTCAAGTGGCAGCAGACAGGCAATCCATGGGGGTGGCAGTGTGCTTGGCTCCTGCACAGGAACTGTTTACAGGAGAGTAGGGCAGGGTTCATGGCAAGGTGTCTGACAAGAGACTTAGTCACACAGAGCACATGACTGGGCATTGTCCTCTGAGGGCTAAATTAGAGAGAACCCAAGGATTCTGAGGGGCAAAGGATTCAAGCTGGTGAAGAAAGAATTTGATTCAACTTGGTGATGTCCTCCGCCTCCTCCTGCGCCTTTGCCATGTTTGTTGCCAGATGACAATGCCCAGTTGGGTACCTCGTCGCAGAACAGTGTGAAGGCAAACACTGTGCTCAATCTTGAACAAAGATACCTAGATTTAAATTCTGACCCTACTACTTACATGTCACAAACCTTGGACCAATTCAGCCATTCATTCACTTGTTCCTCCCTTCCTCCCCTTCCTTCTCGTCCGTCTGCTTTGTCCTCTCCCAGTTTCTCACCTTTCTTCCACTTCCCTGTTACCCTTCACCCTCTCTTCTTCCCTCCTGGTCTTTCACAGTACTGCAGACTGAACCCAGGGCCTTGCGCATACTAGGTGAGTGGGCAAGTACTGTAGTTCTAAGCTACATACTCAGCCCGTTTTTAATTTTTGAGACAAGATCGCATGGCCTTGAACTCACTGTGTTAGACCTGGCAGGCCTTGAACTTTTGGTCCTCCTGCCTTAGACTCTCCAGTGAAGCACAGGTGCGTACCACCATGGCCATCTATTCCTTCACTTTTCTCTGCTTCATCCTGCCCATCTGTTGAAAGAAGACATTGCTAGTACCTGTTCCCTCTGTTTAAAAGAAACAGAGAACAATTCCTGTAATGTAAAATAAGCACTCAGTGAATCTTAACTGCTATCTTTCTAGTACAATGGAGTTTATACATATTACCAAGTTTCCTGTCTGTCAAGCTTGTCTGATGGGTTGAGATAGTATGCTGTAGGCATGGATAGGCAAGTGTGTTGGTTCCAGTCTTGGACCTGTCTCTGAGGCCCTTTTACCAAAGCACCTTCTGAGAGAGGTCTTAAACCCCCTGACCTTAATCTACTTGCTGTAGTCTAGCATGAGAGCCTCCTTGCTTCTTTTTTGAAACAAGGTTTCATTGTGGCTCAGACTGGTCTCATTATGTGTAGGAATGACTTAAAAAATGGGCAGATTCTGCACCAATGACTTTAATTAACCTTGCAACCAAAAAGCTATGACAGACTCACTGCCATGTGCTCGTCTGACCTGGGCACCTGATCTTGAGCCTTTGGAACCCCACTTTGCCCTAGATAGTGAATGTGGTGTGCTTTAGAAAATTAGCAATCAAAGTTCTGATCAGCACTCAAAGTCAGCACATTCACATTGGTATCTTTATTGAAAACAATGAAGATTGAGAAGAATGCTTGACATTTTGTGTATGAGATATTTTAGGCCTAGGGATGAAAGGGCAAGATTGTTTGATAAGGGTGAATCCAAGTTTGTAGTTCCCCAATGAAGCTGGAGAAACAGTTTTGAGTAAAGTTATTGGTGAGGCCTGGCTCAGCAGCACAGTTCCAGAATACATCTGGAGGAATCACTCTTAAAAACTAAGATTAAGAATCAGGCTTTTTATTCAGGTATAACTGTAATGTTGGCATTAGAAACACCACAACTATGTAACTGAGGATGACCTTGAACTTCTGATCCTCCTGCCTCCACCTATGGAGTTCTGGGAGGCCTGTATCACCAAAGTTGGCCTACTTTTATGTGGTGCTGGGGATCAAACCCAGAGTCTTACATACCAAGCAAGTGTTCTGCCAACTAAGCTGCATACCAGCCAACCTCTCCTCTACCTTTTTCCACCTTTTTTTTTTTTTTTCCTTCAGATAGGGTCTCCTGTAGTCCAAGCTGACCTTGAACTTATAAACTTGCTGTGTAGCCAAGGATGACCTTGGATTTGTGTGTGTGTGTGTGTGTGTGTGTGTGTGTGTACATGTGTACAAGCATGTGAAAGCCAGAGTTAACTTCAGGTATCTTTCTCAATTATTCTCTACCTTAACTTTTTGAGATAAGGCTCTCCCAGTGAATGCAGCTCTCACTTACTCAGTTAGACTGGCTGGTCATGGAACTCCAGGGGGTCTTCCTGTCTCCACCTCCTCAGAGCTGAGATTATAGACATGAACTGCATGCAGTGCCTGGCTTTTTACAAGGGTGTTGGTGTTGGAACTCAGGTTCTCATACTTGCTCAGTAAGCACCTTACCTTACTCTCTGAGCCATCTCTTCTAGCTCATGGCTTGAATTTCTGATCTTCCTGCTGCATATCTCAGGTGTTGGGATTGCAGGTGTGCCACTGTGCCTGCCTGGATTCTCTTTTTTTCCTCCTTCAATAAACTTCATAATGAATTATAACATGGAAAAGTACGTATTCTGTTTGCTCAGTGCTCACAACTCCAATATTGAGATCAAAGAGATGGTATCCTTTAAAACCTTTTGCTGTCTTCTCTTGGACACCACATTTTGAAAATCATAGTTAGAATAGGTTGGGGTACACTGCTCCTGGCCATGGAAAAGGCATTATAGAAGAGGGAATGCCCCAATAAAGGGTTGGCTGTGATGTTGTGGGCAATAAACTCCTGCATTTTTGTTGCTTATCAAGGTAATGTGAATTGGCAAGGAAAGATTGTTTAAATAGACCTGTTAGATGTGAATAATTAGACTGGACTTCGGGGCAGCTGTATTAGGGCTTTCTATTTTTCAACCCATCTCTTGTAAAACATTTTTTTAATTTATTTTTTATTTTATGTGTATGAGTGTATTGCCTGTTTGTACTTAAGTGTACCTGTGTCTGCAATGCCTTCAGAGGCCAGAAGTGAGCATTGGATTCCTCTGAGCCTGGAGTTACGGACAGTTGTTAGCCACCATGTGAGTGCTGGGATCCAAGCTCAAGTCTTTTGTAAAAGCAGCCATTGCTCTTAACCACTGAGCTATCTCTCTAGCTCCTTTCAACCCATCTTTTAATTGTGTCTTTTGAGTTAGAATTTCATTATGTATTGTGGTCGCTGCTTCTTGTTACCCAGAGTGTGAAATTAAAGGAGTTAAAAATTGCATCAGCACTTACCTTGAAACTTTCCTGCCTTTAATTCTCCTAACTCTACATTAGGCATGGAAACTGGTCTTTCTCTGTGTCCAGTGGAGTGGAGGTGGGTTCTGGGGCACATCACTGAATAGTTTTGGAGAAGAATCTGTACACAACAGGAAACAGTGCTGTGATGATCACAGTTTTTGTTTTTGTTTTTGTTTTTTTATCACGGGCAGATGGCTGGGCAGGCATTTTGAGTACCAAACATTTGCTGTCTAAATGCTATTTGTGCTGTCCATTGACATAAACTTTGGGTCTTCTGTAGGACCATTCAGAACCTGGGGTTTGAGAATGGAAGCAGTAAAACAGCAGTAAACAGCTGAGAGGCAGGGAGTGTATGTAGCTCAGGGGAAGAAGGCGTTTCTGCATTTGCAAAGCCTTGGGTTCAGTCCCCTGCACCCAAGACTGGAACCTGTTGTCTCCCTTCCATTTAAGAATCAAGGGCTTCATCATCCCTCCATACTCTTGCCCCGCTCTGACATCTCCTGAGGTTCATCTGTGTTCCACATGTCCATGGTAGCTGCAGGGGTTGCAGGCAGCATCCTGAGATGCAGCTGGGCTGTGGGAGTCTAGTCAGTAAATAACAGACACTTCTAAATGTAACTTTAGGCAACTCTAAAAAAAATTGTTTCCTATAATGCATGAATGAACTTTGTGAGGGAAATAGAGAGCTCAGCTGTGAGCAAGGCTTCAAATACGGTGGATGATACTTTTAATGTGTTTTAGTATCTGAGGGCAGGGTACCTAGCATGATAATGAATGGCAAGGTGAGTTCCTAAGTGTGTAGTTCCCTTTCAGGAAGGAGCCTGGGTTGAAGAAGGGAACAGATGAGAACCCAGATCTAACACACCTTTTCTTACCTCTCATCTCAGAAAAATGGTCATGGTGATGCAGTTTTTCATTTACTCAAGAAGTTCAAAACTGATTTAAATGTAAGGATCTTTGGGATAGCAGCTTCCATTTAAGTATGGTAGCTGTGGTTTTGACACATTTCTATTATGTCAGATGTTTGAGCTGTAGAATTAAAGATTAAGGAGCAGAATAACAAGAGAGACCGAATCTTCTTTCTGTTAAGATATGATGTGAACCACGTTGTTTGGAATGAACACAATTTTGCAGCCTCTGTGGGAATGTGGCTGTAGTAAGTGAGGGGAAGGTGTGTAGTGTGAACATTCAAGTTCCCACCTGCTTGGAGCACAGACAACAGCTTGGCACAGAATCATCCTGTTTACTGCAGGCGTGTTTATGTCATGGTTTTACTGCGAGTACTGAGCGTTTATAGAGTCAGTCAGGATGTATCTTTTGGGCATCTTCCAGGTTTAAAACCTCAATGTGGTGCAAAGAATAGTAAGATCCAACTTTTATACTCTAAGGATTTATAATCTTTTTGGGATCATCAAACACAAGCTATAGCAAAATACTCATGTGTTAGGTATTAAAAGTGTGCTTAAAATTACAGAGGAATTCAAAGAACAAAGGCCTAGGTCACCAGGAAAGTCTTCATGGGAAGGAAGAATTTTGTTTAAGGAAGGAATTTTCAGGTGTATTTCCTTTAGCCAGCAGCAGCAGTATACTGGAACTTGAAAATGTGTACTTTCCAGCTCCACCCCAGAACTGTTGAATCAGAAACCCTGGGGTAGGTTCAGTAGTTGGTTATGGGCTAAAGCTTGAATATCATTTTACCAAGGAAATGGTGGCTGAAAGCTATGGTGACTGAATTTAGGGCACAGAAGAAGCATGTAAAGATGACTGATTGAAGGAAGGAGGCTCAGAGAAGGAACCAGGGTCTGGTGCTGTTTGGTTTGGTTTCTGTTGAAGAGAATTCCTTCCGAACGTGGTTAGATCCTTAGGTCATCCAAATGTCCTTTGTAAGCATATCATTTTTGCTCTTATTCTTTTTTTTTTCGGGGGGTGGGGGATAGGGTCTCCCTGTAGCCCTGACTGGCCTGGAACTCACTATATAGACCAGGCTGACCTCCACCTCAGAGATTTGCCTGCCTTTGCCTCCCAAGTGGTGGGACTAAAGGTGTGCATCACTATGCCCAACTTTTTGTTTTTGTTTTTATTTTATTTAGGTGTTTTGCCTTCATGTATGTAAGTACACGCATGTGTAATGCCTGTGGAGGCTAGAAGAGGGCATCAGATTGCCTGGAACTGGAGTTATAGACGCTTATGAGTTGCCATATGGGCTCTGGGAGCCAAACCAAGGTCCTCTGTAAGAGCAGCCAGCATTCCTAACCACTGAGCCCTCTCTTATCTTTGTTTGAAATGATTATAGTATCTGGATAAGGGATTAGATATGTATATTTATGACATTATCTGGAATTATTTGGAAAATGTAAATACCGGTTTTGTGACTGAACTGCTAGGTAAAAGTATATGTGAAATAGGTGTTGGAAAAGAATTTCACGGTAGAGCTAGAGCTGGAGGTGTGCCATATAGGAGGGCCTTAGGTTCCATCTTGACAGACCTCCCTCCTCAAAAAAAAAGTTTCATGATCTTTCTTTAGGGTCCATGTAAATATCTGGTAGAGATTGAAGTTTTAAAGCCAAAATTCACTTAAAAAAAAAAAAAAGACAGGGTCTCATGTATCTCGGGCTGGTCTCAAGCTGTTCCACCTCCAGTGTGCTGAAATTCTGGTTCTGGTTATGTGATGCTGGGGATTGAATCCAGGGCCTCATACATGCTGGGCAAGCACTCTACAAATTGAGCTACATCCTCAGCCTCCAAATTAATTTTTTATACAGAAAAGTGGGGTGTATTTCCCTAGCACTTCCATTTCATAGATTTCGGGATTTGGGCCCTTTTTAATGGGTTTCCTATGGATCTTGAAACTGTCCTTTCATTTCTCCAGTAAGTTTAGATTAAATGTCAGATGATTTGGAGACACTGTTTGGGGGCTTACTCAGCTGCTTATGCTCCAAGCTGTTCTGCCCTTTAAACTGGAATATTTCAATAGCTTTTGGACAAGTAATCTTCTGATTCTCTATTTTAAAAAAGAAAGTTATTTTAGACAGGTCAGAGGAACAAAAGAAAAACCTATGACCAGATTGTGGCCCTGCAGACAAGCTTGAAGCCCCTTCCTAGTGTAATGAATTCATTCTCTTCTAATCTGGGTCTATCTTGATGCCACCAATTTAAGCGCTTGCCATAGGTATGTTATAATCTTTATTCCTTGGGGGAGAGTGCATTGAAGATCTTGTTTAAAGTTCATTTTAAGGGAACTTTCTGTCTTAAAGTATGTAATACTGTCTTAAGGTAATTGAGGGCTGTGCCTCAGCATCATTAGTATTCTTCACATTAATGAGTGAAATACAGCTGTCCTGTAGAAAGATACATTTAAGACTAGAACCAATGAACCAACCAAGGAAGGGTTCATGAGACTTCAGTAATGGATCCATATTAGTATTTTCTTCAGCCAAATTCCAGGAAAAAGGAATTGGTGACACCATCCTTCATAGTTTTTTGGTTCTAGATTTGACCTATGTTTCAAGGACTTAGGATTTGGTTTGTTTTTGAGACAGGGTCTCCCTGTAGATCCAGCTATCCTGGAACTTGTGGTATATACCAGACTAGCCTCCATCTCACAGAGATTGCCTCCGGAGTGCTGGTATTAAAGGCATGAGCCACCACATCTGGCCGAGTTAGGATTTTTATTGTAAAAGTAAAACATTTTCTCCCTGGACCCACAGAATCATAAAGATCTCATAGCATTATTCTAATGTACAGATGATTTTTGTTGTCAGAAGCCAAAATGAACTGCTTTCCTTCTAGGGGCTGCCAATTCAAGGGCTTTCTCAGTTTGAATAGGCCCAGGATGTCAGTGCAAAAGTTTTGAGGGTTTTCTGGCTCTGTAGTATCAGTGTCTCTTCAGTATCATTACTGACTTTTTACTCTTATTAAGGCAAGAGTGGGCCCCTACTCTGCTTCCCACCTCTCCCCACCTTACATACTAAGACCTATGTTTTGGCCGTTGGGAGCAAATATCCTCACTTGCTATGGATAGAGTTTTGCAAGGTCGCAGAGTAAGAACTGTCAGCTGACACTTGCTCACATGAGAACTATTAAGAGGGTGGTGTGGCCAATGTCAGAATAACCTTGCAGCTGAAGGCAAGTCACTGCATTTGCCCAGAGCCATATGAGTAGGTCTTGTGACTAATTAAGTGAGGACTACATAAACTCCAGCTAGTTAGCGCAGATAGCATGAATCAATCCAAACTGCTGGACCTGTTGAGTGTACTAGAGAACAAGTGTAGGAAAAGTAGGGAGAGATTTGTACTTGTCTGTATTTATTATGGGTCTGTCGAGAGCAGGTTTTTATAATGTAATAGATACATCCAACTTCTGAAAATCATCCAGGGCTTCATTTACATAAGGAATGAATGTTCCTGTTTTTTTTTAAGCTTCTAAAAGAGGAAATTAGTTTCTTGCCAAATAGCTTGTCTCATATTGAACAGGGAGTGAGATGGTTGCTTAGACAAGAACTGCTGGTCACTACAGAGTATACCTCAAATAACAAAGAAACTTCAAGACTGGGTCCTAGTCTACATTGATGATCAGGATAAATGGAAGCGCATTAAGCCACTCGGGAGATGTGTGGTGGCACAGCGAAAACCACAAATCGGCCAGCGGGCCAGCAGGAGTCTGCCAGATGTGTGAGTGATGCCGTTTCTGGTTCTGGAAGGATTTACAAGACAGTTTTATGTGCAAAGATTCCAAAGTGTGCCCGAATAGGAAGGGGCACCTCTCCTGTGGAACTCAGCAACAGGTTTGAAATTTTAGTTTTGTTTTAGACTCTCAGGGAAATGGCTAACTCACTGGATACCAATGAGTTGTATTGATTTGAAATGGTTTTCAAGAATGCTTTAAGTAGGAGAAAAGTGATTCCTTGTGGTCTGTAGAAACAGTCCTTTCCTCTACAGGAAAGGTATGGGCATGGGTATTTTTAGTTAGGATTCTGGCACCATATACCTTCTTAATTTTTCATTACCTCCCCTGGAGCCAATTTGTTAGAAATAGTCGAATCCTTGTCCTTTGGAAGCTTGAACAGCGCTACTTGCATTTATGAGGCAAAAGTTAAAGCTCTGGAGTACCAGCACAGGTAGAAGATGGGACAAGGACCAGGGCGCTGGCTTTTGGCCAGGTGTGTAGATTGTAGCTTTCCTGAGGAGACAGATGCTGAAGGAGAACCCAGGTTTGCTCTCGAAGATGGCGTTTCATGAGAAGGACATACTCTGATTTTACTAGCAAGCTTATCCATAAAGAATATGATCCTACTTGCTCTGTCTTTTAAAGTTATTTCATCTACTTTGGAAGAACTAATTGTACTTGTGGACCTTAATTCAAATGCTGTTTGTGAGAAATTTTATTGTATATTAAAAAACAAAGGATAAAGCCCAAAGAAACAAACTACAGACTCTCTGAAAACTGCATCTCATTCCAAAATTTTATGTTGAAAGCCAGAGGTTAAGCTCCAATTTTAACTTGAATTTTTAATTGAAAATTTCACACAATCAGCATGTTTCATAAACTGTTTATCCTGTTATTGGCTTAGTTAAAAAAAAATAAAGATACAGGGTTTTTTCTTTTTTTTTTCTTTTTTTTTTAATCTTTTTGAGACAGGGTCTCCCTGTAGACCCAGCTGCCCTAGAACTCAGAGTGTAGACCAGGCTGGCCTTGAATTTACAGATACTCCTGCCTCTGCCTCCTGAGTGCTGGGATTAACACCTGGCTGTTTGACTTGTTTTGAGACAGGGTCTTACTGTATGGCCCTAGCTAGACTTATGGGTGTTTACTATGTAACTTGCTCAGCTAGAATATAGTTTCTGTTATATTAAAAAAACTTTGTCTAAATAAAACTTAATAAAATGGTAAGTAGCCTACTGCCCAGTAAGAGCTCTGTAGATTGGAGAGCTGGGGAGAAGTGGCACGTGCTGGCTCCAGTGCTGCCCTCTAAGTTGAAGAGATCTGTTTGTAGAGCAAGAGGTAATGAATGAGGTGGTTCATTAGAAAAGATGGAAGTGTTCAGAAGGATTTCACTTTTATAATGTGTGTTCTTATCTGCTTACCAAGAAAGACAGTGAGAGTGGGAGTGGCACTCAGTGAGAGTAGGAGTAGCACTCTGCTACCTGGGGCCGTGACCATGGCTGTGACGCATAGCTTTTCTGAGTCTCGCTTTGTGATATGCTTAGATTATGTGAAAAATTCTTCCTTTGGGGTTCTAAGATGCAGTATCAGAGCGTTTGTACTCTATTTTTGTTCTTTTATGGAATTCCAGATCCCCAAGTACTTATTTGGGATGACTATGCACATAAAATAATAACTTGGACTGTGTCAGTTTCTTTAAAACTTGTAAAAATTTTTTTGTATGCGTCAGTACTTTTCAAACCTTTCAGTGAAATTGCTGTTTCAGCATGGTTTTAAGTTTTCACTTAACTACTGCTTTAAATATAATAGAACATTTTCAGGCCCGTTTCTCCCTTTAACTTCTTTAGATTTTCATCCCTAATCTTTTGTTTTTGAATTTTCAACAATTTTGACATGTTTTCTTTTTTTTTTTAATGGTGAAAAAGTATATATTTAGCATTAGCTAGCTGGCTGGACTCAGTTAATTCAGGTTTATTTGGCGGCATCCAAAGCATCTTAACCAGGAGCCGTTTGAACATAGGTCTTTTCTCTGCCTGCCTGCCTGCTCAGATGTACACTTTAGTCACATCGGTGTCAAGCTACTTCACAGCCTGCTTGATCTGGCGCTTGTTGGCCTTGACCTCCACAGTGAGCACAAATGTGTGTACTTCATGACTGACTCAGTAATCATAGCAGTCAAGCTTGTTTTCTTCTAGGGGTGTTCATCCAGGGGTATTTGGGCTGCCTCCAGAGCGCAAATGTCTTGGCCCTCTGGAAGATGTATTTTTGGAATTAACTACAGATCAGACCAGTTTCTTCACTGACTCTCTTCCTTTTCCAACAGTCTAAAAATTGGTGGACTGGTGAAATGGCTCAGTGGAAAAAAGGTACTTGTTGCCAAGCCTGATGACCTGAGTTCAATCCCCAGGATCTGTGTGGTGGAAAGAGAGAACTGGCTCCCACAAGTTGTCTTCTGACTGCCACATGTGTACATGCACCACACATACACATAAATAAATAAGTAAATGAGTGAATGAATGTAAAAATATATAGATATATATTTTTTACTTATCCTAGTATTGTGCTGGTTTCCAGAATGCTTTTAGTATTCAGGCTAAGTTCAAGGGTAGTTGTGAATTATTGACAGGAGATTACATAGTTAGGATATGGCTCTAAAGTGATCACAAGTTATCTGTTTGCTCAAGTCATGTGGTAGTCAGAGAGATGTCCAACTTTTTTTTTTTTTTTTTTTGAAACAGGGTCTCACAGTCTATCCCTGGCTGGCCTGAAACTCACAGAGATCTGCCTGGCTCTGCCTCCTGTGATTAGAGACGTACACCACCAGGACCAATCTCCAACTTTCTTTTTGTTCTTAAATTGGTAGTTTTAGATCTTAGTTGAGTGTATATATAAACAGATTTTTTGTTGTTGTTTTTTATTTTTTGACTTCTCGTTTTCTAGTTATACAAAGAAGAAGAGAAGGATCCCTAAAAACAGTAGTCATGTAATATAAGATTACCATAGTGACTGCCAGTGCAGACAGACAGCCCAGTGCAAACAGACAGTCCTGTGGAGAAAGAAGCATTTTGATTATCTCCTTGTGGTTCATAGAAGTTGTGCACTGTATCTTTACTTCCATATCCCTTTGCTTCTATGACACAGTTCAAAGAATTCCTGAATCAATAATAACAAAAATTCATTTTCAGTTGTTTGTCAAGAGAGAATTCCTTGCTAAAACTCAGTTGAAATCTGGTAATTTAAAAATATTTGTTATTTTTATTTTATGTGTATGAGTGTATTACCTGCATGTATATAAGTGCACCCCTATTGTGCAATGCCCATGGAGGTCCGAAGAGGGCATTGGATCCCCTGGAATTGGAGTTCTAGACAGTTTGTTAGCCAGCATGTGGGTACTGAGAAACAAACTTGGGTCCTTTGCAAGAGCAGCCAGTGTTCTTAACCACTGAGCCATCTCTCCAGCCCCCAAATCTGGTAATTTTTAAATATGATGGGTATGTGATATGAATTTTCCAAATAATTTCTTCTAACCCCTTTCTTAAAATCTAGATTATAGCAAAGTTGCTACGACTTTTTGCTTTTTTACATTTTCTTGGAAAAACTGGATAAGGCCAGAGGGTTGTCTTGGTAGTATTTGCCAAAGGTTGTATGAAACGTTCTTTCTCTAATGTTAGAGAAACGCCAGCTTCCTTGCTGTTAGTGCAAAGAGGAACTGAAACAAGCACTTCAGAGTCAATTGCGCTTAACAGTTTCGTATCTTGAAATTTGAGTTCAGAAGAAATTGTGCTGTTTTAGAGCTCCTGGCTGGGTGGGGGCTGGGGTGGAACTCAGACATGAAGCTGGTGCTGAGCATGGGCTATGCCGGGGGTTCTGTCTCCAGCACCCACGGAAATCACCAGCACAGAGGGGAGAGAGGAGTCACTGAGTGAAGATAGCTGACTTACGTTCAGTTTTATAAGGAAAATCCTTAGATTGTCTGAAGGAGTCACTTAACAAGAAAGTAAATAGAGAAACCAGATGTATTCTCCCTTAGTGAACTCATGGGATAAGATGACCATGATTTTGCTACCAGTTTTTATTTATGGCAGCTAGGATTACTGAGTGGGGAATGTAAAACTAGTCACGGATTTAGACAGAGATGCTAAGGTAAGAAAGAAATAATTCTGAAGATTTTAGTAAAAGGTCATCACAAGATGGCGTAAGTGCACGTTCCAGGTGTGGGAATTGCTTTTCACTGTGTTCTGCACACAGAAACTGTGAAAATCATTCTGCTGAGTAGAAAACGTGTCTGTTAGACAGGTTGAGTAAAGTAGGCAGGGAAAAGCAAAACACAAACTCCAACCAAACAGCAGTCAGCTGATTATCTTGTGCTTATGACAAACTTCACAAGCTTGCTGGGTGTGACTCTTTCAGAGAGCACCAGTGTCATAAGTTCTGCCCTTCCTGCATTCCTTCCCTTTTCTCTGATTTTATATGCAATAAGGACTTTTCTTTCACTTGTCAGTAGAGTCAGTTCCCATTGATTGACGGTGATGATTTGGAGATGAAATGTGAGATTTGGTGAATGAAGGAACACAGTGGTAATTTACATTGTAGCAGTTTCATGTCTGATTAGTTTTCAAGCTCTTTCATCCTTTCTCTCTGAGGACACATTTGTTACCAGACATGAATCAGAGAGGTGCAAATACAGGGGATTTTCACAGAAGCTGACAACTGACCTAAGCTTTTGTCTGGATCTTATTTTGGTAAGCACTGATAACAGGAGGGTAAAGTACTTGTTATTAGTCACCATAACTAATAGAGTCCAGAGTGATGGTGTACCAGACAGAAGGTGAGATTACTTCATAACAGCTTCTGTAGCATTTCCCCCCAAGTTCCTACTCAGTCTTGTGCTGAACTGGGATGCCTGCTGGACTGCTCCCCAGTTCCTATTCTCACTACTGTTCTGAGTCAGGCTCTGGCTTAAGCTTCATCCTTTTATTGTTCCAGTAACAAAGGCTGGATAATACTGAACAGTGATGTAGCAAGCCCTGGTCAGGAGAGTGGTAACTTGTGACCTGTCTCAGAGTGTAGTAGAACTCCCAACCCTATCATAACCAGTGGAATCCAGCCTGGGGCGGTTGAAGCATTGAGAAACATTGAGTTCTTCCCTCTGTGGAGTCCCAAGAGGATGTTTGAGGATCAGGTATAAATCCATTCAGGAACCTTTATATCTTGAAGGATTTAGTTCTTTATCTGTATAGAAAGATTTAAAAAAAAATAATTTATTATTGTTTTTAGATAGGGCCTTACTATCTAAAGGCTGTGTGGGCCTGGAGCTTGCTATGTAGACCAGACTGGCCTCCAACTCACAAGAGATCTGCCTGCCACTGCCTCCCAGTGCTGGGATCAAAGGCATGTACCACCACACCTGGTTATATTATTTTTTAAAGAAGGAAGTAGAAACAAAGAGTAAAGAGAGAGATGGCAAAAGGCCCCAAAGACAGTAAATTCCATTAAGGCAAAGAAGCCCCTGCCCCCATCATAAAACCAAAGTAGAAAAGATTCACAAATAAAGATCCTTCTGTAAGGAACATTAAATATTAGTCTTTTCTTTCAAACACTTTAAAACTTGGATCTTTTAATACCATCATATCCTGTAAGACTTGTTTAAGGAAAGGCCATTCCCAAACCTGATGGCCTGGGGTATTGGAGCCCTTCCCCTTTTCTTTGTGGTGATTCTTTTTAAACTAGCCAACTGGGAAAAACCAGCCAATGGGGAAAAGACATAGCACTCTTGCATTAGGGATTAAAAACCTATCAAGTTCTGTGTGCTTGCTGGATCTGACTGACCACAAAATGCACCCTTTTGCAAAAGTTAAATCTGTGGACTTACTTTTGCTTTGTCTCTGTGTTCTTTGTGTGGTATTGGTGGGGTCTTTGAACCTCAGATTTTATTTCTAGCAGTTCCAATGTCATCAGTTTAGAGTTGAAATTTTTGTTTTTTAATGCCAGGTGTATAATCCCAGCATTCAAAGTACTGAGGCAAGAGGATCAGCAAGAGTTCAAAGCCACCAGAATGAGACTCAATGTCATTCTCAAAAAACGACAGTGATTTTTAGTCACATCTGGTCCCTAAAGATCTGAAAACAAAACAAAACAAAAACTTTCTACTGAGCTTAATGGGTTAAAAGACACAAAATTGGGGTGGGTAGGGAATTGGGGGTGGATTTGAGAGGAGATGGAGAGGAGTTTGAGTATAATCAAAATCTATTGTATGAAATTCTAAAATAATAAAACTAATAGCTGGATGTGATGGCATATACTTTTAAACCCAGCACTCAGGAGGTGGAGGCAGAGGCAGAGGCAGAGGCAGAGGCAGAGGCAGAGGCAGAGGCAGGTGGATCTCTGTGAATTCGAGGCCAGCCCAGTCTACATAGCGATTTCTTGGCCAATTGTGGCTATAGGGAGACCCTGTCTCAACCCCCCCCCCCAAAATAGGGTGGGTTAGAATAGTAGTTCCCAAATATATATATTTTAAAAAACAAAACAAAAAACTTCCTGATTCAGTAGTTGAGGCCTACTGAATCAAATTCCTGGAATTGGGCCCTGTGAGTCTTTGTTGGTTAATATGCACACAGATGAGTGTGAAAGTGTGCACACATATGTGTGGACACATAAAGCTGGGGGAATGCTAATGATGAGCCAGGCCTGGGAACCAGAGGATAGTTATTTTTGGAGGTTCTTTCCAGCTCTAACTTTCTGATTGTCAGTAGAGAGATGGGGAGACTTGACTGAGGTCATCAAGGGAGTCAGAACTATCCCAGTGGTAATCTTTTTCCATGTGAGGAAGCTGGCCATGTACATATTTGAGACAATACAATCTCAAAAGTGTAAACAGCAGTTAAGGAGATCTTAAGGCAGAAACTTGCCTAGTGTGCATCCTAAAAAGAAAAATGTTGCCTGCATTCAAAGATGATTTGGATTCAGAAAGTAAAATGTCCTGTAGGACTGTGTTGTGCTATTAATAGCACTAGCACCTATGTTCTTTGATGAGACAGGAGGGGGAAACTGCCTGTCCCCCATTACTCCTACTAGTCATTGCCTGATGTCAAGAGTCATCACTGCACCCTCCTTTGTACTTAAGCATTGTATATTAACTGATACCCTAGTTTGAACTTTTTTAAAAAAATATATTTTTAATTGATTTTTACACAACATCTTAGTCCTCTTAATACCCCCTTTCCCATTGGCACCCTCCCATGCCCCCCCCCCTAATTTCAGGCATTCTGTCATTTACATTAAGTTTATTGAGTCAAGTTTGTGTCCTCTGGCATCCCTCAGTGTAGGTTCATTCACTGGGGTCTAGTCAGCTTATCCAGAGTCACTCTTTTAAAGAACAGCTCTTCCTCACCCAGTAGGAATCAGCTGCCCAATAGTTCTTTGGCTAAGATTGGAGCCTGCTGCCCATTTCCTAGATCTATGCTAGATTTTTGCCTGCTTGAGTTTGCATGGGTCTTATGCATTGCTGTAAATAAGTTCATATGAACAAGGTCCGAGGAGCCTGTACGACTGCTTCCATATGGTCATGCACCTCCTCCCCATTTTTTATGAGAATTGTTTCCTCTATGCGGAGCCAGGACCATCCAAGCACATTCAGGTGTTTTGTAGAGCAGTATGTGAAGACTAACCCTCTCATCCCAGCTGGAAGCGTAGAACTCCATGGAAGGACACTTGGAATTCTGTTGACCAGGAACAGACTTGAAGGCTACATCCAAAGCTCAAATCATGTGTCCTTATTTTTCATCACCTATAATCATCTAGGAGACTGTAATATGCTGAAATGATCTTCAGAGAACGGTCCTATCATGTTTTAAAACTAGTATTTCTAGTTTTAAACTTTCTTGAAAGCTCCCATAAGAATTGAAACTTAAAACATTGGTTTTCCATTTTAAGTAGGCTGTTTTTAGAGCAGTTTTAGGCTTAGCAACATCAAGCAGAACATACATGTTCCACTAATAGTTTGTAGTCATACATCCACCATTTATAGAGACGCTTCACTACCCTAGGAATCTGCTTTGTCTGTATCTTTCTTCTCTCTTAAATCCCAACAACCATCTTTTTCAGAATGTCATTTGATTAGAACCATACAATGCGTGGCCCTTTACGAGTGAATTCTTTCACTTAGCATATTAAGGCCAATCCACGTCTACTCAGGGCTTGAAAACTTTTTAATTCCAAATGAAATGATTTGTTGATTATTTTGTTACCCAATGAAAAACAACTTGGTTGTTTCCAAGTTTTGGCAGTTTATCAATAAATCTGTTCTAAACATCTGTGGGCAGAGTTTTGTATGTGTATATATTTTCGTCTCTTTTGGTTAAATATCAAGAAAGTAACCGTTAGATCGTAAAAAAAGAGAGTATCTTCAGTTTGGTAAGAAAATGTCAGACTGTCTTTTAAAGTGGTTGTATGACTAGCAGTGAATGGAAACCAGCATTTGGATGGTCTGTGTTCTAGACTTTGCTTACTGTAACAGATGCGTAGTTGGTACCTCACTATTTTTCTTATGCGGATTTTTTTGTGCTTTTTGTTTAGTTTTGTTGAGACAGGGTCTTACCATGTAGCCCTGGCTGGCCTGGAACTCACTGTGTAGACCAGGCTGACCTTGAACTTGCAGTGATCCATCTGCCTCTTAGCTACCATGCCTGACTGATTTGCATTTTTCTAAGGGCATATAATGTGGAGCATTTTTTCACATGTTCTCTTGCTGTCTGTATCCTCTTTCCTTAGGTACCTACTCACTTCTCGTGTCCATTTCTGAAGTCATGCTTGCTTTCTTGTTATTAAGTTTTAAGACTTCTTTATTTTGAATAAGTCCTTTATTACATATGTCTTTTGCAAACATTTTCTCAATCTGTGACTTGTCTTCCTAGTCTCTTGACAATAAGTCTTACTTACCAATAATTTGTTTTGTGGATCATGTCCTTGATGTTATGTATAAAAATGGCACCATTCCCCAAAGGTGTCTAATGCTTTCTCTTGTACAGGCTTTGTTCTTTTTCTTTTGAGTCTCATTCTACAGCCCAAGCTGGTCTATATATAGCTCTGGCTGACCTCAAACTTGAGATTATCCTCCTGCCTCAGTTTCTGTAGTGCTGGAATTATAAGCATGAGCCACCACACCCAGCTGAGTTACAGGGTTTTGCATTTTTAAAAATATTTTTATTTTTATTTTATGTGTATTCATGTATTGCCTGTATGTAGGTAAGAGCACCCATGTTGTGCAATGCCTGCGGAGGACAGAAGAAGAATTCAGATCCTCTGGAACTGGAGTTACAGACAGTTGTTAGCTACCATGTGGGTGCTGGTATTCAAACTTGGGTCTTCTGCAAGAACAACCGTTGAGCCATCTCTCCAGCCCCAGGGTTTTGCATTTTACGTTTGGGTTTGTGATTCATTTTATCTTTGTAACAAGTGTAGAGTCTGTGTATATATTCATATTTTTGCAGTAGATGTCCAGTTGTTCCAAGGCCACTTGTGAAAGCTTGATTTCTTTCTGTTTTTTGCTGATCCACATTTTTTTCAATTTTTCAACAGGTGTATATTTGTGTGTGTGTGTGTGTGTGTGTGTGTGTGTGTGTGTGTGTGTGTGTGTGTGTGTAGGTCATAGGACAACATGTGGAAGTTGGTTCTTTCTTCCATCATGTGGGTTCCAGCAATTGAACTCAGGTCATCGGGCTAGAGACAAGTGCATTGACCCAATGACTATCTCTAAAATACAGGTGTGTATTTTAGAACTCATCCCAGCACACTGACTGTGTTTATACCAGGCTACCTACTTCCCCCTTTTCTTCTTGATATTTCTCCATTTTTGTGGGAGAGCTTTATGTTAATTTGAAAAATTATCTTAACTATATTTTGAAAATTAGGTATTTTTCTCAATATCAAAATGATACCATTTTATTATAAAACATCTGGAAAATGCAAACAAAAACACTAGTCATCCATGCCACTTTGTACCTATGGCCATATCTTGCCATGCCAGTCACTACTGCGGTTCACAGGGATCATAGCTCAGTGAGACTGTTGATGATTTCTTTTCCCTCAGCAGTAGGCTTAGCACCTTCCAATACTATGAGAGCTAGCCAGCAGTAAGAGGCTTCCTGGTCAGTACCAACTGATACCTCCATGTCCTGTGACAGTGTGTGTGGTGTCTTCAGCAATAGGGTCTTAACCATCAAGGTCTGGTGGACAATCAAAGAGCAGTGGCAATGGATGTAAGGGCACTCTGGCTATGACATCTATCATCCCTTTGATCACCAGGGTTGATTTTGCTGATCCCCTGCTAGAACTCCCAAACAAGCTCTCAAGAGCAATGGCAATATCCTATATTGTTTGGGAGTGGGGTATCTGCCCGACACGTGTGACTAACGACTTCATGGGAGGTATCCCACACCTGGCACTGGGTTTTTTATTTGTCAATCTGTGGCTTCTGAGATGAGCATAATCATATATATATATATATATATATATATATATTAAACATTTTATATGAAAAATATGGCACTTATAAAATATTAGACTTCTATATGACTTTTCAAGCATCCTTAATGATAGTTGTCCCTCCTCCAACCTCCTTCTCTGCCCCACACTCCCACCCCTCTCCCCGCCGAAACCTCCCTCCCCATCATTTCTTTTTCCTCCTTGATGCCACCTATGTTTATTTCCTCTTCTCACCAATAGTGCTTTTTCTGGTTTCCTGCATTCTATAGACACTTTAAATTAAATACACAAATCTAAATATGCAGTGCTAGGTCCACATATTTGTGAGAACACTGATGTGTATCTTTCTTGGTTACCTCACTCAGTATAATGTTTTTCAGCACCGCTGTTGCTGCTCCTTCTTCTCTTCTTTTCTAGAACTCACTATGCAGACCAGGCTGGCCTTGACCTCACAGAGATCTAGCCTCCGCCTCCCAAGTACTAGGATTAAAGGCATGCACCACCATGTTTGGCTCATTTTTCTTCATAGCTGAATAAAATTCAATGTATATAGGTGTCACATTTTCATTATCCATTCATCAGTAGTTGATGGGCATCTAGGCTATTTCCTTGTCCTAGCTATTATGAACAGAGAAGCTATGAACATGAATGAACATGTGTCTCTGTAATAGGTATACAGTTCTTTGGGTATATTCCCAGGAATGGTATAGTTGGGCCATATGGTAGATCTAGTTCTGGTTTTCTGAGGAACGTTCACACTGATTTCCATAGTGGCTTTGCCAGTTTTCACTCCCACCAATGGTGCATTGAGGGCTCCGCATCCCCTACATCCTTGCCAGCGTTTGTTGCTTTGTTTCCTTATCTTAGCCATTCTGATTGGGGTAAGATGAAATCTCAAAGTAGTTTTAATTTTCATCTTCCTGATAACTAAGGATGGTGAACACTTTCAAAATGTTTCTTAGCCATTTGTATTTCTTCTTCTGATAACTGTTCAGTTTCATAGCCCACTTCTTTTGCAGTGCAGAACCTTTTAATTTTATGAAGTCCCACTTGCTGATTATTGATCTTATTTCCTGGTGACTGGAGACCTATTTTGAAAGTCCTGACCTGAGCCTATATCTTGATGTCTACTCCCTACTCTTTCTTCTAGAAGTTTCAATGTCAAGTTTCACATTGAAAGCTTTAATTCATTTGGGATTAATTTGTATGTAGGCTGAGAGAGAAATATCAAGCTTCATTCTTCTACTTGGAGGTACCTAGTTCTCCTGACATCATTTATTGAAGATGCTGCCTTTTCTCCAATGTGTATTTTTGGTATCTGTGTCAAAAATCAAGTAACTTCGGGTACAGGGATTTACATCTGAGGCCTCGGTTGTCCTTTTATTGTCATTGTGTCTGTTTCTGTGCCAGTACCATGCTAGTTTTACTACTGGGTTTTACTGCTGTAGTGTAACTTGAAATCAGATATGGTAATCCCGCCAGCAGTCTTTATTGTTCAAGATTGTTTTGGCTATGTGAGGTCTTTTGTGCTTCAACATGAATTTTAAGATTTATTTCAATTTCTTTGAGGAATTGTCTTAGAATTTTCATGGAGATTGTATTTTGTCTCTAGATTGCTTTTAGTAGAATGGCCATTTTCACAATATTTATCGTACCAATCCATGTACATGGGAGATCTTTCCATCTTCTGGTGTCCTCAGTTTCTTTGCTCAGTGTTTTAAAGTTTTTGTTGTGTGTAAATTTTTTTAAGGCTATTGTGAATGGCATTGTTTCCTTGATTTCTTTTTCAGCCTGTTTGTCTTTGGTGTATAGGAATGCTATTGATTTTTGGCACATTAATTTTGAAACCTGCCACTTTGCTGAAAATGTTTATCAGCTCTAGTTTTGTGGTGGAGTCTTTGGGATCGCTTATGCATGGAACGCATCATCTGTAAATAGGGATGCATTGAACCTTTTTGTCTATTGTCTTGCTACTCTAGCTAGGACTTCAAGCCCTGTACTGAATAAAAGTATCTAGTTGCTGATTTTAGTGTGACTGCTTCAAGTCTTTCTCCATTTAACATAATAGTGGCTTTTAGCTTGTCATAGATAGCTTTTATTATGTTGAGATCTGTTCCTGCCATCTCTAGTCTTTTCAGGATTTTTATCCTGAAGACATGTTGGATTCTTTTCAAAGGCCTTTGCTGCATCAATTGAAATCATCGTGTGATTTCTGTCCATGAGTCCATTTATGTGATGATTATATTTATTGATTTATATATGTTGAACCATCCCTGTGTCCCTGGAATGGAGCTAACTTGATTTTTTTTTTTTGAGGGTCTCCCTGTAGCCCCAGCTGGCCTGGAACTTGCTATGTAGACCAGGCTGGCCTCGATCTCACAGAGATCCACCTGCCTCTGTCTCCTTAGTCCTGGGGCTAAAGGCATGTGCCACAACACCTGGCAGTCAACTTGATCTTAAATAATATAGCTTTTAAAGATTTATTTTTAGTACTATTTTTAATTATGTGTGTATATGTGTTATGTGTGTGTATGTGTTATGTGTGTGTATGTGTGTGGGTATGTGCACATGAGTGCAGGTGCCCATGGAGCCAGAGGCACAGGATCTGCTTGGAGCTAGAGTTAGTAGGCAGTTGTGAGCCACCCAACACAAGTTCAGGGAACTGAATGTGGGTTTTCTGCAAGAGCATTACATACTTTTAACCACTGAACCAGCCCCTTCAGTAATATTTTAATTGGCACATATTAATTCTACATGGTACTGGGTTTCATAAGGATATTTTCATGCCAGTACATGGTGTACTCTTGAGCATGTCGTCCTTAACTCCCTGCCCTTCTCTCACCTCCAGTTAGTCTCTTTTCTTACCCTAGATGGTGTTTCTTCTTTTATGTCATATATGTATGCATGATTTTATGTATCTATATAAAATTTTTGATACACAAATGAGATGATATGGCATTTGTCTTTTGGATACTCTATTAATTTGCTTAATATTATCTCGCCTACATCCATTTTCCTGCAAACAATATGGCTTTGTTTCTCTTTATGACTGAAAAATTACATATGTGATACTTTGATCTATGTATATATTATTTAAATAAGCTAACATAGCTATCTAAAATGTTTCTGAAACCAATTTTTACTGACTTTATAGTATCTTGAATGGATGGCTTCAGAAACCTAGGTTACAGTCAGCCAATGAGTAGGTAGTTTGCAGTTTTGATAATTTTTGCTTAAATTTCTGAGATTTTTCTTGCAGAAAAAGACTAATTTTCCTTCCCCAATGGAATTTGAAAATTGAGAGGTAGAAAGTGGTCAGGCAGATAGAACCAAGAAATTGGTATTTCAAGAAGTGTGTGGTGAGAAGACGCCATACCAGGACACCCACGTATAGTATGGGGGCTTGCCTTTCTTGTAAGATGCTATCAAGGACTCAAAATCAGACAGGCAAGATGGCAAGGAATAAAAGGAAATTTATCCATTAGAATTCATTCTTCCCTGGGAGGAAGCAAGTCTAGGTGAAGAGCAAGTGGAGGCATTGCACTAACTATAACTGTCCCTTTATTTCAAAACCTGAAGCTAGGTAAAGAAACCTCCAACTCTTAATATCTTTTATAAGTAAAACAGTGGCTTGAGTGATATAAATAGGAGGCTTTTAACATTATCTTTTCAGTCTGTCTTCAGAGATAATATGTTCACTTGGTTCAACAGTAAAACTATATGACAAGGTACGTATTTGAATCATGTCTCCCTTTCCTTTGTTTTGTCCTTTAGAAAATTAATTTCATTGGTTTCTTATATGTTACATTAATAGTTCTTTCATTAAATGAAAGTTTATTTTTCTCCAGGTAATTTTTCTTTTATTTGAAAATAAGCAAATACAAATCTGTACCTTTTCTTCTAAACCCAAAGTAGCATGATTATACAACAGTAATTTCTTTTGTTTTTGACTTACACAGTTTACAAAAGAAGAGACAGATGACAACATGTTAAATCTTGTTTTTAAATCATACACCTATTAGACTGACAAAAATTCAGTCAGTATAATCTGGAAGTCTTACAGATCGCACTCTTTCCCTCTTTTTAACAACTGTTTGGTATTTTGTTGTGTGAATATAGAAGTGACTTAGTTTCCACTATGACTCCTTTGCAGCTGTTTCATTCTTCTGTTTTTGGTTTTTTTTTTTTTTTTTTTTTTTTTTTTTTTGAGGCAGGGTCCTCCTGTAGCCCCAGCTGGCCTGGAACTCACTATGTAGACCAGGTTGGCCTTGAACTCACAGAGATCCTGCCTCTGCCTCCGGAGCACTGGGACTAAAGGTGTGCGCCACCACGCCCGGCTTTCATTCTTCTATTTTTACCAGATAACACTGCAATCACGTGTTTCTGTTTAGCTCCAGAAGTGGGATTGTATAGGTCCAAGGTTAAATATGATTTTGATGGCTGTAACAAATTGCTTTGTGTATGTGATCATAACATTTTACATCTCTTATTATATTTTACTAGTGTGATCTGCCTATCTTCTGAATTTTTGTCAGTCTAATAGGCGTATGACTTAAAAACATGTTTTCATCTGTCTCTTTTTTTGTAAACTGCGTGTGTCCTTTACCGGCTTTACTATTGTTTTACAGATCTTGGAAACTGGTTTCTAGTTGTTTAATAAGATTAGTCCTTCATGATGTAAACTGTTAATTTTTGTGAACTTTTAAAAAAGCTCTTGATACATATCTGTTTCTAAAAATAGTTTTAAAACATATTTGAAGTTATATTACACACATGGTTCTTCTGCTTTTCAGTCTTATCATAAAGCAGCTTCTTTTTATTTACTTAATTTATGTATATATTTTGGTATTTTTGAGCTGGGTTCAATATGTGCCCCAGGCTTGCTTCAAAATCACTCAAACTTGGAATGATTTCTTTCTCTTTTTCTGTGTGTGTGTGTGTGTGTGTGTGTATTGGAGACAGGGTTTCACTGTATAGTTCTGGCTGGCCTGGAACTCACTGTGTAGACCAGGCTGGCCTTGAACTCACAGAGATTGTGTGCTTCTGCCTCCTGAGTGCTGGGACTAAAAGCTTGTGCCACCACACCCTTCTTATTTTTAAAATGGAGCAGAATTTTACTCCCCAGAAGGGAAGGTAGAGGGCATTGCGTCAATGGCCCTTGGCTTTAAGGAGATTGATTAATGGAGTTTCAAAGCATAAAATTTGGTATGTAGAGACCTGACTTTGTTGCTTATTATCTTATAACCTTGTACAGTCTAACCTCTGAGTAAAACATTATATAATATAGGCTCCTACAGGACATTGGTGAAGGTCAGCTCAGATAAAGTCTGTAAAAATGTTAGGCAGTTTTTCTCTGCATGTTCCATGCACCTCTGATTGTTAGCCTTCCTCTGTCTATAAACCTTCCAAAGCTGGTATCTCTAGGCTCTATGAGAATTATGCAATAAAATGGAATTTATTTAATGTGATGGAAATTCATTTAATAGCAATAGCAAACTGAATCTATATTTAGATTTAATAAATGTGAAGGATTGTTGTTTTAGGGGGAAATTTTCTCCTATCCCTGAGGAAGGCAGAGGATAGAGAAACAGAAAAATGTATTTGAATACTCAGAAGAAAGTCCAATAAATGGCAGTAAGGCCAACCTTCATATTTGAAAATTGAATCTGAATGCCTTGAATTTACTGAAGTAGTTTTCATGCAACTCACCTGGGTATTTGTCTTAAAGCAGTAATAGATTCTTTGGTCGATTAAAAATAAAACAGAGTGAGTATACCTGTTTTAGTGCCCATGTTTGTTATTTTAAGTTCTTTAAGAGATAGTATAGTCACATGGTTTAATACCTGGGGGCCACAAACTCATGGTAAGATGTTTCGAGTAGACTTGCTGTGTGTCTGACTCTGAGCTAAGTACTTTGTAGAGCACAGGGAAAGGCTCAGATGTTAAGAATATACAGTGAGAATCATTCCTTTTCTTTCTCTTCTTCAATAATCAGTTTCTATGCCAGTGGGAACTAGTGTTGCAAACTCATTGTGTATCTTTCTAGAGCCATTCAACCTTGTATAATCCAGAGACACCCCTCTCCCATTTTTTCTTTTTCTAGATTATAGCGTTTATGCTTTTATTACTTTTATTATTTTTATTTTATGTGTATGAGTGTATTGCCTGCATGCATTGCACTTGTGTTGTGCAATGCCTGTGAAGGTCAGAAGAGGGCATCAAATCTCCTGAAGCTGGAGATTGGGACAGTTGTTAGCTGCCATGTGGGTACTGGGAACCGAACCCAGGTCTTCTGCAAGAGCAGCCAGTGCTCTTAACCACTGATCCATCTCTCTAGCCCATTTATTCTTTATTTGTTTTTTTTCAGTGCTGAGATTTGAACTATGTCCTCATGCATGCTGAGCAGCATGCTTATCACTGTGCTATACCCCCAGCTTGCACTCTTTTTTTTCCAGTTAAAATGATGTCTTTGAACTTATTACAGTACATTTATTAAGTCATTTTTCATTCTATGTTATATCTGCATAATTCTGCATTATGTGGACATGTCGTAATTTGTTTAACCACCCAGTGTTGACAGTTTGCTTCCAGCCCTTTGCTCTTCTAAGTAGAACTACAATAAGCACTTTCTGGGTATAATTGTTTTGCAAGTTTATCCATGGGACTCTACAAGAAGTGGGGTTTGGGGATCAAGGGTATGTACCATGTCTTTTAGTTGATAATAGTTTATAAGCAATGATAGGTGACAATTGTTTATGGTTCTGCCACTTGCAATGAAAAACCTTACACAGAAAATCATGCTTTTGACCTCTGGAAACTTCTAGGAAAATGGAAATATTAGTTGATCTGTGTATAATTTAGTTGAATCTGGAATTAATATGTAAAGCAGTATCTTGAGTATTTATTTTGAGATTCACTCATCTGTGACTGGTGTGCAGTGTTCCTGGAGATGGAGGATGGGGACCGTGCCATCTGGAAAAGATAGGAAGTCATGACACAGGGTTGCTTGTAGCAGACTATGTGTTTTACTAAGCCAGGAATCTCTTAATGAGTCTTGACTGCTTTGGTTATGCTGGCGAGGTATGAAGAAATTCTCTCACGAGTACTGAATTAATGTACATGTGGAGATGAACAGCAAAGCCCCCCCCCTTTGTCAGTTTGTCTTTTAAAATACTTAAAAAAATCTTCTATGTATATGAGTGTTTTGCCTACACGTATGTAAATGTACTACTTGCATAGAATCCCTCAGAATTGGAGTTATGGACAGTTGTAGCTGCCATGTAGATACTGGGAACTGAATCAAGGTCCTCTGCAAGAACAGGCATTGCTTTTAACTGCCAAGCCATCTCTCCAGCCCCTTCTGCTTGTCTTTTTAAAATGCAGGTAATGTTTGTTTGTGATATCAGGGATTGAACAGACAGGTCCCTTACCACTTAGCTACACCTCTAGTGCAACGTCAGGTAATTTCTAACATGTGCATATCACAAAAGAGTGATTGATGCTAACTTAAACTGTTTTAGGAAAATTGGACTGTATTTACAGATGATGTGGAATTTTAAAGAGGGAAAAGGGAAGAAACTATTCATGATACCAAAACCAAAATCTAGAAAATTATTTAGAGGTATAATGTTGATTGCATGGGGTGACCTGTTCATTCAGTGTCCCTCCTACCTCAGTAAGGCTTGTGATTTTTCTCCGTAATCTTTTAGTAGCTTTTGAAAGTTCTGCTGATTGGAGGAGCTGGGGCTTAGTAAAGTGCCTGCCATGCAGGCCCGAGGATCTGGTTCGGATCTTCCAGCACTCATGTAAAAGGTCAGGCATGCTGGTGAGCACCTGATATCAATCCAATTGCTAGGGAAGCAGCAGTAGCAGCATCCCTGAAGCTCATTGGTTGGCTAGTATTGCTGAGTTGATGAGGTCCAGATTCAGCAAGAGACTGTCTCAAAAAATGAGATGGGAGCTGGGTGGTAGCATTCATCTTTAATCCTAGCACTTGGGAGTCAGAAGCAGGTGTATCTCTGTGAGCTCAAGGACAGCCTGGTAAGGACTCTAACATATCTTTTGGGGAGGCACAATTCTAGGTATCACGTATGGTTTTAATCATAACGCATGGTTATATCTTTATTTGGTGTGACTTTCATTTTTATTGATTTTTGAGATAGAGAGCCTTATTCTATAGCCCATGCTGGCCTTGAATTTTTCTGCCTCAGCCTCCCCAGTGTCTGGAGTTATAGGTACATATATACTTTAAAGAGATGTCTGTACCCCAAATCCTTTGAGTTATTACTTGTTACCATTCAGGGGAGTAATTTGGGCTTTGTTTACATGTGTTATACTCTTGATGTGTAGTTATAGAAATAAGTCTTGGTGCCAGAAGTCACACAGTAAGTAATATATTGTCTCCTGATGCTAGATGCTGTATTCTTCCTTATTCTTGATCAAGTAAAGAATGAGTTAGTTCTGATTAGAATGTTTTTCTCTGAAATGTTTGGATGTTTTAAGACAAAAGCCAAGGGCTGGAGTGGGGGGGCGTGTATCTGTGTTCATATATGTGTATGTGTGCACACATGTGTGGTGCCATTGTGTGACATCAAGTGCCTTCTTGTATTGCTTTCTACTGTAAGTATTGAGGCAGGGTCCCTCACTTGAACCCAGAGCTCACTGACTCAGCTAGTCTGTTGCTCTGGGGATCCCGTTTCTACCTCTTGAGCACTGGGATTCCAGGCAGGCCACTGTACCTCCCTGGCATGTATATTGGTGCGGGGAATCTAAACTTCAGTCCTCATGCTTGTGTGGCGAGCACTTTACCCACTGACACATGTCCCCAACCCCTCAGGGCTTATTTCTCATGCCCCTTTGAATCTTACAGCATTGCCCCCAGTCAAGGACTGGGAATGTCACTTGGCTCTCATAGGAAGTCTATAATGAGTGTTGGATGTAGCCAGTGAATGTGAATGAGAATATATTTGGCAAGTGGTTACTATTAACTCAAGTTCTATGTATTGGGAATGTTAGGGAAAGAAGCCAGTAGTGATTATGTCCTTGCCTGAATTATCTCTCCCTACGAGTGCTGCTCAGGAGACTTTCCCAAGATTGGGAGGAGGCAGAGCTCAGATTGGATCCCCAGGCCCATCTCATTCTAGAACATCCCTTTTTCTTGTTATTATTCTCTTTCTTCTACCAAACTACTCAACTGTTGTTTCCTCTAGTGATATTCCAGAGAGGAAGTGTCTAAATGACGATTGTATGTTAAACCAAAATATGATTCAGATAAAAGAATAGAGGTTTTCTCATTTTTATGAAATACATTTAAGGTATTTGGGTAAAAAGTGTTGGACATTCTTACATACATACAAACTTTTCCCTTCCTCGTCTATTACCCCCTTCCCCCTCATTTTGAAGCAGTCCAGCCAGACCTAGAAATCAAGATGGGGCCTAGTCTGGCCGCAAACTTGTAATCCTCCTGCCTCTCAAGTGCTAAGATTATAGTTGTATACCACCACACCATCTCCTATTTTTCTTAATTGAAAAAGAGTATAACATAATTATCAGAATGTTCTGGTCATTATTGAATCTTCTAGAGATACTGTCTTTGACTTAACTGAAATTTAAAACTGATATTCCTCAAGGATTGAACAACTTGCTTTGTAATTGTAAAGTTTCTTCAGCAAAATGTAATTATGGGACAAATACAAACTTCAGAAGATACTATAAGATGATTTTTAGAAAGATGATTAAATCTTTTTTGATTTTTTTTCACTTGTAATAACTTTACCCTGTGTACTGCTCATTTGTTTTGCAGTGCTGGGGATGGAACACAGGGCATTTGCATAGCCAAGTACCCTGCTACTGAGTTGCGCTTCAGCCTGTGTTTGGTGCTTTAACACATCATTTCAGAGAGAGTTTTAACGGCTTATATAATTTTAAAATTTGGTGGCTTGGGTTGTATTCATCAGACTACTTTGGTTTTGGCAGAAAATGAACTCCAGGAATAGTGCTTCACAGAAACAGCTGCTCCCCAGTGCCAGTCCAGTGCTCCTGGCTTTCCTCCATGTCGACTTCATTCCACCACTTAGCACATGGTGCTCACTAGCTACCACAACTCCGGGCCTACCATGTGGGCTCTGCACCTAAGTAACAGGGCCGGCTCCCACCTGCCCAGCTTGGGGTCCTGTGGCCTATCTCCTTGGTCAGACCTGGAACAAGGACAGCTTCTGGACCAACAGTAGAGGAAAAACAGTTTCCAAAATAAATTTGTCACAGGGTTATTAAAATTAGAGGGGAAAGGATTCTGGACATGACTTAGAACACAAGTTAATTGAATGAAGGTACAACCAGAACTTTCTATTTTTTATTGCTGGGATCAAAAAGAACAAATCTGCTACTCTAAAAAACATGCTCAGTATTAGTTGTCAGTGACTGAAAAGGGAAGGGCCCAAAATGCACAGCTTGTGCCTTAGTACCAGACACTGTTGATTTCTCACAAACTGTGTAGCCTCCTCCGTCTTCCGAGGTAATGATTACCATTTTGTAGCACTTCTGTGTTTCAGTTTTGGGTGAAGTACTTTGCATATGTTATTTAATCGACATAGAAGCTTGTGAGGTCAGCATTCCTATATTTCATGGCAAAATGGAGGGAGCGAACTTTGGGATTTGAATCCAGCTGTGTCTGACTCTACTTCTGTTATACAGTCCGCTACTTTGACAGTTTTCATCCATTACTCCTCTGTCCACCTGCCCATTTGTCTCACCTGTGCTTTAAGAGTCCTGCCTGTGTCCTGTAGCTATGTCTGCCTAAGCGGTTGGCACCCCTTCTGCCTCAGGCACGTCTTCTAGAATCTGTCATGATCTGTCTCTTGCCCGCCTTTGTTGCTTGTCCCTACAGCCTGCAGCAGGCACTGTGAGGGCTGGCCTTCCGAGTTCCAGACTTCATCTGTCTCACCTCTGCTTTCCTTAAGGCCCTCAGACTGTCTGATCTCTTATCAACCATCTGCCTCCCAAGCTGTCCGTCTGTGTTCAGAGCTCATCTTGCCTGGTCTGCCTTCAGCTCACCTCCCAGGCAGCTCTCAGGCTTTTCCTCTCTCCAGTTCCTGTGTGTAAAAGTGTGCTGCACTCTTACTGCTCTGTGGTCTTTATTCACGTTAACTGTTTCTTCAGCTCTGCATTCAAATGTTTTAAGGCCTCAGCAACTTCCCTGCCTCTAAAATATCTCTCTCCTCTCTCTCTCTCTCTCTCTCTCTCTCTCTCTCTCTCTCGGTAGGGGGTTTAATTATTCTTTTAAAGTGCAAGAGAAGGTGTAGCCTAGCTGGCTCGAACTGGTGATCTTCCTCCTTCTGCCGCTTCAGCATATCCTACCAGAGGGCACCACAACTGGCATAAATCTTTCCTTTTTTTTTAGACAAAGCCTTGCTATGTTAACACAGGCTGGTCTAGAACTCCAACAGTCCTCCATCAGACTGTTGATTGAAGTTTCAACAGTTTACAGTTATAATTTATAAGTAACTTTTAGCTTAATATTCCCCACTTGAACTCCATGAGGGCAGGGACCCAGTCAATTTGATTAATTATCTGTTCTCTAACACACACGACATAGCCTGGAAGACAGTACAAACTCAAAAGTGTTGAATGAATCAATAACAATGTACCCAGAACACACTCTAAATAGTTCCTTTTGCTGTGGTTGCCTCTCTCATATAATTTATTACTTGAATATAAACCTACATTTTCTTTCCCACAATAGTTTTTGATTTGCTTGGGAACAAACTGCTTCCTTTGTTGCTAACCATTGTCATTAGCAGTTCAGATGCATACAATGATGTACTTGGTTTTCAAAGCTTCCATATCAGAGCCAGAGGTCCTAGGAGAAAGTAATAACCCTTAGGATATGTGACTCCTGCCAGTTTGAACTAAGAGGGGTGGCTGGGTTCCCATTGCTGGTCATACAGAAGTTTAGCACTCCTTTAACTCTGGTGCTCTCCCCAGAACCCAGACACCCAAATTTAGCCCTCCCTGTGTGTCCTTGCAGTTTCTGGCTGCCACCCGTGCCCAAACTGGCTTTGGAAGGCAAAGCTTTCTCTCTGGTGATTTATTATTTAGTGCAGTCTTCCGTCCTCTGACATGAGAATAGGCAATATTTGCGTGGCCACTTTCTGACATGCACGCAGGCACTTAGCTGGAAAATGTATTTGCCCATGATCACCCTAAGCATTGCAGGTACTCTAACTTCTTTCTCTCATTTGAATCTACAGTTGGTCATGTTCGGAATTTGACCTGAGTGACATTCGCCTGATTGTTTACCAGGACTGTGAGAGGAGAGGCAGACAAGTCATGTTTGATTCCAGAGCTGTTCAAAAGATGGAAGAGGTGGCAGCTCAGGTATGAAATGCTGATTTACCTTAAAGCACCTCTTGAGTCAGGTACCACACTGAACTGTATTGCCCAGTGCCACCAATGATTTAGAAGAAACATAAGCAAAGCCCTCGCCCCAATAGGTATGTGCATGCCTGTGAACACAGGTGACACTGTTAACAGGCAGTCACAGCAGGCCAACAGTGGACCATGGGCATTGGGAAAGGTACATTTGATGGTGATTTTGATTCTAAGTATACACATCGAATATAGTAAGAACCCCCCCCCCCCCCCGTTTTGTAAGGAGGGGAGTGGTGAGGATGGAAGTGGGAGTTAAGAGCGATGGGTAGAGGGAAAACATGGAAAAGACTTTGAACCAGATCAGGAAAGGTAAAAATAATGTGAAAAGGGTCTGGTCCTCCCTGGGTCTTTTTGGATATGCCCAGGGTACCTCTAACCTTTCACCACCACCAGACCTTTCATTTCAGTATTTGTTCTGATGCTTACAATTTGCATGAAGTCCATTTGTATTTATACTCTTTCCGTGTTGCTCCCCATACTGACCAAATTCTGGCAATCTGTAGAATGTATGGTTAAGTAATGAACAGTTATAACATAGCCTTTGTCTCTTCAGGGCCAAGCAGCTCTTTTTCACTTTAAAATTTTTTTGTTGTTATTATTGTGTGTATATGGGGCTGGGTGTTGTATGCGCCACGGCATACATGTGGTGGTCAGACAACAACTTTGTAGAGTTGCTCAGTCCTTTCATCAGCATGGTTCCAGAGATGGAACTCAGTCACCAGGCTTTGTGCAGCAAGCATCTTTACCTACTGAGCCATCTCGCTGGCCCCTGTTTTCCAGCTTCTGATAAGAATCATTTTTGCAGGAAGGAAATGTTTGGTTGGAGGCAGCTGAGCAGGGTGGACTCCACAGCCCTCACACTGGCATTTTGCCAGGCAGCTAATCATTACAGTAGTGGCTGGGCTTGTCAGGTGGGTGGAGAGTGCTGAGAAATTTCTCAGGTGGTTTACATGCTTAAATGGTAGATTGGGATCACAGGCTTAGGTGAGCCAGCCCTTGACCCTTTATTTGCTAGACAGAAGATGGCTCTATCCGTCTGTTTCCTGAATGCTTCAGATGGTTCAGTTGAGCACCCTCATCCTGTCACTCAAGCTAATGATGGTGGTGAAAAGTAGAAATGAAATGGTTTTCACAAGGAACTGGTGTTGTCAGTGTATCTGAGCAGTGATAACTTTAGAATCTGGGACATAGGCTTTCTTAGAAGAACTCATTTAATTAAAAAAAGCAGCTTAGGTTCGGGGACTTTGTAACTTGCTAAAGACTGGAAAAGAATCCAGTCCGTATGCTGCTCACTGTACCAAGTGCTGTCTCCAGTTAGAGACTTTGATATGCTGTACTTGAGCCAGAGGGTCTGTTGGCCTCTTAGCAGGTGGGACTTCCTGTCAGCCACTTTCAGCCCTCTGAGGGACTAGGTTTCTGGCTTAAGTGGTATTAAGTAACAGCTGGAGCTGAAGAGGGTGTTGAGGGCATGCTGGATGCTCAGGATTAACCCAGTACAACTTGGACTTCCATCATTGCTGGAGTGACTGCTGTGGACCTGCACATTTTGATTTTCCTGATGTTTTTTTCCTCTTCACCCACTCTTCAGAAATCCCATCCTCTTGATAAGCACAAAGCATCATGATTTGAATCAGCACATGACTGCAAGCATGTGCATTAGATCATCAGTGTGACGGTCACATTGAAGATTAGATAAGCTTGCTGTTGCATTCATAGTTTTTGAAGCAAAAGCTAAATAAGGAAGGGAAACGCAGGGTGGAAACCGTTTCTCAGGAAGGCTACAGGGTGCTTCTATAGGCATGTCCTATTCTTGTGAATGAGGGTATCTTTATACCTTTATGTCACTGTCATAAAAAGTAGCATTGAACACTTCAGCAAATATATAGTAAACAATCTTCTGTTACCTCTAACCTTTAAAGATCATATTCCCGTCACATGCTCTGAAGTTCACAGTAGCTCCTGTTTCATGGTTCAGGATTCCAGTCTCGTGGTTTTCTTTCCTATCGTATTTAAAGGAGTGCTAGGAGAAGTATTAAAAACACAAGCCCTGCCTGTCTCGATTAATAACTTTATTTTCTTAGTTCTATTTGCTTGGTAAAAATTTAAATTTTAATTGTCATTTTTCACCTCATTAGTTTCCTAGATTATGACTACATAGTACTAAAATCTTCTAAAGCACCTAAACAGGAACCAGTTCTTGTTTACGATTTTATAGCATGAATTTAAATGTGAAAACTAACAGCTTTTATTTATCTGTCTGGGCTGGAGACATGGCTCAGTGGTTAAGAGTACTGGCTGTCTTGCAGAGGACCGGGGTTTCATTCCCAGCACCCATATGGCAACTAACAACCATTTGTAACTCTAGTTCCAGGGGAATCTGATGCCCTCTGCTGACCTCCGTGGGCATTGTGTATAACATGGGTGCACTTACATACATGCAGGCAATGCACTCATAAGCATAAATAAAAATAACAAAATATATTTTTTTATAAAAGCTATCACCAGGCATGGTGGTGCATGCCTTAAATCCCAGCACTTGGGAGGCAAAGGAGGGTAGATTCCTGTGAGATCAAGGCCAGCCTGGTGTCCATAGTGAGTTCCAGTCCAGCTATGGCTACAGGGAGACCCTATCTGAAAAAAGGACCCCCCCCAAATAAAAAATAAAAAGCTATTTACCATCTGTATCTCTCTTTCTGTCTATCTGTCAATCATCTGTCTATCCATCCACCTAGCCCACTATTTCTGCTTAGTACTCTTCTTCAGCAGGCTTCCTTCCCAAATATTGTAGACTCCCAGGAACCATATTTTTGTCATTATGAAGAAATTTTTTTTAAACTTCTGTTTTTTAATGTAATTCAGGCACCAGGGAGTTTTGCTAATCCCCAATCAAGAGCATGTTGATGACACCTGATGCATTTGATGAAACCTGATGCATTTGATGATCCTTTACCTTGCCTGCCTGTCTTAACCCAGAAAGCAGAGGATGTCCCTGTTAAAATGTCAGCCAGGTGCTGTCAGGGAAGCAGCAATGTCAGCAGCAGCAGCAGCAGCAGCAGCAGTAGCAGCAGCAGGAGCAGCAGCAGCAGCAGCAGCAGCAGGAGCAGCAGCAGCAGCAGCATCTCTTGCCATAGTTCTGGAGGATCTTTACAACATGCTAAGGAGCAGCTTCCAAAGTACCAGGTAAGACAGGTTGTCTCTAGGAACACCCATGAGGCCCAAGTAACTGACAAGTGTGAGGGCAGGGCTTTTCGAGAGAATTACTTTGGGGTGTTTTGTTTTGTTTTGTTTTGTCTTTTTGAGACAGGGTCTGGCTGTAGCACCAACTAGCCTGGCATTGGCTGTATAGACTAGGCTGGCCTCAATCTCATAGAGATCTGCCTGCCTCTGCCTGCTGGGATCAAAGGTATACACCACCACTCCTGGCTTGCTTTTTTTTAAGCCCAGGCTGACCTCCAACTGGCTGCGTAGCTGCAGATGACCTTGGATTCCTGATCCTCTTGTCTTCACCTACCAAGTGCTAGGATTACAGGTGTGTATCACCACACCTAGCTTGTTTTGGTTTTTGAGGCAGTTTCACCCTGTAGCCTAGGAAGGCCTGGAACTCTGTGTTACCCATGTTGGCCTCAAATCTTCCTCTTGTCCTTCCTAGTTCTAGGATAACAAGCATGTGCCACAATGCCCAGCTCTCAGTGTTTTCTCTTTTTAAAACCTGTACAGAATCTTATCTCCACTGGTAAAACAAAGTCATGGTGATTACCAGCAGTCACAGATATATAAAACTTGAATTTCAAGACTTGTGTGGTAGACACATTTGCCCATATTGTACAATGCTCCCAGCTAGTTGAGAATTCTAGTTGGCACATGGTCCTTGTACCAAGAAAAAGCAGATTATGAAACAGGAGGTAGGTGGAATTTATTAGTAGAAAATATGAGAATCAGTTGGTTTCTGTCTGCATGCAGTGGGGAGCAGTTGATATGAGTTGTAACCAGAGAGGAATCGAGGAGAGAGAGAGAGAGAGAGAGAGAGAGAGAGAGAGAGAGAGAGA